>NC_067244.2:136610535-136913565 GCF_019359855.2 Lolium perenne
TAGAACCTTCCATAAATGCACCGGATCATTTACAAACTTGGAAAATGACTTCCTATACATGAATCTTATTATCTCCGGACCATTTCGGAACTCCTCGTGATGTCCTGGATCCCATCCGAGACTCCGAACAAAACTTAGAACTCCATTCCATATTCCATATCTACTTAAACGACATCAAACCTTAAGTGTGTCACCCCACGGTTCGCGAACTATGCATACATGGTTGAGACCTCTCTCCGACCAATAACCAATAGCGGGATCTGGAGATCCATAATGGCTCCCACATATTCAACGATGACTTAGTGATCAATTGAACCATTTTCATACGATACCGATTCCCTTTGTCTCGCGATATTTTACTTGTCCGAGGTTTAAACATCGGTATCTCTATACCTCGTTCAACCTCGTCTCCGACAAGTACTCTTTACTCGTACCGCGGTATGTCATCTCTTATGAACCATTCATATGCTTGCAAGCTAATTAGACGACATTCCACCGAGAGGGCCCAGAGTATATCTATCCGTCATCGAGATGGACAATATCCCACTCTTGATCCATATGCCTCAACTCATACTTTCTGAATACTTAATCCCACCTTTATAACCACCCATTTACGCAGTGGCGTTTGATGTAATCAAAGTACCCTTCCGGCATAAGTGATTTACATGATCTCATGGTCGAAGGACTAGGTAACTATGTATCGAAAGCTTATAGCAAATGAACTTAATGACATGATCTTATGCTACGCTTAATTGGGTGTGTCCATTACATCATTCATTAATGACATAACCTTGTTATTAATAACATCCAATGTTCATGATCACGAAACCATGATCATCTATTAATCAACAAGCTAGTTATACAAGAGGCTTACTAGGGACTCCTTGTTGTTTACATAACACACATGTATCAATGTTTCGGTTAATACAATTATAGCATGGTATGCAAACATTATTATAAACACAAAGATATATTATAATAACCATTTTATTATTGCCTCTTGGGCATATCTCCAACAGGGTGTTCTACAATCGATCTCTTCATGATAACTAGTTTTTCCGCTTGTTTTTATGTTTGATTCTTTAGCATACATGTTGCACATTTTTTTCATCTTATTTATGTAGACACTAGGTGTAATGCTCGAAACTCTTGAGCAATGAAACACCCTTTATTGATTAAAAAAAGTGAATTGCATGCTACTATATGGTTGCGTCATGATTTATATTTTAGATTTAAATGGATTGCCATTATGTTACCCTTTAACCTCTTTATTTTTTTAAAAAATGTCTAATTTTTTAAGAGTGCTATAATTTTTAAAATATTTTTGTTTTGTTAAAATAAAGATGATAAAAGGTATCTTAACCGTTGCATCTGTAATAAAATTGGCTAATACTCCAACTGCATATGCAAATGGCGTAAAATAATTAGATGCATGAAACAGGCCGTCCATGCACGCATGAAGTGCGCCACATGCATTTCCTTTATCTGTTTGACGTTGTTTTGGTTAAATTTAGTCTGGTATGCACGTTTAAGTGTTTAGGTTCGTCTATTTTCTTTAAAAAGAAATCTAAATCAACTAATTTGAAACGGAGCAGACTTCACTATATATATATCAAACGCTCATCACACTGCTCAATCACTGATTTTTCCTCGAAAGGCACCTCAACTTAATCTATCACCACGTGGGTTCCACAACCTTATCTCTAACTAACTGCACCGCACAATCTTGTCGAGATAAGGTAGAGTCTATAAGTAAGCAGTACTCCAAGCAAGCATGCTGAGTGCTTACTCTTTGGCCTAAAACAACTACTCCAACATCAGCCGTTCTTACCAATTATAAGTGACGTGTATGGAGGACCAAAACCTAGAGGTGTGTAAGCTAGTGGAGAAGATCTCCCGTCTCCACGCAGCCATCTCAAAGCTGCCATCGCTAAGTCCGTCCCCTGAGGTCGACGCTCTGTTCACGGAGCTCGTCGCGACGTGCGTCCCGTCAAGCCCGGTTGACGTGACCAAGCTCAGCCCAGAGGCGCAGGAGATGCGGGAGGAGCTCATCCGCCTCTGCTCCGCCGCCGAGGGGCACCTGGAGGCGCACTACTCCGACATCCTCACGGCCTTCGACAGCCCGCTCGACCACCTCGACCGCTTCCCCTACTACGAGAACTACGTCAACCTGAGCAAGCTGGAGCACGGGTTCCTGGCGCGCCACGCGGCGGCGCCGGCCCGGGTGGCGTTCATCGGGTCAGGCCCGCTGCCGTTCAGCTCGCTCTTCCTCGCGACGAACCACCTGCGGGGCACCCGGTTCGACAACTACGACCGGTGCGCCGCGTCCAACGACCGGGCGAGGAGGCTGGTGGCGGCGGCGGAGGAGGGCGTGCGCGCGCGCATGGCGTTCCACACGGCCGACGTCGCGGACCTCACGGCGGAGGAACTCGGCTCGTACGACGTGGTTTTCCTGGCGGCGCTCGTGGGCATGGCTTCCGAGGAGAAGGCCGAGGCCATAGCGCACCTGGGGAAACGCATGGCGGACGGGGCCGCGCTCGTCGTACGGAGCGCGCACGGGGCGCGAGCGTTCCTGTATCCTGTTGTGGACCTCGATGATATCAGGCGCGGCGGGTTTGAGGTTCTGGCCGTGTACCACCCTACCGGCGATGAGGTGTTCAACTCGTTCATCGTTGCTCGCAAGGTAGAGATATCCGGCACAAAATGAGTGGTGAGATTGGTGGGCATAGGCATGCGCTACACCGGCAATGGTGCGCCAGTCCTCCAAGTGCGCACTTATTGACCGATTTGACCCAGGCCTTGCTAGATCTCGCCACCATGACCATCCCCCCTTCCACGACAGCTTGATACTAGGAGACAGACATAGCGGCCCATAAAACGCGCATCAGCGACCACAAGCAGAGCCATGACGGCACGTGTTGGAAATAGTATTGCTTTAGAGGCAATTATTGGGATATATTTTCTAATGTATTCACAAAGTTATCAAGTTGTCCTAATTATTACATATATCAAAGTTGAACCCTTCTGCCGTGAGGAGAGCAATTTGAGTACTGTTTCCTCCACCGTTCCTCCAACAGCGCATGGCCACGTATGATTTTTTTACTGTAGACATCCAATGATTCCTGTAAATGCGGGAAGTTGGCTCAATTTCTTTTCTTTTTTTTCTTTGAAACAATTCGGGGTTACCGGGAGGCAGCCGGTCAATCCTTTATTTGCGGGCCGGTTGCCTCCTTTTCCTTCTATTCTGTTCACCTTCCATATCCGGTGTTACCGGTATTGGCAGATCAGCAGCGGCGGTCAAAGCGGTTCCATCGTGAGTGTTCTGTTCACGACTTCACCCCACCATCAGCGGCGGTCAAAGCGGTTTGGACGTCCACCACCGAACAATCCAGGCTCTCCCCAATCCCCATCTCTCCCTCAATCCGCAATCCCCATCCCTGGCTTCTCTCTTCCTCCCCAATCCCCACCCCTGTTGGCCACATGCTCCACCTGGGGCGGACCGCCGACCCCCTCCACTCCCCCCTGGCGGCTGTGAAGGCATCCGCGGCGCACTCCCAGGCCGAGCTCCTCTAGGGTTGATGGCAATAGCGTCAATTGCAGGCTACAACTTCCCGTCAGCTCTCCGATTGATCCGTCGCACGACGGCCAGCAGCGTTTGCCGCCGGCAGAACGGTTGTTTGTCCTCTTAATTTCTACAACTGCCTTACTATTTGGTTGTGGCCTTGAATTAAGTGAATTTTTCTTCTAATGCATCCCTTCCTTTCAGTGCCCGCGCGCACCTAGGAATATATAGAAGTTAGGACTACTGCCAGCCGGCTGCATCGCATGTTCGTGGGAGGCCGGCAGCTGGCCAGCCAGCCCCCCTCCCTTCTGATGACTGCGTGCACTCGTCTTCTGCTTGGCCTGTAGTGCTGGCTGATAAGCCGCGGTCACCTTCCACGGTTGTGCTACTGCCCATAGGATGGCCTGCAGAGTGTGCTCCTGCACGTTGTGCTTGGCCATGGACGAAGACTACAAAGGCGACGCCGGTGGGCGACGACGGTGTTGATTGGATCGGTAAGCTAGCTGGCCCTCCCCCTCTCAGCAACTACTTGGTGGGCTAGCTCTCTCCAAGATGCCTAATATCAAAAAACAAAAAAAAAACGGCAATGTCCACATGATTAGCCGGTGAGCTAGCTGTCCACTAATGTTGCTTTCGGATCTTTGTAGGAAAAAAAAGATGGTATGGATTTAGATGGTCCTCTTAGATATATCTACTTCATGTTGTGGTTAATGTGGGATTCATTTTATAACTGTTGAAGTCTTTCCTATATAAGATTTTTATGGACAACCTATGAGTAACTAGAAAGAATCAGAAGTACATCTCCGGTAGCAAAGCATCTTTACTTTTACTATGGTTTTGTTTCACACATTATTATCTTTTATGTGCAAGGAAACAAGCATACAAAGTGACAACAACAAATGGAGATACTTGGGACCTACCACTACAGCAACTAAACAAAGGTATATTTTCAGATCATCTGCATACCAGCTATCCCAATTCAACATATATTTACTGTCTACAGTGCAACTCTGAGAAAGAAATTATCCAAGGAGTTGTTGCCAACTAAATAAGCCATGCTTCACTAAGTAAATAATTCAGGATTAATTCCAGATAAATGATGCAGACCTTACCGAGAGGAAATATTTTCAGGACGAACTTCAGATGAATAATACATACCTTACCAAGTGAGGAAATACTAACTCCAGATTCTTCCTTGCAGGAAGCACGAGAGCTTGATCTAGAGAGCCAGAAAAGTCTCACCAAAGGTTTCAAAAGCAAGAACCTGAAGCAAAAGCAAGAACCTGAAGTGATGAACCAGACAATCTACTTGCTAGAAGAAACTGGTTGGACGCCGATGATGATGAGGGTTAACATCAGTAGCTGCAACAACTCCGATACCGCTCGCGCC
Source organism: Lolium perenne (assembly GCF_019359855.2). Lineage (NCBI taxonomy): Eukaryota > Viridiplantae > Streptophyta > Magnoliopsida > Poales > Poaceae > Lolium > Lolium perenne. Next base: position 136,615,488 of record NC_067244.2, read on the forward strand.
ACGTCTTCTCCATTCGTATACGTGGGCTCAAGTAGTCACAACAAAGTACACTTATCACTCATACAGTGAACGGCAAGATTGTCACAAGGCCACCTTCAGGTTGTATGAACTCATTGTTCAGTTTGACTTGGCGCTGAGGAACATATATATACAAGCAAAAAGCATTTGCATAGGTTGGTAATTGTCTTAGTAAGTTCTGTTCATTTCACATTGCAAGTACAAGCTTGAGAATTGAATAAATTTTTTACCTTGCTACTGCGCTGAATTACATGACCGAGCCATCTCAACATGACAATGTGTGTATTTATCCTTATTAAACTCAGTTACCAGCTCCAGGGCAAGATGAGGACCAATTCAGGATCTTTGAGGAGCCCAAGAATGAACATGGCCATCTGAAAAATACCATGTGTCCAGGTCTCGAATGAGCACCACAACAGAGGAAAAGGGCAGCTTGAAAGACTCATATAGAATGTTCATACCTATAGTTCAAAGCAAAATGAGAATTTAGACCTTAATAACCATGTCCAGCTGTACCTCAATAATTTACAAGGAAACCAAAATCAAATTATTAATTTTTGACTTACATTCCTATGAGTGCAATAGTAGCAGCGATGTTTGACTGTCATTAGCATCTTCATTGACAATAAATATTACAGGCACATTATATATTTTACATTGCCTGGCCACAGAGCTGCGGAGAGGGAAAGTCCAAAGGGTCCATTCTGCCGCCGCGCGACGACAACCATGCCTATCTTCATGATGAAGGGGCTGTTGTGGAGCACTCCCGGCAGTGCAACCCGACGCACTAGAATTCCGATAATGTCCATCCTGCTGCAGCATAGGAAGGATGCCATTCCAGTGGAGCAGGACCTGGAACGCGGCGGCAGCGCAACCCGACGCACTAGAATTCCGATAATGTCCATCCTGCTGCAGCATAGGAAGGATGCCATTCCAGTGGAGCAGGACCTGGAACGCGGCAGGGAATGGAAGAAACTAAGCTCTTCCATCTTGAGGAAAGAAGGTAATATCTTCTTCTATCCCCAGGTGCCCCTGTTAATTGCACCCATGTTGTCCTTTTGGTGCGCAACATTAGCATCAAAGGATAAGAAAATCCAGTAGCAAGATGAAATAAGTTATGTTCTATTTTACGTGCTTAAAGATTCTGGTTTATTTAGTTTATGCATCCGACAGCTGCACTTTGTTTGTAGACTTCTACAAAAGTAACAATGAAGAAGCAAAAGTGTAGCTTTTCTATTGCAAATTGGTCTGATCAAGTTTCTTTTTACTGCTAATCCACACGTGTAAAGTTTTTTTTTCCAGTTCTTACTTTACCATGTAGTTTTCGTTAGTTTGATAAATGTACAGTTCTGAATATGGCATAGGTACTTCTGTATCTCTAAAATAAGCTCGAAAGATCGCCTGTGTTCTTTTTCTGTCTAATTTGTTTATCACAGTTTTCTTTGGTGCGTGATTTCCTTACCTAGAGAGACAAGACATTCTATGTTCTGAGAGCTGCATATAGAAACAAAATAAGTAGGAAGGCCAATTTCTTTTAGTACTGACCCAACCATGTACACCTGAGTTCTTACTTTACCATGTAGATTTTGTTAGTTTAACCATTCTAAATGTACTGTTGCACAAGTGGTCCTCTATCTCGAAAATAAGCATGAAGGCCACCCTGTTTCTTTTCGTTTAATTTTTATTCGGTTGTTTCCTCAAGTGCAATAATTTTCTTTCTTAGGGACAGAACGTTCCAGATTTTGGGAGCTGCACACAGAAACACCACGCCTACTCAGACGATTGGAGTGCAAAGCAATTTGATTACAATAGAATTCCGGTCTCGCAACTCACGATAATAAAATCTCTCTCTATAACTCTACCATCAATTCTTCCACCATTTCTCCCCATAGAATTGTAGTTATGGTTAGAAGATAAGCTTACCTTTGCCGCGCAGTAGCATGAATGGCTGAAGAAGAAGTGCTGACCGGCCAGCGTGAGATTAGCTCCCGCCTGCCTGGGTTGTCCATGCCATTAGGCTGGTGCCATTGCGGGCGGGAGCGGGGGCGCTAACGGCGGCGACGGGGCGAGAGAGGGGCGGGAGGCGGGCGAGACGAGAGGGAGGGGCGCCGGCGGGGGCGCCCGGCGCTATCGCCCGCTCCCGCCCGGCTGCCGCCCGCGTTGGCGGCGATAGCGAGGCGGGAGAGGGGCGAGAGGCGGGGCGGCGCGATGGCGGGGTGGGGCAAGAGTGAAATAACTTAATGTGAATGTCTACGAAAAATCAAGTGAAATAACTTAATGTGAAAAAAAAATAGTGATGTGGAGGAGAGAGAAGTGAGAGGTGACACTATAGCCCGTGCATTGGCACCGTGGGGTGAGAGTGGGGTGAGAGTGAGGGAAAAAGCTGACGTGGCGGGTGAGAGTGAGGTGAGGCATTGGCACCAGCCAGGCATCGCCTGCCACCCTGCCCTCGATTCCTCTTCTTGCCCCAGTGCCTTTCTTTTGCCTGCTCGCTTCCCTTTGCCCTTCTTGCATCTGTCACATCGCCTGCAGCACTTCTGGCCAGCTTAATTGTTGCTCGGCGGCGCGCCGGCGACCACTGCCCAACCTTTCCCCCTATTATTCCTGGCCGTGATGGCTCGATGGCTAGGTCTAGCGCCTGGACCGTCCGACAGCGGGATTGCACCGTCGATTTAGATTCTGCCGAGCCTGCCTACTGCTCGGCGGCATGGCGTCGACCCGCACCGAACCTCCCCTTTCTGGCTTTCTTCTGTCTCTCTGTATGTGCTGGTTCAATGACCAGCTCCAGCACCTCGATCTCATCGATAAGAGGGAAGCACCGCCGCTTTGGAAGCTTATCAAATAGCAACACGTGGAAGAAAAGGAACGAGTACACCGCACTGTGAAAATGCAACAGACAAGAACATGATGGATCCTATTTGCCGTCCAGTGCGGCCCTGATCCTCCGTGCCGCCTGAAGGGAAAAAGAGTTGGGCCAGGCCCATCAGCACTAGTGGGGTTTTCGGATTTTCCAGTTTTCGATGTTTCTTTTGGATTCTCCTGCTTTTTCTTTGTTTTTCTACTGGTTTTCGTTGGTTTCTTCGTTCAACTTTTGTCTGAACTTTTTTCAGTGTTGAAATTTTTTTCAAGTTTGAACTTTTTAAATTTCATCATTTTATAAACCTGAATATTTTTTTATCTGAAAATTTTCAGGTTTGAACTTTTTTAAAATTTTAACATTTTCCAAATTTAAAGATATATTATTTTACTTCTTTTTTTCTGCTGCTTTCTTCGGCTTCTATTGGTTTTCTTGGTTTTCCCGTTAAACTTCTCCAATTTTAAACTACGATTTTATTTTTGGATTTGAACATTTTTTCAAATTCAAACATTTTATAGGTATGAACATATTTTAATCTGAACATTTTCATATTCGAAATTCTCAAAATTTGGACGTTTTTAAAATTTAAACAGAAAGTTAGAAAAAAAAAGTGTAACATGCGCCGAGCCCATCTTGGCTCATGGCAAAGCGATCCCTAGCACACCCAGTGCGTCCCAAGATTTTCCCCACATAAGGTGGGGAATAGGAGCTCCTCAAGAAAAGTAAGGATGCAAAAAAAGTTAACACAACCGAATAAACTCAAAGCTCAATCTATTGGGCTGGCCCATATTGTCGGTCTTGCATCTAAGGGTACCAACTCCTGATTTCTTCGAAATTATTTAAGGATAGGTTAAAAAGTCTTTAAAAAGTGATTTCACTTCGCTAAATAAAACATACTGATCGGTTGATGGTTGAGAGGACATGGAACAACAACACTAACAATCTTACTAACCTACTTTACTATTATTAATACAGTTTGTATATGTTGTCCTTTTAGCTTCTGCGTGACATTAACCGGTGTTATCAAATTTGCTTCACTGAAATTTTGGTATGCTTTACCATTTCGCAAACGGGTGCGGCGTGACGCCGCGCTATCCTTCCTAGTGTATTCTTATAGGGCAGCTATGAGCAGCAAACCGCGGTGTTCGAGACTCGAACCCAGGTTGCTAGGTAGCCGAAAGCACTCCTGCCTCAGCTAGCCGTCTGACCCTCCGGTCAGGCTCCATACATGGCTTAGACTAATGTGCAAGTTGGCAGATGACTTGGTTTTATTTGTCAGTGCATGGTGATACCAATCGGCCATTTTTAGAGCATAAACCCTATCATTAGGTCTATTAAAAGAGTCGCTGAAGCTCTCACAAATAGTTCCTGGATTGATGACATTAAGAAAACAATCAGCATACAAATTATTTCCTGCAAGCTCTCTCCATTTGCGAAGAAATTAGAGCACTAAATGTCTCGACATTGATGAGTATGAACGGTCCTGGTTGTGGAACTCAAACAGATCAATGTCCTTTAGATCTGCATACAATGCTCGCTTTGCTGCTACCACTACAGGAATGGCCGGAGACGCCGACGGCCAAACCCTACGCCGAGGGCTTTTTATCGGGGCCGTCGGCGTACGGCCTCGCCGGGGCAGTGCCGGAAGCCGACCATCGGCGTCTAGATACCGTCGGCGTCTAGATACCGTCGGCGTACATGTTCCTACGCCGAGGGCTGCCGTCGGCGTCTACCTGGCCCTCGGCGTAGGCAGTAGCATGGTGCCTGTTCCAGCGGTGACATGACGGCCCTCTCACGGCGTCACACAGACGCCGAGGGCTACCCTCGGCATAGGGCATGGCCCCCCTATGCCGCCGGCCACCCTCGGCATATAGATTTTTTTTTCTCTCTCTCTCTCATATTACTTTATATTATGTTTCTATTATTTATTTACTAGTATGAATTATGTAAAAAATGGTTCTATTTTTTAAGAATTCGTAGATGGCATATGTAGGTCCCACGGGTGACGCTCTTCGCAGACGGGTCAACCGGAGCCACTAGGCCCAACATTTGCTATCGATGTACATATGGGTAGATCCGCGGGGTCCCCGCCCTACGGTTTCCCTAACCCTAACTTTAACCCTAACTCTAACCCTAACCCTAACCCTAACTCTAGCCCTAACCCTAACCCTAGGGTTTCCACATACATTGCTAACGCTAACTCTAACCCTAACTCTAACCCTAACCCTAACTCTAACCCTAACCCTAACCCTAGGGTTTCCACATACATTGCTAACCCTAACTATAACCCTAACCCTAACCCTAGGGGTAGATCTGCGGGGTCCCGCCCTAGGGTTTCCCAAGATACAGATCACCGGAGCGTCAGAATTGTTGGAAAACTTGCATCTGCCCCTAACATATATGTACAAGTGTGATGTAAGGTTTGGCTAACCTTGGATGTACCCGGCGTTGACGATTTCCGCATAATGGGCTACCACTTGGTAAAATCCAAGATCTGTATGTGGAAACCCCCGCCATGGCTCAAACGGAGCCTATTTTATGGTAAAGTATGCCCAACCTATGGTTTCCATGTACATATGTCCTAAACAAAGCAAAACAAATAAAAAAGTCCACTGGTAAACCCTCGCACGGAGAAAGCTATAGGGGTAGATCTGCGGGGTCCCCGCCCTAGGGTTTTCCAAGATACAGACCACCGGAGCGTCGGAATCGCTGGAAAACTTGTGTGTGTCCACATGGCATGCACAAAAGTGATTTGAGATGGTTTTATATCCAAGGATACCCCCCAAGGTGTGTCCGGCTTCTCGGACAGGGGGTTCCTACACTTAGGCAGATTCTGGATGTATAGGGGGGAACTCCCTCGGAGGTGAAATGGAGAGAAAAGTGATACATTTAAGAACTTAAGACCCACACACGATACAAAACACTTAAATAACTAGACCCACACACATACCAAAGCGCTTAAAGTACTAGACCCACACACAAACCGAAACACTTAAAGAACTACACCCACACACAGGAACCAAAACACTTAAAGAAACTACACCCGCACAGGAACCAAAACACTTAAAGAACTAGACCCACACACAAACCAAAACATTTAAAGAAACTACACCCACACACGAACAAAGCACTTAACACTGGGTCGACGCATGACCCGCTAGACACACGGACTCGACACACACACATATTAATCAGAGAAGTCGAAATCTTCATCCTCGCTGGGGGTGTCCTCTGAAGTGGTGGTTGTGAGGTTCCACGACCACCGTTCATCATTCTCCCCCCATGTCGACGCCTCTCCTTTGGCGTACTCTGCTTCAACCTCGGCCTTCCTCTGCCGCTTTCCCGCTCTCCTCTCTCTCCTGTACGCCTGCTTGTCCTTCCAGAATGCGCGCATTGCCTCGACGTCTCCGGGATGGTCTCTGCGCCACTGTGACATGAACTGCTCGTCCGCCTCGGTGGTATCAATCCGCCGCTGGCCAGCCCTGTACCACCGCGCTTCACCCTGTGAGCGAAGTAGCGGCTCAGTAGAGAGACTCTGAGCTTCCGTCAGAGACCTGACCTCCGGGAAGTTCATTTCGTGGCGCGGTCGGCCAAACCTCCAAGCCGCAACGTCGTATGCGCGGGCAGCAGCCTCCTTCGTGTAGAAGGTGCCGAGCCACACACGCGTTCCACCGGCGGTGATTTCAGCCGTGAAACGCCCCGCAGGCCGCAGGCGAACGCCGATGAAGCCCGTGTTGCTACGGCGACGAGGAGCCATCTCAGCGGCAGCTCAGCTCAGAGGATTTTGTGGTGCTGTTGGATGAGAGAAGTGATGAGGGGAGAAATGTTGCTGGTGCTGTTAGTGGAGGAGACATGGCTATATATAGGCCGACGAGGGGCTGAAACGGCGGGAAAACTTGGCGGGAGAGAATGGGCGGGAAAGGGTGGGCGGGAAAACTTGGCGGGAGAGAATGAGCGGGAAAGGGTGGGCGGGAAAACTTGGCGGGAAATCATGGCGGGAAAAAGGGCGGGAGAGAAGCAGCGGGAAAGGGTGGGCGGGAAAAAGGGCGGGATTCCTACACTTAGGCAGATTATGCATGTATAGGGGGGAACTCCCTCGGAGTTGAACCGGAGAGAAACTTGAGATCATATGGGATGATCCTTGTTTCCACATGTACCTATGACCTAACCAAGCTCAAATGGAGGCATATGCCCACCGGGGGACCCCCGATGGGATGCAGTCAAAGGGGTAGACCGCGCGGTCAACAGAACTAGGGTTTCGTCGGAAATCGAGCATCGGATCTAGGGAATGGCCCCAAAACTTGTGTGTGTCCACATGGAATGCACAAAAGTGATTTGAGATGGTTTTATATCCAAGGCTACCCCCCAGGTGTGTCCGGCTTCTCGGACAGGGGGTTCCTACACTTAGGTAGATTCTGCATGTATAGGGGGGAACTCCCTCGGAGGTGAACCAGAGAGAAACTTGAGATCATATGGGATGATCCTTGTTTCCACATGTACCTATGACATAACCAAGCTCAAATGGAGGCATATACCCACCGGGGGACCCCCGATTGGATGCAGTCAAAGGGGTAGACCGCGCAGTCAACAGAACTAGGGTTTCGTCGGAAATCGAGCATCGGATCTAGGGAATGGCCCAAAAACTTGTGTGTGTCCACATGGAATTCACAAAAGTGATTTGAGATGGTTTTATATCCAAGGCTACCCCCCCAGTTGTGTCCGGCTTCTCGGACAGGGGGTTCCTACACTTAGGCAGATTCTGCATGTATAGGGGGGGAACTCCCTCGTACGTGAACCGGAGAGAAACTTGAGATCATATGGGATTATCCTTGTTTCCACATGTACCTATGACCTAACCAAGATCAAATGGAGGCATATGCCCACCGGGGGACCCCCGATGGGATGCAGTCAAAGGGGTAGACCGCGCGGTCAACAGAACTAGGGTTTCGTCGGAAATCGAGCATCGGATCTAGGGAATGGCCCAAAAACTTGTGTGTGTCCACATGGAATGCACAAAAGTGATTTGAGATGGTTTTATATCCAAGGCTACCCCCCCCAGGTGTGTCCAGCTTCTCGGACAGGGGGTTCCTACACTTAGGCAGATTCTGCATGTATATGGGGGGAACTCCCTCGCACGTGAACCGGAGAGAAACTTGAGATCATATGGGATGATCCTTGTTTCCACATGTACCTATGACCTAACCAAGATCAAATGGAGGCATATGCCCACCGAGGGACCCCCGATGGGATGCAGTCAAAGGGGTAGACCGCGCGTTCAACAGAACTAGGGTTTCGTCGGAAATCGAGCATCGGATCTAGGGAATGGCCCCAAAACTTGTGTGTGTCCACATGGAATGCAAAAAAGTGATTTGAGATGGTTTTATATCCAAGGCTACCCCCCAGGTGTGTCCGGCTTCTCGGACAGGGGGTTCCTACACTTAGGCAGATTCTGCATGTATAGGGGGGAACTCCCTCGTACGTGAACCGGAGAGAAACTTGAGATCATATGGGATGATCCTTGTTTCCACATGTACCTATGACCTAACCAAGCTCAAATGGAGGCATATGCCCACCGGGGGACCCCCGATGGGATGCAGTCAAAGGGGTAGACCGCGCGGTCAACAGAACTAGGGTTTCATCGGAAATCGAGCATCGGATCTAGGGAATGGCCCCAAAACTTGTGTGTGTCCACATGGAATGCACAAAAGTTATTTGAGATGGTTTTATATCCTAGGCTGCCCCCCAGGTGTGTCCGGCTTCTCGGACAGGGGGTTCCTACACTTAGGCAGATTCTGCATGTATAGGGGGGGAACTCCCTCGTACGTGAACCGGAGAGAAACTTGAGATCATATGGGATGATCCTTGTTTCCACATGTACCTATGACCTAACCAAGCTCAAATGGAGGCATATGCCCACAGGGGACCCCCGATGGGATGCAGTCAAAGGGGTAGACCGCGCGGTCAACAGAACTAGGGTTTCGTCGGAAATCGAGCATCAGATCTAGGGAATGGCCCCAAAACTTGTGTGTGTCTACATGGAATGCACAAAAGTGATTTGAGATGGTTTTATATCCAAGGCTACCCCCAGGTGTGTCCGGCTTCTCGGACAGGGGGTTCCTACACTTAGGCAGATTCTGCATGTATAGGGGGGAACTCCCTCGGAGGTGAACCGGAGAGAAACTTGAGATCATATGGGATGATCCTTGTTTCCACATGTACCTATGACCTAACCAAGCTCAAATGGAGGCATATGCCCACCGGGGGACCCCTGATGGGATGCAGTCAAAGGGGTAGACCGCCGATGAAAGGGGTAGATCTGCGGGGCTCCCAGATTAGCACTAGTAGGAAAAGCCTCATCAGTGGCACACCAAAAATGGATTCTGTGGCGCATGTGAGGTGCGCCACAGAAACTTCACCACAAAAATAAGGTTTCTGTGGCGCACCGGCCCATGCGCCACAGAATTAAGGTTTCTGTGGCGCACGTGTGCTTAGGTGCGCCACAGAAACGCGTGCGCCACAGAATTGGTTTTCAGTGCGCCACAGAATTTGCTTGTATTATACACGATTTTGTGCTGCCTGCTATACACATGCAGTTTATAGACAACAATATACAGGTTATATACAGCAACATTCAGATATAATATAAATATCATGTACATTGCACAAATATAACATAGACATCATTGATACGTCCAAAACGTATCTACTTTCCCGAACACTTTTGCTATTGTTTTGCCTCTAATTTGTGTATTTTGGATACAACTAACACGGACTAACGCTGTTTTCAGCAGAATTGCTCTGGTGTCTCGTTTTTGTGCAGAAATCCAACTTTCAGGAAAATCCCCAGAATTTATGTCGAATGTCTTATTTTTCCAGAAGAATTACGGAGCCAGAAGGGCAAGCCAGGTGGAGGCCCGAGGGCCCCACACACTAGGCCGGCGCGGCCCAGGAGGGGGGCGCGCCGCCCTACTGTGTGGCCCCCTCGGCTGGCCTCCGACGCCCTCCTCTGGACTACTTAAAGGTTTCGATCTAAAAACGCGAGGCAGGAAGTCGAAGTCGCGAGAAACCTCCCAGTACGCCGCCACCGTCGCGAAACTCCATCTCGGGACCAGAAACTCCGTTCTGGCACTCCGCCGGGACGGGGAATTGGAGGAGATCATCGCCATCATCACCACCGACGCCTCTCCATCGACCAGCAATGTTTCCCCCATCCATGTGTGAGTAATTCCCCCGCTGTAGGCTGAAGGGGATGGTAGGGATTGGATGAGATTGGTCATGTAATAGCATAAGATTGTTAGGGAATAGTGCCTAGTGTCCGTAATTGGTACTTTGATGATATTGTTGCAACTTGTTATGCTTAATGCTTGTCACTAGGGCCCGAGTTCCATGATCTCAGATCTGAACATGTTATTGTTTCATCATGATATGCATTGTTTTATGATCTTACCTGCAAGTTGTATACACATGTCGCTGTCCGGAACCCGAGGCCCCGAAGTGACAAAAATCGGGACAACCGGAGGGGATGGCAGTGATGTGAGGATCACATGTGTTCATGGAGTGTTAATGCTTTGCTCCGGTACTTTATTAAAAGGAGTACCTTAATATCCAGTAGATTCCCTAGAGGCCTGGCTGCCACCGGCTGGTAGGACAAAAGATGTTGTGCAAGTTTCTCATTGCGAGCACGTACGACTATATACGGAACACATGCCTATGGATTGCTTTGTACTTGGACACCATTTTATTATTATCTACAAATGCCCTGCTTAGATTGTTACATGAGTTTCTCTCATCCATGCAACCCCCGTCATCCATCCCTGTGCCTACAGTATTTTAATCCTGCTGTTTACTGTAATCACTACTGCTGTCTCTGTTACTCTGCTGCTGTTATTTCACTACTGCTACTGCTATAAACTGTTACTACTGATAAACTCTTGCGAGCAAGTCTGTTTCCAGGTGCAGCTGAATTGACAACTCCGCTGTTAAGGCTTTCAAGTATTCTTTGTCTCCCCTTGTGTCAAATCAATAAATTGGGTTTTACTTCCCGCGAAGACTGTTGCGATCCCCTATACTTGTGGGTCATCAAGACTATTTTCTGGCGCCGTTGCCGGGGAGCATAGATTTATTTGGAAGTTCACTTGGATTGATATTGTTCACTGCAAATTCTCCATCATGGGTAAATCTCGCGATCCTAAAGTCGCCATATTACCATCCACTACAAGAAAAGGTACAACTCTGAGTACCTCTGCTGCTCTTGATTCACCATCTGTGATGAGTCAACTTGTTTCACCGCCGCAAGCTTCACTTGCTGGTACTTCTGCTGAATCTGAAAACTCTCATAATATTGATAATGTTTCTGCTGTGCTTGATGATAGTGGTTCATTGGGATCTTTTCTAGATGCTACAATTGCTAGGTCTAGACAAATTGAAAATACTAAAACTCCTAATGCTGCTACACCTGTTAATTCACCTGAGTCTGTTGATTATTCTAGTGATGATCCTGATGAAGATTATGTGGAACTTGATGATGATTTTATTAATAGATGCAATGCTACTGCTGATGCAAGAAAAATTAAAAAGTTTCTTGCACAATATACTGTTAGATATAAGCTATCTCCTGATCCTAAATTTGCCACATCTCCTATAAACATTAAGGATAAAAATTATGATTTTTCTCTTGATCTATCTCATATAGCTATTGTTGAGAAAACACCCTTTTGTGGTACTGAAAAAGAAAGTGATGTAGAACATATGAATGAACTTTCTTCTATGAGTAGCTTGTTTTCTGATGATGTCAAGATGCGTACTTATTTCGTTGCTAAATTTTTTCCTTTCTCATTAAAGGATGATGCTAAAACTTGGTATAATAATTTGCCTCCTGGCTCTATTAAAAGTCCAGGTGATTTGCTTAATGTTTTCTTTCGGAAATACTTTCCTGCTAGTGCTCAACATGCTGCTTTACAGAAAATTTATAGCTTTGACCAGGAAGATGGAGAGAAATTGCCAGAAGCTTGGGCAAGATTTTGCTCTCTTATCAGAGCTCGACCTGGACATGATTTAGAAAAGCACGATTTACTTGATATATTCTATAGTGGACTAACCATTGAGTCTAGAGCATATTTGGATAGTTGTGCTGGTTGTGTTTTCAGGAAAAGAACTCCAGACGAAGCTGAAGAATTATTGGCTAAAATAGGCCGGAATCATGATGATTGGACTACACCTGAACCAACTCCGACACCAATATTGAAGAAGAGGTGTTTGATTAAATTAAATGATGAAGATATGAGGGAAGCCAAGAAGTCTCTTAAGGAGAAAGGTATTAAATCCGAAGATGTGAAGAATCTACCTCCCATAGAAGATTTATGTGAGATAATTCCCCCTTCATCCATGATTGAGGTAAACTCCCTTCAACGCTTTACTAGGGAAGATATTCCGTATTCAAAACCTCCTGCTCAATGCTTAGATGAGTTTTATAATTATATTGTTAAGCAAGAAAATTTTAATATGAGAGTAGAGAATCATTTAATGGAAAATCCCCAAGCTATTAGCAATTTGCATGATATTGTGGAGAGAACCTCCAATGATGTTAAGATGCTTGTTAAACATTTTCATATGGTTCAAACTCAAATTGATCAACTCACTAAAGTGCAAAACGACTTGTTAAAAAATAATTCTAAAGAGAAACATGCTTATGAAGTAACAACTCGAGGCGGTGTTTCCACCCAGGATCCTCTATATCCTGAGGGGCATCCCAAAAGAGTTGAACAAGATTCTCAACGAATTGAACCTAGTGCTCCTTCTAAGAAAAAGAAGAAGAAACATAAAAATGTTGTAGAATCCTCTGAACCTGTTAATGATCCTAATAGTATTTCTATTTCTGATGCTGAAACTGAAAGTGGTAATGAACATGATAATGATAATGATAAGAATGATGCTTCTGATAAAGAAGAGGTTGAAGATGAACCTGAAAAGCATGCTAAAAATAAAAAGTATACTAAAGAAGATTTTATTGCTAAGAAACGTGGTAATGAAAGGGAACCTTGGGTACAAAAGCAAATGACTTTTCCTGCTAAGAAACTAAAATCAAAGGAAGAAGAACATTATAATAAATTTTGTGATTGGATGAAACCTTTATTCTTGCAAATCCCTTTGATTGATGCTATTAAATTACCGTCTTATTCAAAGTATATGAAAGATATTGTCTCTAACAAAAGGAAAATTCCTAATGAGGAGATTTCCACTATGTTTGCTAATTACTCTTTCAATGGCAAAGTTCCAAAGAAGTTGGGCGACCCAGGTATACCGACCATTCCTTGTTCTATCAAGAATAATTATGTTAGAACTGCTCTATGTGATTTGGGAGCGGGTGTTAGTGTTATGCCCTTTTCTCTTTACAAGAGACTTTATTTAGATAAGTTGATACCTACTGATATATCTTTGCAAATGGCTGATAAATCTACTGCTATTCCTGTTGGTATATGTGAGGATGTTCCTGTTCAAGTTACTAATAACTGCTTGATATTAACTGATTTTGTTGTGTTGGAAATGCCTGAAGATGATAATATGTCTATTATTCTTGGGAGACCTTTTCTTAACACCGCAGGGGCTGTTATTGATTGCAATAAAGGAAAAGTTACTTTCAATGTTGATGATAAGGAGCATACTGTCTATTTCCCCAAGAGGATTGATAAAGTATGTGGAGTTAATACTATTTCTAATGTGAGAACTATCAAAGTTGGAACTATTGATTGTCCTATATATGAGCCTAAAGAAGGATATCAAAATCTTATGATTGTATCCATATCAATACAATTCAAGGTAACATGATTGATTTGAGGTTTATTTCTTCTTATGCTATGTAAAATTTATTTGGTGGCAAGACTTGATCAACCTTGTTAACAAATACTTTTTATATGCATAGAGGAGGTAAACAACATCTCTTTCTTCCTCCACTTGTTCTACTTGCTGTAGCACTTTTGTTTCGCAAAGTTCTTTAGTTAATTAGAGATTTCAAAATCTTTTTCTGCCCATTAATAATAAACTTAATACCCAGAAATGTGCATTTTTCAAAGTTTTCAAAAATTCACGAAAATTATACCGTTGGTCTTATTTTTCGAAGACACACCTGGGAGCACCTGGGGATGACCAGTGGGGCACCCCAGGGTGGCACCCCACAGGCCGGCGCGGCCAGCAAGGGGGGCGCGCCACCCTGTTGTGTGGGGCCCTCCTTGCCTCACTTATTCATCTCTTCCTCCCACTCTCTTCTCTCTCCCGAAAAAACTCGCACCAACTTTCTCTCACTCGCGTTTCTGCTCAAGAGCTCAAGATTTCTCTATCTCTTTGCTCAGCCCAGATTTCTGTCTGAAATTTGGCACATTTTCTCTCCGGTATGTGACTCCTCCGATTATCCAAGTAGAATTTTGTTTGGTTGAGTATATCTTGAATATTTTGCTGCTGTAGGTAACATGTTTAGTGAGCATGCATGCTTGTTCTAAGTTGTAGAAACTAGTTTTGATGCATGATTAGTACTCTAGCAAGTTCCTATGGTAGTTTCCCTCAATTATATGTCACCAAATCAAATTTTATATTGTTTGTTGAAAAATTTCAGAAAATGGAGTGGAATAAGCATCAACTAAACCAACAAGAATTGGAGGTGCAACAAGTCATGAGAGTTAACCGCGAAGAGGGAGTATACCCCTCTTACTACCCGTGCACAGATTTCATGAGAAGTGCAGGAATCTTGGGAGATGTTCAGAATCTAATTTCTCGTGCAGGGTTGGATGATTTTGTTGACGGAGAACCATGCCAATATGCAAAATTGACTATGTCTGTTGTGCAGGATTTTAAGTTCAATTGGTCGCAATCTAACCCCATGGTTCGGTACAAAATTTATAATAAAACTGTCAACTTGCCATTCGATGATTTTTGTGTAGCAATTAGAGTGCCGCGATGGGGATCATGCGAGAAGATAAGGGGATCGCCGCAAGAGCTCTTGAACCTCTTCGAGATGATTTGTCATGGAAGAAGTTTCTCAGAGGATGGTGGTAAAATCAGTAGCATTCAACTCCCAGCTATTCGCTACTTTGCTTATTTCATTACTAAGTGTGTTCTTGCTAGAAAGAATGCAAGTAAATTATCTATCCAGGATTTAGCTTTTCTAGCTGCTGCATTGCAAGGTAATAAGACCTACAATTTAGGTGCTTTGATAGCCTATAGACTTGCTACTAACCGTGAGAAGGGCGGAATTTGTGGAGGTCTCATTGCCTCTCGTTTATTAACTATGCATGGTGTAGAACCTCACAATCTTGATATTCAGCTTCCCATAGAGAAACTTGACATAGTCTCCATGATTAAACATGAATTTGTTTCTGATTCGTCTAATTTGGGTAGCCTGTCTTACAAGATAACATTTTACAAGAAAACTTGGAGAACAACTAAGAAAACTGAAAAACTAGTAGGATTGCCTGCACCTGTTCTATTTAACCTTGATTTCAGGCAGGATTGGTCAGTCACGGAAGGTGCACTGAATGCATACATAGAGGGAGGAGGCCATCATGCAAGAGACAACACGGAGGAGGCCGAGGAACACCTCGACTCATCATCCGATGCAGCAAGTTCTTCGCATCAACATTTTGGGCATGTGGAGCCTCCACCCTTTTCTTCTGCACCAGGACCTCACTATGACTACGCCATGTATGACCCACCGGCGTGGAACAGCGACCCTTGCTGGGGTTGAACTCCACTTAGACCAAAAGCCTAACCTTGGGGGGAGGTATACCGGCATCACTCATTCTTTGCATATTATGGTTGCTGGATACTTGTATATACTTGTTTAGTTTCTTTAAGTGGTTTTCTAATAAGAGGGAGATGATATTTGGGGAAGTGCTGCCTGAAAACAGATTCTGGACTGTTACCAAAAAAATTCTCAAAAATAGCCAGAACGTTATTTTGCGAAGCCAATTTTTGTTCTCGTTCCCCAGGTTGTTATCTAACTTTCATTAGTTGAACACTTTTCGATTTGAGCAGCGGAAGAATTTCTTAAAAATCGATTACTGTACTGCTGTCAAGTTTGACGAATTCCTGCTACTTTGTGTTTATGCGACTCTTCTAGTTTTCATTTTCCTGTTTTTGCTTTGTTTCTTTCCTAAAACACAAAAAGACCAAAAATATTTCTGCTGTTTCTCTTCACCATTTGTTTATTTTGGTTTCTTGCTTTTATTTTGCTTTATTTGCTATCGTTGGTTTGCTATAAGAAAATCCAAAAAGATTTTGCTTTGTTTGCTTGTTTCCTTTTGTTCTTGTTCCCAATTCGAAAACACCAAAAATATTTGCTGTTCTTCTTTGGTTTTGTAAAGTTCATTATGAGTTAAATGGTCTTCGGTGGCTGGAGCGTGGTTTTCATTCCATATTATTCAAGCTACACAAGTGAAAGGAAATAATGACGATCTACGACAATTGGACTGTGGTGAGAGGCTGGTATGAACCCTATTTGTTTTCATTTTTGTACATATACTCATCCATGTGAGCATGCTTAGTTGGTTCATGTGAGGTATATGTCATTTAAGAAAGTCTAGTAGTTCATGATCTCTCATGTTTAGCTCCAATTTATTAATATGAGTAGCATGTCATGGATGTTTGCTTGCATTGTTTTATTCATAAATAGGTATGGCATTGTGGTATCCTCCTCTGAATATTCATTTGAATTGACTTGGCACATGCTCACGCATGCATATGACTGAACAAAAGTCAATTAAGCCTCGATGATTTACTTTGCTTCAAAGTTCTTGTATCACTTTTATGCCTCCGTTAATTTATTTTGCCGCAAGCATGATTATGACAGTGACTGCTCTGTTGATTTGTCGCTCCCCAGTCTATTGCTAGCCTTCACTTGTACTGAGCGGGAACGCTGCTCGTGCTTCCAAACCCCTGAAAACCAAGTTGTTCCAAAGTGTCCACCATAAATACCTATGCATGGCATTTCAAACAATTCCAAGTAAATTCTCATGCGCTACCTTTAAACTTTCAAAATGCTTCTCAATTTGTGTAAATATTTTATAGCTCATGAGGAAGTATGTGGTGTTTATCTTTCAACCTTTTCATTTACTTTTGACGGACTTTCATAATAAGAGCTGGCAACGGGGTGCCCAGCCCCAATTAATAACTTCATTAATAATTCTCTTCACATGTTTGGCTCTGAGTCATCAGTAAGCAACTTAATTTTGCAAATAGACACTCCTCCATGGTATGAGATTGATGGAAGGCACCCGAGGATTCGGTTAGCCCTGGCTTGTGTAAGAAAAGGTTGGGGGGAGTGTCACTCATAATAAAAACTAAAGTACATGTGTAAACAAAAGAGAAGAGGGATGATCTACCTTGCTGGTAGAAATGACGTCCTTCATGGGAGCCGCTCTTGAAAGTCTGGTTGGCAAGGTAGTTGGTGTACCCATTACCATTCGTTGACAACAACAAACACCTCTCAAAATAATTTTACTCCTGTTTTAAAAATGAAAAGCTCTAGCGCATGTTAATCCCTGCTTCCCTCTGCGAAGGGTCAATCTTTTACTTTCATGTTGTGTCACCATCCTTTCTTTGAGTACTTTCTTGAGAGCACAACTGTCATTCTTAGTATAATATGCTTGTCCCAAAATATGATTGACTGTGGTATAAGTTTGATGCTTTTATCTTTGATAATCTCTATTTCTAGTCTTTCTATGAACCTCAGAGGTGCCTGAGCATTTATGTTTTGCTGATCAAATACGGGCAAGCGAGATACCACTTTATCATACTCTTTTATGAACATTGCAATCCTGCTAATAGACATGATTCATGATGCTTATTATTAATTTGTTGGTACCTTTCCATGACTGACATAGCTATTAGATGATCTTATTTGCATGTATCTTATTATGAATTGCTTAAGCACTTTTCCATGTCATGAGAATATTTACATCATATGAGCATGCTTGAGGACAAGCAATAAGCTAAGCTTGGGGGGAGTTGATACGTCCAAAACGTATCTACTTTCCCGAACACTTTTGCTATTGTTATGCCTCTAATTTGTGTATTTTGGATACAACTAACACGGACTAACGCTGTTTTCAGCAGAATTGCTCTGGTGTCTCGTTTTTGTGCAAAAATCCAACTTTCAGGAAAATCCCCGGAATTTATGTCGAAGGTCTTATTTTTCCAGAAGAATTACGGAGCCAGAAGGGCAAGCCAGGTGGAGGCCCGAGGGCCCCACACACTAGGCCGACGCGGCCCAGGAGGGGGGCGCGCCGCCCTACTGTGTGGCCCCCTCGGCTGGCCTCCGACGCCCTCCTCTGTACTACTTAAAGGTTTCGATCTAAAAACGCTAGGCAGGAAGTCGAAGTCGCGAGAAACCTCCCAGTACACCGCCACCGTCGCGAAACTCCATCTCGGGACCAGAAACTCCGTTCTGGCACTCCGCCGGGACGGGGAATTGGAGGAGATCATCACCATCATCACCAACGACGCCTCTCCATTGACCAGCAATGTTTCCCCCATCCATGTGTGAGTAATTCCCCTGCTGTAGGCTGAAGGGGATGGTAGGGATTGGATGAGATTGGTCATGTAATAGCATAAGATTGTTAGGGCATAGTGCCTAGTGTCCGTAATTGGTACTTTGATGATATTGTTGCAACTTGTTATGCTTAATGCTTGTCACTAGGGGCCGAGTGCCATGATCTCAGATCTGAACATGTTATTGTTTCATCATGATATGCATTGTTTTATGATCTTACCTGCAAGTTGTATACACATGTCGCTGTCCAGAACCCGAGGCCCCGAAGTGACAGAAATCGGGACAACCGGAGGGGATGGCAGTGATGTGAGGATCACATGTGTTCACGGAGTGTTAATGCTTTGCTCTGGTACTTTATTAAAAGGAGTGCCTTAATATCCAGTAGATTCCCTAGAGGCCCGGCTGCCACCGGCTGGTAGGACAAAAGATGTTGTGCAAGTTTCTCATTGCGAGCACGTACGACTATATACGGAACACATGCCTATGGATTGCTTTGTACTTGGACACCGTTTTATTATTATCTACAAATGCCCTGCTTAGATTGTTACATGAGTTTCTCTCATCCATGCAACGCCCGTCATCCATCCCTGTGCCTACAGTATTTTAATCCTGTTTCATCGTAATCACTACTGCTGTCTCTGTTACTCTGCTGCTGTTATTTCACTACTGCTACTGCTATAAACTGTTACTACTGATAAAATCTTGCGAGCAAGTCTGTTTCCAGGTGCAGCTGAATTGACAACTCCGCTGTTAAGGCTTTCAAGTATTCTTTGTCTCCCCTTGTGTCGAATCAATAAATTGGGTTTTACTTCCCGCGAAGACTGTTGCGATCCCCTATACTTGTGGGTCATCAATCATCATCACATTACTTAGAGCCCGATCGAGATACATATATAGTGGCAAGTGTCAAATGTTTTGCATATAACTCTTAATTCATACAAAATTCACAATTTAGAGATACAAAGTAGTCTTCTTCCGGTTCCTCCTTTGCTCCCTCATCTCTACCCACCAGGCTCGCTTGCATCGGGGTCTTCATCCAGTTCCTACTATGATGAAAATGGAAGAAAGTGAGACCAACAAGTCCGATGCACAAGAGAAATGGAATAAATGCCTCATACATTGTTGGTCAACACAAATATTAACATTCAGGGATGGTGTAAGTGAGACCAAGTCCGATGCACAAGAGATTGATATTTGTGCTATCTTACCAGGCTCACTTACGCCACCCCCAAGTGTACGGTGACCAAACATTTTAATCATCGGCATTTTGAAAATACCAAAGCAAATGGAATGACAAAATGGAATAAGTGCCTCATACATTGTTGGTCAACACAAATATTAACATTCAGGGATGGCGTAAGTGAGACCAAGTCCGATGCACAAGAGATTTATATTTGTGCTATCTTACCAGGCTCACTTACGCCATCCCCAAGTGTACGGTGACCAAACATTTTAATCATCGGCATTTTGAAAATACCAAAGCAAATAGAATGACAAAATGGAATAAGTGCCTCATACATTGTTGGTCAACACAAATACTATGGTCAGAAACCATAGTTGCAGTATAGACCGCAGTATACTTTGCAGAAGGGCCCCCTTTGCCCGGCCGCCGTTCCGTGAACGGGTCCTTGACGACACAACAACGCCGATCTGCCTCTCCGGCGCAGAACCACACCGGTCCCAGCCGCCTCCCTTGCGGCCACAAGGGAGGCGGCTTGGACTGGCGTGGTTCTGCACCGGAGAGGCAGGTCGGCGTTGTTGTCTCGTCAAGGACTCGTTCACGGAACGGCGGCTCGGGAAAGGGGGGCCCGTCTACAAAGTATATTGCGGCGTATAGGTGACCAAACATTCTAATCATCGGCACTAAAATGGAAGAAAGAGCCAAGTGGTATCTCAACTAGATATCATATGCCTCATACTTTGTTGGTCGAAAGAAATATTAACATTCCGGGATGGGGTCAGTGAGGCCAGGTAGGATGCACAAGAGATTGATATTTGTGCCATCGCACCAGGCTCACTGGCCCCACCCCAGAGTGTACAAGTGACCAAACAATTTAATCATCGGCACTAAAATGGAAGAAAGGCCAATGCAATTAAGAAGTAGCTAGTATGAACTAAATGGAATGCCTCATACTTTGTTGGTCGAAACAAATATTAACATCCGGTGACGTGGGCATTACCCTTCAGGTAACCGACATTGCCCTATCCTGTATTGATTAGTTGGAGGCCCATGAAGACACCTGGAGGCAAGATGGGCCACCTGGGCGGCGCACCAGAGGAATCCTTGACGGGCAAGACAAAGAAGCAGCCGAACAAGGAAAGATTAGATCCAAAACTATTGTAAACCTAGTCGTACTCGGTTAGACCTCTTGAGACCTGGCCTCCTATATAAAGGTCAGGAGAGGGGCTGTCGAGGGACAGAATCAATCGTAGCAACCGTAGCCACCAGAAAATCTAGAGCTAGGTCGCCGTAGCACTTAGCCCCTCGACGAGATCTCAGCCGAACTATTCAGCACCCCATTGTAACCCATTATCATCATAATCAAGAACAGACAGGCAGGACGTAAGGGTTTTACCTCATCGAGGGATCCCGAACCTGGGTAAATCGCTCTCCCCGCTTGTCTGTGAACCGATGTCTCGTGTCAGCTTGCAGGATTCCGCTAACCCTAAGCCCCAAACGGAGGGCATTGCCGAGGAGTACCCTCGACATTTGGCGCCGTCTGTGGGAACCCTGTCGGCACATCGGTGGAGCCCGTCATGTCATCAGCAGCTTCATCAACACCATCATCGTCTCATCTGGGAAGCCTGATTCGTTTCGGCTCCTATGAATTCACCCCGCACAGCGATTCATCTCGCTCGACCTTTTCCGATCTGCAAGGCAACATGGAGATGACCTTCGGGAGCATCCACTACAACGTCAATTCGGAAGGAATCCTTCGGCTGCTGGAATCACCCATCTCCAGATCGACGAGCCCGAGCGCGTCGTCATCACTCGACCTTTCGGCTGGCCTAACAAGCCCGTCGAGTTCGCCTGCGCCTTCGGCTCCCCGTTCGGCATCCTCCATGTCGGTCGGATCCGACGATCCTGCGTCCTCGGAGCTAACCTCGTACTACTGCATGAACTGTGATACCAGACACGGGCTGGGATCGAGCGACACACCGTTCATCTGCAATTCCCATTATTCATCGGGAGAGGACAAAATCGATAGCATCGCTCGAGGAGACACCCGAAGAGCGGCGCCCCACCAAGTTTATGTTGCTAACAGGGGAGACGGAGATCGCGCCCCCCGTTCCAGCAGGCGAGCTAGCTTTGAGAACAGCGCCAGCAACAACAACAGCGACCACACCATCGCAGAGGAGGAGTGGGCAGCAGCCAAGGCAGCCGTGCTTAACAACACGCCACTTCCGGCAGGAACCACGGTTGGCACTCTCGATGCTTACCGCTCCATATTGGAGAAAAATCGGGAGCGACTATCCAAGGAACAAGCCACCCTCGAGAGACGCCTATCCGCGGCAGACCGGTCCAGCGAGCGACGAAGGGGCTCGCAAGGAAGCGCCTCTCGAAGTACTCACGGAGGAGGCAAACATCGATCAAGAATGTCCAGGCTCTCGGAAGACGATGCTAGAGAAATAACATCAAATCTGACCAAGTCCTTCATGACCACAGACACCGCGGGCATGCCACGACCAAAGACCGTCGCGGGAGCAACCGCCAATCTCGCTGCATACCTCATCAATCAGCGCCCCGAAGGTTCCATGGCTCAAGCCCACCGAGGTTCCCTAGAAAGTCTCGCGATATTGGGAGACAATCTGGTCCCAAGAAAGGACAAGACCACGTTACAAGTTAGTGTCTCAAAACACCATGCGAGAGATGCTCGGGATGAAATTACTCAGAGTAGGATCGACAAAGCGAGGCGGCGACGCGCCGCCAGAGAGGAACACGACAGTGATTCTTCGGATGAGAGCCAGGAGAACGACGACAAGCTTAGGGGAGCCGATTGTTTAAGCTACAAAATTCGGGAGGCGATGCCACCCAGGAAGTTCAAACCCACCCCTACCGACGCCGCCAAGTAAGATGGGCAGCAGGAGCCGAGATCCTGGATAGAGGATTATCTACAGACAGTGATTCTGCAAAAAGGCAACCAGATAGCAGCAATGCAGTGCCTGCAGCTTTACCTAAAGGACTCAGCGCGAGCCTGGCTAAGAGGTCTGCCGAAGGGTTCCATCAAGTCATGGGACGACCTAGTAGAAGCCTTCGTCGCCAACTTTCAAGCAACGTACAAAAGGCCCGTCGGGATCGAAGAGTTACGGCATTGTCAGGAAAAGCAGAAGGAGTCGATGCGCGCATACATCGGGAGATTCACCAAGCTCCTGAACGCTGCAAAAGACGTATCTGTCGACAGAGAAATCGACGCCTTCAGCGATGGCACCCGACGTGAAAGCTATATAGAAGAACTCGGACGCAAGAAGCCGAAAACCATAACCAAGTTAATGGAAATCGCCAACAGCTGGGCCGATGGCGAAGACAACATTCGAAAGCCACGACAGCGCAGCGATGACGAAGATGATGACCAGCCGAAGCATGATTCGGGTGGTCGAAGGGATCGTAACAAGAGAAGGAAGAACCGCAGCTATGATGACAACAACTTGGTAGCCGCAGGGTACTCTGATCGGCAGGACGATCGGTACGATGACAGGCGAGATGATCAACAGGATGGTAATCAGAACAACTCTGGGAACCGTGGCAACTATAAACCACGACAACAGAGAACCCCCGAACTACCCTACGCTGAGCAGATCAACGCCCCCTGCTACCTGCATTCGTATACCGATTCCAAGGATGGTAAAATAAAGTCCAGCCACCTGCTCAGGGACTGTCGGCAGTTCATCAATATGCATAAACTCATCCAGCAGGCAGGCCAGCAACAGCTACCACCACCATCACCACCACCACCCCCACCGCAACACCAGATCCAGCAAGCTCAACCTCATCAACCCAACGAGGCATTTCCACCACCACGTGGGCAGATGAGTATGATCCACAGGACATGTGTTTCAAGGAGAGAAATGAAGAAGCTTGATACGTCTCCAACGTATCGATAATTTCTTATGTTCCATGCTTGTTTTATGACATTACTTACATGTTTTGTTCACACTTTATGTCATTATTATGCATTTTCTGGAACTAACCTATTGACAAGATGCCGAAGTGCCAGTTCATGTTTTCTGCTGTTTTTGGTTTCAGAAATCCTAGTAAGGAAATATTCTCGGAATTGGACGAAATCAACGCCCAGCATCTTATAATTCCACGAAGCTTCCAGAACACCCGAGAGGCACCAGAGGAGGGCCACAGGGGGCCCACACGTGTGGCCGGCGCGGCCAAGAGGGGGGCCACGCCCCCCTATTGTGTGGCGGCTCCGTAACCCCTCCGACTCCGCCTCTTCGCCTATAAGAAGCCCCCTGACCTAAATCTTCGAGACGAATAAGCCACGGTACGAGAAACCTTCCAGAGCCGCCGCCATCGCGAAGCCAAGATCTGGGGGACAGAAGTCTCTGTTCCGGCACGCCGCCGGGACGGGGAAGTGCCCCCGGAAGGCATCTCCATCGACACCACCGCCATCTTCATCACCGCTGCTGTCTCCCATGAGGAGGGAGTAGTTCTCCATCGAGGCTAAGGGCTGTACCGGTAGCTATGTGGTTAATCTCTCTCCTATGTACTTCAATACAATGATCTCATGAGCTGCCTTACATGATTGAGATTCATATGAGCTTTGTATCACTATTAATCTATGTGCTACTCTAGTGATGTTATTAAAGTACTCTATTCCTCCTCCATGATGTAATGGTGACAGTGTGTGAATCATGTAGTACTTGGCGTAGTTTATGATTGTGATCTCTTGTAGATTATGAAGTTAACTATTACTATGATGGTATTGATGTGATCTATTCCTCCTTTCATAGCTTGATGGTGACAGTGTGCATGCTATGTTAGTACTTGGTATAATTGTGTTGGTATATCATGCACTCTAAGGTTATTTAAATATGAACATCGAATGTTGTGGAGCTTGTTAACTCCGGCATTGAGGTGCTCTTGTAGCCCTACACAATTAGTGGTATTCATCATCCAACAAGAGAGTGTAGAGTGGTTTTATTATGTGATCAATGTTGAGAGTGTCCACTAGTGAAAGTATGATCCCTAGGCCTTGTTTCCAAATACTGCAATCATCGCTTGTTTACTGTTTTACTGCATCTTTACTTCCTGCAATATTACCACCATCAACTGCACGCCAGCAAGCTATTTTCTGGCGCCGTTACTACTGCTCATATTCATTCATACCACCTGTATTTCACTATCTCTTCGCCGAACTAGTGCACCTATACATCTGACAAGTGTATTAGGTGTGTTGGGGACACAAGAGACTTCTTGTATCGTGATTGCAGGGTTGCTTGAGAGGGATATCTTTGACCTCTTCCTCCCTGAGTTCGATAAACCTTGGGTGATCCACTTAAGGGAAAACTTGCTGCTGTTCTACAAACCTCTGCTCTTGGAGGCCCAACACTGTCTACAGGAAAAGGAGTGTGCGTAGATATCAAGCTCACCCGAGAAATCAACCTGGCAGAAAGCATCATGGCGAACATCCCTGAGTATGTCGAGTGGTCGTCTCAGAACATCACGTTCAGCCGAACGGATCACCCGATAACTATACCAAAACCAGGACACGCTGCCCTAGTGGTCGAAGCGCAGATAGGAGGATTCAAGATGAGCAAAGTCTTCATGGACGGAGGAAGTGTACTCAATCTGATATTCCTTGACACAATCAAGAGTATGGGGATCACCATGAGAATGCTAGAAGAATCAGACACCCGCTTCCATGGATCCTCCCTACTTCACCAGCGTACTCTCTTGGCAAAGCGTACCTGAACGTCGTCTTTGGCAAACCCGACAATTTCAGGAAGGAGAAGATCGAGTTCGAAGTCGTGAACTGGGAGTCGCAGTATCACGCTATACTTGGGAGGCCAGCTTATGCCAAGTTCATGGCTGTACCGCACTACGCATACCTCAAGCTCAAAATGCCTGGGAACAACGGGACAAACATTACAGTCTATGGAAGTTTCTCACGCTCGGACAATTGTGATCGGGACTTTCAGAGGATTGCTGCTAAGTTTGGCCTGAGGCAGGAAATTGCTGACCTTCCGCCGAAGACCTCGTCACGTAGTATTAAGGAAGAAGAACACATTAGAGGAGCAAAGAAGAAGTTAGCCGACCTCGCCCTTGAAGCTCCGGCAGTACAAACTTCGGCAGCCCAAGTTTCGGCAGCAAAAGCTTCAGCAGTTGACGATACAGAAGATATAGGAGGCAGCAAGACACTGACAATCGCTGCCCAGATCCCTGGCGAAGTCGGCGACGCTTCAAAAAACACGAACACGGTGACCAAGACAGAAGATGAGAAGAACCCCTTCAATACTTAAGCAATCTACTAGCATTTAGTTTCATTTTCCTTTCCAAACAGGGCTTCCCATTTTTTCGCACTTTAGTCCCGCGTTTTTTATTAATAAGAACTCAAGTTTCGATTCCTTGAAAAGCTTTGCAGTTGACCGGAGCACCTAAACCGCATCTTTGTAAACCTTGGCAAACAATGGTCCAACACAGTACGCGGCAAGGGATCGTGCTCCGAAAAATGCCTCTACGAGTGCTACAGGATGCAAAACAAATAAGGACATTAACATTTCCCTCTGCTATAGATGCCTCTACGAGCGCCGTAAATAGCAAGAGTCCGGAAGTACACATCAACACAACCCACGTTCGATATTTTGCTTACGGAAATATCAAGGAACAACGGGTTCACCGGCAGTCATTACACCCGAATAATTCGGGAATGGCTGTCGAAGCATACATCGGTTGAAGGCAAAGTTGCGCATACAACGGGATTAGCAAAACCCGCAACACGAGCTGATCGCTCAAAAGATTTGCCGACCAACGAAATACATACACGACTAAACGAGCAATTAAGATTTGCTCCATCAAAATTTGCCAACGGCATCAACATGGTAAAAACTAGTTGATACCCCGCGCGTTGCAGCGGAAATTAGAGATGATTTACAAATATGAAGGAAAGAGCATATATGGGTTGCACTCTGCAATGCATGATCATGCGGATGATAAATATTGGCTGATGAGTGCGCGACTTGCAAACATCAGGGTTGCATAAACTTGACCAGAAAATAACTCATGAATGTGTGGTCATGCGAATGAAAGGCTTGCAAATATTAAATGAAGATAGTGCAGATCAATTTTTTAGATATATAATCAATCATTTTAATTTTTATAATTGTGATCAATCTTGCCAAACAATTTTTATTTTAAATTTTGGATGCAATGTGCGTAAAAAAAATACATAACTTCATTCTCATGAAGTCCTTGAATTCTCCCACCTCATATAGTTATCCACCTTCATGAAATAAATATAGATCATTATAGATTTGCCTAAGCTTAGTAAAGCCAATATAGCATAAACAGAAAGAGAATAGTTTCGAGGAGTAATAAACCGATCATGAAAATACTGCATTTGTGTGTAATTGACTCGATAGATTAGGAGTATAATAGAAGACGCAAGACTTCCAACTAAGTGGAGCATTGGCCTACAAATTTTACACGCATCAAATTAGATGTTACAATATACATTTTGCTTGAAAGGAAATCACCAGTTCCCTCTTCTAGCTGCTCTGAAGACCGTGGTCGTATTTCTCTCATAACAATCAACTGTAGCTACTGTGGAGAGCCACGTAGGAATTTGAAGGTCACTCCATTCATTTGCATGTCGCATACAAAGTGATCTTTATATAACTAGCAATGGCTGGGCGCGGCGGCACGCCGCGCCTATGCCGTGGCTAACTGATGGCAATGTGTGAGATGGCATGAATATGTCACTTACATTGTGGTCCAATTAACTTGCATATGGATAAAAGTTGCCGGCGGAGATATATTACTGCCGAGACCGTGATTGACAATATGGAAGAACATGGTCAATTATTTGTATAATGAACCTGATCAACCAAAATGGTCTGGCTACCATACTTGGAAGTTTTTGCAGTGAACTTAGTGTGTGAGATAGAAAAGGTAGATATTTACATTGGCTCACAACCACGCTTCTATCCTACGGAAAAATCTGTTACCATATGTGCAAGATATCCCTTTTATAGAGAACCAAATAAAAAAAAGTAAAAGAATGGCGAAGTAATCGAAAGGGAGTAACATCTTAAGTTGAAATAGACTACATGTCCACCACCTATCAATTTGTTAGCTAATACATTGTTTCGTACCAATGAAGGAACTGGATAATAGTTCCAAGCTTAGTTACCAGTCCTAATTCAGAATTTCGTATCAACCAAAGCATGCAGTTGTTCCACTATGATCTTTATATAAACCAAAAATGACAAGGAAAAATTACTGCAACCTTCGATGTTCGTAGAAACTACGCAATGAGATGCTAAAAAAAAGGAGGAATATCATTATAGACATTGAAACATGTTCATAGTTCCGAAATGGTATTTAGCAATATAGTTACGGAAGTTGCTAGATTTTTTGGTGTCACACTCAAAATGTTGTTGTGGATGCCATGTATCTATACGACAAACCATGGACCCCGAGAACAATTTAGGATCAGAAAAATTGTAAGAGAAATAAGCTATTAGTGTTAATTAACAGTATATAATATATAAGAAAGAAGATTGTCTTGGCTCTAGTGCTATATTTGGACACCAATACCAATCGCAATTATTTGCATCGCCATAAAGAAGTTTTATACCAACATCCTTTTCATGCTAGAAATGAGTTTGCTCACCTCACCGGCATCATAGCACTGCATTTCAATTATTGTGGATGGCTCCTACTACTGGATTAGAATACCAGCCACTTAGAAAATAATATATCATGGTATCGAATTACTCTAGTCACGAGTGATAGTTAGCTAGTCAATGCAAGATTGATGTGTGGTCAAACTCATTATTTTGAAATAAATTATACCACATCCAGAATGACAAACATACTTAGCTTGATAAATATACAAGATGATAACTCACCTCATGAGCAGTGGATGTCAGCCAAAAAAAGAAAGAACAGAGCTTTTAGCTTAGGAAGATAAGGACGCAGATTAAGAACCATAATAAGGGCAATATTATAATCAATAATTCACTAATCGTGAATAAAAGAATGTTCTCTCTTACACTATCCTATGAGCTGATTTTTAGAGCAGCCAAATTAATCAATAGACTGGAAAGGAAGTCAACAAAGTTTCAGCATGCAAAGAAGTTATTTCATATTATAGAAACTGGAACTAATATGAGAGCACTAAAGCTTAGCAAGATCCGATTGCTATACGGCATTTTGAAACTTTGCAGATCCATGTCGAAAAAAGAATTTTGTGACCTGCTCGGTACAAAATGTGCCCAATGTCCTTTAAAAGCAAACCCATTTTTTTAATATGCAGAAGTAAATTATTTCACATTACAAAAAACAGAACTTCACATTACAAGAAACAGAACCCATCCGTGAACAGCAAAGCTAAGCAAGATCTGATTGCTATCTAGAAGAATTATGCATACCCACATGTAAAATGGGAAAAAAATTGTCAAGATGGTGAAGAAGCAGCCTCCCACAAAAGGAATGCATTAGTAGAATTGTCAGTATTATGAATATTATACATTTTGGCATTTCTAGTAAACGTGAAAATGTAGCATTGCATTGGTCAGGTTCAATAAATATCTTTCTCCAACCAGTTAGAGTGCGCATAAAGAAATAAACACCTTGATATTAGTCACCATCTTGGTTTTTTTTGT
Organism: Lolium perenne; assembly: GCF_019359855.2. Classification (NCBI taxonomy): domain Eukaryota; kingdom Viridiplantae; phylum Streptophyta; class Magnoliopsida; order Poales; family Poaceae; genus Lolium; species Lolium perenne. Next base: position 136,644,737 of record NC_067244.2, read on the forward strand.
GCAGCAAAGAAAATCCACACAAGGGAAAGATCACTAAGCCAAAGTAAATAAAATCAATCACACTGCACCTGACTATATATTGCATCTAGGCATGCTGAAAATGTTGGATGAGTTACCAAGAAAATGTGATAACCACTGATCATTCCACTAAAATGATTATTTTTGTTACTGGGGCTCTGCATGAATAGTGAAAGAGATAAATATAAATTGCATGATTTTTTTGTTATTGTGGCCCTGCATTAATAGTGAAAGAGATAAATATAATTGCATTATCTATGGAACACTACATTAATATCTTCTCAGATAACGTATAATAGTTCACCTTGCAAAGATGATCAATCTGATTAAGCTTAACATTAGGCAGAGATAATGCAACAGACATGTCTGTTTCTGCTAATTTCAGAAGAAAAAAAGAACAGTAAACAGTCAGCTGGTTACAATAACCAAGGAAGAAATTCTTGTGAGCTGTGTTAGGGTGATTGGACGGTACTACAGAGTACTACCCAGTACTACCGTTAGAATTTATTCTAGCCGTCCGATCTAACCATTTAATTTTGTATTTTAATTTAACGTTCTAAGGGTATTGTGGTAACTTCGCATGGCAACTGCCCCACATCGCACGACCACACAGCTCCATCTGCCATTCCCCCGATCCTCTCGACCTCTCCTCTGCCTCCTGGGCGAATCCTTGCCGCCGCCAATCACTGCGGCCGCGGAGACCGTGTAGCCGAACCCCTGCCGCGGAGCACCTGCAGCCGTTCCCCTGCCGATGCCGAACACCTTCCGCTGCCGCAACCGTTCCGCGGAGCCCCTGCAGCGACGGCGCCCACGGCCGGACCAGTGGCCTCCGACGGAGGTGTATTCGGAGCACCTTTAGCCGTTTCCCTGCCGCCGCCGAACACCTTCCGCTGCGGCACTGCTTCCGCGGAACCCCTGCAGCGCCGGCGCCCATCGCGGATATCTCTGTCGCGCGGGTGGACTGACCTGCGACGGAGGCGGATTCGTAGGCCTCGTGGACGCACACTTCGGCTGGTGAAACCCCGCGCCGGCGTCGCCCCTGCACCCACCGCCACCTCCGCGCGGGTGTTCTCCACCTGACAGTGAAGAGCACCTCAATCACATCTAAGGTACACAATCCACCCATATCTGCTCGGTTCTTGAGTAACAGTAAGCCCAATTGTTTTCCAGTTGAAAGTGTTTGGTATGTACTGTACTGAGTGCCTCCTTTCTCCTCTGTGTGGAATAGCCTAGTTTCGAAAATGATTCTATCCCTGCAAGTGCAAAAATAGAAATTTCACAAGAACTTTGTAAGTCAGAGTTACAACTTTGACAAGAACAGGAGGCACAAAAGGGAAGCGACAGAGTTGCTTGATTTAAACATGAAGGCAGCAGTGCAACATAGTTGTTAGTACTCGGGTATTTTTTCGTGTTATCTGCCCCATAACAACACCAGAAGTAATCATACTTGTTCCCCAACCATGATAGCTCATCGCTTTAGACCATCCAGGGGACTGCGGTAGCATGTAAATCATCACACCAGGATTCGTTCCTCTGTGGATGCTTACCACGCCATTTATCAGCGCCCTTTCATAGACAATGTAGTTCTGCACATACGTCCTAGGGACTGAAACGATGGATACCCAAGTCTAGTGCAGTAACAGAAACTCATCGGTAGTAGAAATACTCATTGCGCTAAGAGCCAATGGAGTAATTAAGTTCATTGTCAAGGTAGTAGAGACCATCACGTTCAGTTCCAGTCCCAAGAACTCTCCCTGACTTCAGGTACTGGAATACACAGAAGGCAGGCTCAAACACAGCTCTGCAATTCAGAGATTTTGTGATGGAACCGACAGATAACAAACTCACGGGGAAATTTGGGACATGCAAAACTGGACTTAAAGATAGGGATGAAGTACAGCTAACAGTCCCACAGCCCATGATAGGAGCTGAAGATCCATCAGCTATCCTGACCCTATCCTTCCCCGACCGAGGTGCATATGATAAGAATCTCCTTGGTGAACCCGTCATGTGATTTGTAGCACCTGAGTCGATAATCCAGGGGGCTGATAAATAATTCTCACTTCCTCCGCCAAAGTTACGAAGATGCTGATGTAGTTGACGTCGGAGAGACGGTGCTTAAAGTTCATCACCTAAAGCAAAATGTCATAAAAAATTCATTTTCGATGAGGTATGCCCCTTGCATTGCTTCTCGTTGAACTATTCCAACCGGTGGCATGTTGCCTGATCGCGGATTTTGCAGGTTATTCATGCATATGCCCACATTAGTAATATAGAGACTGATACTACATCAGTTCTATACCCCAAAGATACCAGGAAGCTGTTACAATCATACGGAGGTACTGCTCGGGCACATGGTCCCAGCGAAAGCAATTGGCTTGCTCGTATAGCAAAAAAATGTGTGGGACGCCGAACGGTATGTGTGTTTCCTGACTTTCCTACTTCACAAACTTTCTTATTTCATAATCACAAACTACATGCAACAGTTCATCTAGTCGGTCCCATCAAACTTTATTTTATTTGCATATCGAAATGCTTGCCTATACTGAGACTGCGCTAATTTTGCGGCAGGTTCGAATCCCGTTCAATGTAAACAATATGCACTGCCATCTACTTGTGTTGAATTTCGACAAAGAAGAGATTCAAGTCCTCAACTCTCTGCCGCTTATTCGTGACGAGGCCAAAGAAACTACACTGGTGGAGTGCATTCAGACATGCATCATAGAAGCAGTCCAGGGCGGCTTGGTACAAACACCAGGTCCCATCAACATTACAGAGTGGAAGAAAGTATGCTATACAAACATCCCACAACAGGAGGATGGGTAAGTATTGAATTCTACATTATTTTCCACCTACAGAATAGTACTGAACTTTAACTATACATTTCAGCTATTATTGCGGGTCATACACTCTGAAATACATGTTGTATTGGGACGGGGAAAAGATGACCGATGATTTCACACAGGTGAGCGGAACACTAATTTTATTTTCTACCCTTTACTTACTATGCCTACGTCGCCATGCTAACATATGCGTTGCTACCACATTCAGGCACAAATTCATATTTTCAACTGGAAAATATGTACAAGCCTTCTACGTTCAGATTGTAACACGCTTCGACTAGAATCCTATGAGAAACCTATACTGGTTAGTCCGACACAACTGTCTTTTCAATTCAGCAAAATCTTCCATGTTTGCACAGTACAACTAACATACCGGTTTCTGCTCTACAGAAGAAGGCCTACAAAGCTAGAATGGCAAAGCTTGACAAAGACAATGCTGCAGATGATGACATCCAGGTAATCAGCAATCCAAATGATGCCAGCAAAAAGGAAGAAAGCCCTCCAAATGATGCCAGCATAAAGGAAATCAGCCCTCCAAGGCCAATTGGCAGCCAAAAGCTGAAACGCGGGTGTCCAAGGAAGATTGAAACTCTTAAACCTACTAATCCTGTAAAGGATCAATATAAATTAACCACAGATGCTGTCACTGGGCTTGTGGAGGGAAGAGCACGCAGGAAATCAAATCCTGGGCCCCAACAGGTGAGCCCATACAAGGAACTATGAAACTCACAGGGAGTGGCTCTCAAGGGTAGTTTCAGATGAGCTGCTCTTATAGCATGTGACAATTTAGACACAGTCATGTTCTTCAATCTATGCCTATACTTAAGTTCTGCCATTTTGTCATATTGCTGGTAAACTTTGTAATTTTAAGTTCGAACCGATCTGGAGAGTTGTTACATTTTAATGTAAGCCATTTGTTTGGCTTGACTATTCTACATGACTACTCAATGCTGCAGTGTTGTTGGTGTGTTATTCAAAATTATCCTCGAATCTCGAGTTAAGCGGAACTTGCCTTAGTCTCCTTCTGTTCTCCCTTGTCATCAACCATTATGAGCTTTGGTGAAGATCCATAAGCATATCGCAATGAGCAATATACAAGTACAGTGCTATATTGTATGTTTACTGCTCAACTGCTCATTATCAGCCTTAAAACCATCGTTTAACATCCTAAAGAACAAGTTCTATAATCTTGTGGAATGTCAAAAATTAAATATAAACATATGCCATGCATGTCCAATAAATCAATAGATACCATGATACACTTAGCCTAATTATTTACTGCTAAAACTTATTCTTAAAGTAGTCGATGGCAATCAGGCCCAGATGGCAATCAACAGGTAGTAGGATCAATTCGTGCTTAACCAACACTTCACAGTGGTTCTATTCTTAAAGCAAATGGCATTCACAGTAGTAGTGAATGTCAACAAATGAGTTTGAAACTATACGCTCTATAATTCTAGATACAGGAGGATAAATCAACGAACACTAGCTCCATCCAGGACGTTGATCCATTGGCCAAGCAACCATTCTTACTGCACATGGCCATCGGTACATTTGCAAGAGACGGTGCTGCACTGGACCGGACGCACCTGATTATCATGTTCAACGCCTCCAGTACCTCCGACGCATCGAGCCGGCATCACGCGGCATCCCGGCCACCTGCAGCTTCGACACCGCCGGGTCCACCTCCTCGGCCCCCGGCGCCGCACCGGGACGCCGTCAGAGAGGCGCTCTGCCTCCGACATGTAGTGCCGAAGTCTAGTCGTCCGGCGGCCCGAATGTGGCATTTCGTCATGTTCAACACCACCAATGCCCCATGTGGCATTTCGTCAAACAGCTTCCACGCAACGTTGGCGAGGTCCACCGTCGTGTACATGCCCATCAGCAAGCTCGCGGTCTACTCGTCCCACCACCCCTGGGCAGCCGTGCCGGGGACGCCGTCTCGGAGGCGCTCTAGCCGTGCGGCGGGACTGGCCACCCGCAGCTTATACGCCGCGCTCGGCAGCTACAGCCAGCACCACCTCCTCTGCCTCATCCCAGTGGTCCAACGGGGGTGAACTGGAGGTTGTTGGAGAGCTCCTGTCTCGCGGACGGTGAGGTGTGAGTGGTGTACGTCGTCCTGGGCGACGAATCCCGTACGGCGGCGCGGCCACCGGCCAGGGCGATGCTGCAGGAGATAGGGGATGGAAATGGTGAGCGAGCGTGGATGGGTGAGCCAGCGGGGACGGGGTGGCGGTGGGAATGGAGAACAGGGGCGGCGACGGGGGGATGGGACAGGGGCGGCGGCCGCCTCCGTGGCTGAGAACAGGGGCGGCGACGGCCGACGGGGGATGGGACAGGGGTGGCCTCCGTGGCCCAGAGAGATGAGGGATGCCATCTAAACGCGAAATGACATAACTACTCTTCTGTTAAATTAAAATAAATGAATAATTCCAGTACTTTCCAGTACTTATTTTTCAGTGCTTCCTTGTGCTACTATTTTATCCACCGTCGAATTAAACAGATTGAAGGGCTCCTAAATTCCCCAACCATAGTAAAAGTTGTAAATTCTTGTACCTAAATGCTTCTTATAACAATTCAGTAGGACGAAAAAAAAGAATTCACAATAAATGTGTGCATCTTCACAGGCCTGTTGTACAATTAATACATGAATTCAGAACTCTGCATATACGTACATCAACCACAATTATCAGTAGTCCGGCTACTCAATTCGTGACTGGAACTGAAAATCAACAATGGGTCGAAAGAACAATGGTATCAATCAAAAGCACTGAAGAACCACCCTACTACTCCATGCTGAATCCGACCACTCTTTACAATAATTAATCTGAAAAGAGCCTATTAAATAAACTACTTTGCGGTGCAAAGCCCGCTGTAACAGATTCAGATAAATGTAATAAACTCGTCAAAGATAGAAACTCCTCATCAAAATATATATGAACTGATTTCATATCGAAGGTGCATCGTCCTAGAATACAAATCAAGTCCAAAATAAAATCAGTTAGCGCCAGCAGATGTTAAGAACACATTAGAACACCTGGGAATGGGCACCAGAGTAAAATATGCAACCTCCCATGGAAAGTTTCAGACAGTGGTAATAACTAACAATACTTTGCTGATTATGGAATTCCTTACCTTACCCGTTGGTGGCAATCGTCGCATATCTGCTGTACATCATCTATGTTGGTGTTGCCGCTGCTCACTGGCGTCGGCAAATAGCGGCAGTAGCATGTCGGTGAGGCAAGACAGCACAGCCAGACCTCTGGCACACCACCCTGAAACCAAAACAAAGCATCATATAACTGAATGAACAGATTAATTTCAACACTGGCACACTGGCAGACAGTAGCAATATATTCACACAACTTACATTACAGTCGTGTTGAACTTCTGCGCCATGAGGATGACGGTCTCAGCTACCGGGGTCACAGCCTCACAGGATGGCAAGGCGTTGCGCACCTACGATGGCAATGAGTCTCGGGCAACCAACAGTTATACTTCCAGACACGAACTGGTACGGTCGCCGCGACCACATCACCCGCGGCAGGGCGTGCCTCGCAAACGCCGATGCCTCCGTCGCACCCACTCCCGCGAGGCTCGTGCATCCTTCTCGTCGGCCGCCGCGAACTCCCCTGGATCCCCCACTTTATCTTTATTTTGTACCCGCCCCCGCTCCATCTCCGCCGATTCCGGCGAGCTGCGTGGAGTTGGCGTCGCCAAGACCGGACCGCACGGCACCAGGGAAGGGACGCCACTCCTCAACGGATTGGCCGCCGCGAAACCTTTCGGCCCGGCTCCATCTCCACTGGTCGTGGGAAGCTGTGCAGGGTTGGTATGGTCCAGACCAAATACCGCGCCCGGAACGGAGCGATCTCCAACTGTAGCGCATCGGTGGCAGCATGCACGACCGGCATAGGCACGCAGAACTTGGCCGTCCACGCTGCCGCTGCATTATCAACCATAGTACACACAAATTGTTCACACGTTCGCCATGCGGCCCGACCGCCACGACATAGCACCATGGCTTGCCGCCGCCGAACTCGGCAACACACAGGGACCTCCGGCCGGGCACGCAGCGACAATGAAACAACCAAGGCTCAAAAATCCCACGGGACATAAAGCAGCGAATCAACTGCGTCGTTGAGAGCCACTCCTCTCCAAGATACAGACCACCCATACTCAAGCAACACACAGGGACCTCCAGGTGAGGAACTTCGTCGGGGAGCCGGAGCACCTCGTCGACGGCCGCTACACCGGAGCAGGACCCAAGCCTCACCATGGCCACCGGCCGCAGAGGAGCTCTGCCAACGGGTCTCATGGCAGGGGAGAGCACACGCGGAGGGAAATTCCTGTTCGCAGTCGCCATGGGCCAGAACAGCGCCCAGGGGGCAGCCGATTGCTGTACCGGACCGGAGCTGGAGTCGAGCCTCACCATGGCCGCTGGCCACGGAGGAGCTCTGCGAGGGAGATCTCGCGGCAAGGGAGAGGCCGGGCGGAGGAAGTTTCTGCTCGCAGTCGCCGTCAGCCAGAGCCGCGCCGATGGGGCAGCCGGCCGCTACACCGGACAAAGAACCGAGCCTCACCATGGCCGCCGGCCATGGAGGAGCTCTGCCAGGGAGATTTCGCGGTAGCAGAGAGCTCGGACGGGGGAAAATTTCTGCTCGCAGTCGCAAGAGATGAAACGGACAGAGACTGATGGGGATTGCTCGAAAATAATGAGAGATACAGAGAAGAGACAAACAGCTGAAAAGATAGCACATCTCGGGCCATAAAAAAGCCCACGCGTGGGGGACAGGGATTCAGCACCACCGCTTTGACCACCGCTCTTCTAAACACTGCTAGGAACACCCCGCGATGTAAACACCACTATGGATGCAGCAAGAATGTAACGGACACCAGGAAACAGTCCAGTTGCTACAGAGCACCAAAACTGCACACAACAGAACCATATGCAAATCAAACCATTCAAAAGGGATACGTGTTACTACCAGATTAATTTAGAGGAGGTCTCAAAATTCTGTGAAAAATGATGTTTGTTGCCCTTTAATATAGTAGTTATAGTTATTAGTGATAGAAATGGTATAACCATGAGACTCACTGCAGTGAAAGGAAGGCACCAATTGCATCATTTAGTTGTCTGGCAGAATACTGTCCATTTCATACCGTTCAAATCAGTCTCACAGGAAAGGGGTCACATGGGAATCTGATACTCCAAGGCAAGCTGCAGTTTTTAGTGGAAAAGACAGAACGCTTATGATACAGGAGATTTTTAGGTTTCAGTTGGGATACACGAAAAATAAAAGCTAGAACAGAAAATATGGAATTACCACGAAAGAACAAATTCGTTGCAGGTTGCCCGGTTTCACAAAATAATGTTGGTAAAATCCATACATCTTCAGAATACTGTCCAAATCAGTTATCACAGGAATGGGTCACATGGGAATCTGATACTCCATGAGGCATGCTGCAGGTTTTAGTGGAAAAGAAAGGACGCTTATGATACAGAAAATTGTTATGCATCAATTGGGATACATGAAAAATAAAACCTAGGAGAGAAAATATGGAATTACCATAGATTGCTCGGTTTCACAAAATACTGTAGGTGAAATCCATGCATCCATCATACAAAATAGAGGAATGTGAGTTGCCTCCCATAAATGATAACATGGGCTTCCTCAATGCAATTAGATTCTACTGACCACGCCGATGCTTCTGGTAGATTCTCTTTGTTGCAGATCCCGATCACGTTGATGATTCTGCAATATGCTGCTAGTGCCGGCTGCAGTGTGCATGGCCGATTTGAGAACAGTGACTCGGCGAAGGCGCCTAGTGCAAGAGAGGGGCTGCGCTCTCGTTAAGAATCGATATGTGAGCTGAGGACATGGAATATGGAGAAGATATGGGAGCGGAGCAGGCCAACAATTTGTTAAGAATCGATGAATTGGGGATGCAAGCAGCCATCTGCTTTAATGAACGTATGTGTTGTGCACTGGATAAATGGAAGGTAATTCATTTGGAAGGTGTATAAACGGAAAGAGCACCGGATAAGAGAAAGGTGATTCATTTGGAAGCTGAACAGAACAAACCTGCACGCACTAACCATAATTGATAGACCTGAGCTGAGCCCGCATGAGATGGGCCAGTGCTATGATGGACAACTACAACCACATATTTGAAATCCAATGGATAGAAACAATTGAGATGATGTGGCTACATGAGGTTTCAGCTTGCAAACATTAAATGATTCATAGTGGGGATGAACTTTATAGATATTATAGATACATATACATGTATCTACCAAATAATAAACGATCCTAACACTTTGATCAAGTAGTCAAAACATCTATACAAACAACCTTAATTCCTGAAATCACCCTTGCGGAGTGTCTTTTTCTTCAGGTGCCTTCGAATCCTTCTCCAGCTTGTCGACAATCATATTGGCAGGTAGCAAAACCTTCGGATACAGCGTCTCCAAGTCACCAGTTGCATTGGCAATGGACAGTAAATTCGCTGAAGGATAACGCGCAAGTATAAGAGCAAGCGTAAACCTGGCCCCTGCAAAGACCTGAGCTTGCACCAAGTCCTGAATCTTCTTGGTATTCCCAAACTCCGACATCAGAGTTAATAGTGTGGGGGGGGGGGGGGGGAACTCTGTTCAAAGGAAACATTGTCCTCCAAACTACCCTCAGGTCTTTGTAGCACTTGTCGAAGAAGTGGTGAACCTGTTGGACCCGATCCTGAAACTGTGCAACAGCCGACGCCTTCGAATGCTCCCGCCAGAAAATTTCTTCGGCTGACGACAAATGGGTCAACGCGTGTACACGCTCGTGAATCCGCTTGTTCTCCTCCGCACGATTCAGAGATATGACTGACAGAGTGATCAATAAAAGATCAAGCAGTACATTTCTGGTGGAAGAGTAATGAATACAAGGGTCAGGGGACTTACAGTTTAAACTTTCGGTGGCTTTATGAAGTTCAGTAAGGGCGTAGCGCTCTACATCAGCCGCAATTTCGCCCTTCTTCTTGATGATGGCAGCCAAGGCGTAGGTGTTGTGCAGATCCTTCTCAAACTGTGTGATCCGATCCTTCATATGTTGGACCCGATCATCTTCAGAAAGAGCACCCGAAGTATCTTCGACAGATGCGGGCACGGGGAACACCTGCAAGAAACAACGCCAACAAGCATGACAGACTGATTCACACCAGCAACGGAAGATACTCCCATCGGGAGAATGCAAGTGACAATATTATAACAAAGAGTGTGCTAGCAACATTGCTAGCACAAAAGTTTATTACAACCAAAGGTTATCCAAGAAAGACAATGTTTCACATTCAATCGAAAGAAAAGTCTGCTACAAAAATCAGAGGGCTTGGGTCTGAGTTGATAAACTAGGGCCTGTCGATGCCTTCCTTGATGAAACCAACTCGAGGAGCTGGTGTGCACACCCAACAGCTGGCGCCTTAAAAGTGCTCAAATCAACAAACCGCCCATCCTCCTCCTTCGGCAGTTCCTTGGACATTTCTTCAATATCGGCCTTAAAGCCGTGACCCATCATAAGCTGGAAGGCAAGGACGGCACCATAGGTACGCGAAGTACGTTTGAATACCTCGATAACCTCCTTGGTGTCAACCGGGAAGGCGTCGATCAACTCCCCCAGAGTTTTATCTTGACTGATTTTGTGGAAGATCATCGAGTGTATCCGCGCCATGGCACCCTTTCCCTTCTTAAGAAGCTCCCGCGTGAGCTGATGGGAGGCAAGAGTCATCGACAGGCCGTTGGCCGGAGAATTGCTTGGAATTTTGTCCAAGGCTTCGGTAGGAATGTTGTCGGCTTCTGCAGGAGAAAAATGAGAAAGATCATTGGTAAAAAGCCGAACCCACAAAGTGTGATAATCGACAGAGGAGCACAAAGGAGAATACCAAGTAAAGCCAAGGAAGACTGACGAAGGAGTTCATCCTTCTCAGCCGCCCAAGCTTCGGCAGCCAGCCTGGTCACCTCTTCCTCCTTCAACTTTTCCTTTAGCTTGCCTAGCTCCTCCTTCAGGGAGTCAACTTCTTGGCGGGTCTCGGCAGCTATCTTGACCGCACCATCCAACTTTGAGGAAGAAGATTTGACCTCCTTCTGCAGACGAACCTTCTCTGCCTCCAGAGAAGTGAATTGGGAAGCGAAGGCCTCCAAAGAGGAGATAACTCCACGCAGGTCCTAAGAAAAAAAGAGAAGATTAAGCAAGGTACACACCAGAAAGACTTGTGTTGCAATCAAAAGCGACTTACAGAAGGAGGAGTCTTGGTGGCGGCAGCTGAGGGAGCATCTTTCCCTTTGGAAAGGGAGGAAGCTGTTGATACCTGGGCAGCGGGAGCTGCTTTAGGAACTGACGCTTCAGAAGCAGCGACCTCCGGCAGAACAGCTCCGGATTTGGCCTTCTTAGCCGGCGGCTCGACAAAACCTTCGTCACTGTGATTGACAAAAAGTTATGAAAGGAATGCAAGGAGTAAACGGACACTATGCGGCTTCAGGGAAGAAGATATTTACATATCGAAGAGGTCATCTTCGTCGGCAAAGCCGCCGGTCGATCTCTTCGCGGGTGAAGACCTGGCCTCCTCCACAGCTGCATCAATAACGGCATCATGATCAGCATGGGCAGCTTTCGAATCTATCGGGTTGTCATATTCATCCTCTGGATCTACATGTTCGGCAGTACGAAAATCAACAGGGACTGAGGAACCTCTTTCTTCAGAATTGTCATTTGGTGAATCTTGCAAGTTTCCAGAAACTATGGGAACCTGCTGAAGAATGGAGTGAATAAGAACAATGGAAATATGTCGACTAGGCAAAAACTATCGACTAAGCGAAAGCAGCATAATAAGGGTATAATAAAGAAAGTTACCTCTGACAGCGAATGGTTGGCGTCGAGAGGAGCATAGGAAGATATCAATGGGATTGAGTCCTCTTGACTAAAGAGAGTAAGGCGACGGACTTCACCAAGCAGCTCCTTTTTCGACAGTTCAGCGACATTGATTCTAGTTTCATCTTTTGGACCCGTATACATCCACATTGGACGAACCCTCGCCATGACTGGCTGAACCCGACGCCTCAAGAACACCGCTGCTACCTCTGTGCCAATCATGGTTTGTCCATCGGCTTATTTGATCCGAAGGAATTTGGTGAATAACTCGTCGGCTGCTGCCTTGTCGTCAGAAGAAAGAATGTTCTTCCAGGAATCTTTCGGCTTAGCCTCAAGAACGTCGGCAAAGCAAGGGAGCTGGGACTCGGTTGTCACAGAATCTTTGACATAAAACCATTTCAGTCTCCATCCTTGCACGGATTCTCTCATCGGGAAACTAAAATAGTTACCCTCTGAGCGAGCCACGAACCCCACACCTCCAATGACGAAGGATCCATTGCTACTGCTGTACCTCTTAACATAGAAAATTTTCTTCCACAATCCGAAATGGGGCTTGATGCCCAAAAATGCCTCACAGAGGGTGATAAACATAGCAACGTGAAGGATTGAGTTGGGAGTAAGTTGCCACAGTTGGATTTCATAAGTCTGAAGAAGGTGAAGGAGGAATTCATGGGCAGGAAGCGAAAGACCACGATGTAGGAATGATAAGAACACCACGGTAAAACCAGCAGGGGGATTGGGCCAAGAGATCGCACCTGGAAGTATCACGTTCCCCTCGTCGGGGGAGACTAACCCAAGGCTTCGAGCCCTCTTCTCATCACGTTTCGTGATGGAGGACGCCAGCCAATCTCCTGGCTTGGCTAATGAGCCTGGCGGCGCCGGCGGCGCCGGAGCTGTGGGAGGAGCATCTGAAGGACTCTTCCTTGAGAGAGTGGAGGAAGATTTGGCGGCGGCACCACCAGTCGTAGAGCTGCCGGCGGCAGTGACATTCTTCTTCTTCACCATTGTCTAGATCTGGGGAAGATTGGAGAAGCGGTGGCGGCGGCGCAGTGGCTGCGGAAGGAAGAAGAAGAAAGGCAAAGGCAGATGTGGGAAAAGATTAGGGATTTCTCGCCCTTTGGAGATCTTAAGAGGAGAAGAGTTGCGTGAGCACGTGTCGTTGATGCCAGTCTATCAAACGGGCCTATTTCCGATTGATGGTTGCGGGAATCGAGGAGACACCTTGGTAACTGTGCGCAGAGACCAGAAGTTGCTTGAAAACAGGACCAGACAGAGAGAGAATGGGCCCAGCGGGTCACGTCTTGTCAGTCAAAATCAAGATATCGATAAAACGTCATCAATGACGTCATAAAGGTTGCCTGAAGCACTCGAAGGAATAAAAAAAGGAAAAGACTATCGGATGGTGAACTTGAATCTAAGCACAGATTACGAAGCATATGCGCTTAGACTCGGGGGCTACTCCCATCGGGAGCGCTGACGCGCACCCGATATGTTGAGGACTCGAAGAAAAAAAGCGATGAAGAAAAAGAGGGTTGTTTAGCTCGAGTCTGCACCCAGTTGCAAGCACCTGTGCCCAGACTCGGGGGCTACTCCCATCGGGAGCGCCGGAAGCGCACCCGATAAGAATTTTTGCACTCCAGGATCATGCCCGGGGACTTGATTCTGTGTAGAGTAACGTTGTTTTGCAATCGGTAGTTAACCAACAAAAGTTGGGCACGTTACTCATTATCCCTTGCAAGTGGAAAATATATTGAATGACCTATGAAGACCTGCAGAAAACTTCGGCAGAGAAGAATGCTCGAGTGGTACAACTTGAGTCTACGCACGGATTGCAAGAATACGTACCTAGACTCGGGGGCTACTCCCATCGGGAGCGCTGATGCGCACCCGATAAGAAGGATGATGCTGATTCAAGGCGAACAAGGACAATTGATACGTCTCCAACGTAACCATAATTTCTGATGTTCCATGCTTATTTTATGACAATACTTACATGTTTTGCTTGCACTTTATGATGATTTCATGCGTTTTCCGGAACTAACCTATTAACAAGATGCCACAGTGCAAGTTCCTGTTTTTTGCTGTTTTTGGTTCCAGAAAGGCTGTTCGGGCAATATTCTCGGAATTGGACGAAATCAACGCCAAAGATCTTATTTTCTCCGGAAGGCTCCAGAACACCGAAGAAGAGTCGGAGGAGAGCCAGGGGGCCACCAGAAGGGTGGGCCGCGCGGGCCAGACCCTGGCCGCGCCCCCCTATGGGGAGGCCACCCTGTCGACCCTCCTGCGCCGCCTCTTCGCCTATATAACCCCTTTCGACCTAAAAACGCAGTACCAATTGACGAAACTCCAGAAAGACTCCAGGGGCGCCGCCGCCATCGCGAAACTCCAATTCGGGGGACAGAAGTCTCTGTTCCGGCACCCTGCCGGGACGGGGAAGTGCCCCCGGAAGCCATCCCCATCAACGCCATCGCCTCCATCATGCTCCGTGAGTAGTTCTCCCATGGACTACGGGTTCTAGCAGTAGCTAGTTGGTATTCTCTCCTCCATGTACTTCAATACAATGGTCTCATGAGCTGCCTTACATGATTGAGATCCATCTGATGTAATCGGTGTTGTGTTTGTTGGGATCCGATGGATGATACATTATGATTAGTCTATCTATAAAGTTTGTGAAGTTATTGTTGCTGCAATCTTGTTATGCTTAATGCTTGTCACTAGGGCCCGAGTGGCATGATCTTAGATTTAAGCTCTATATGAATTGCTTAGATTGTATCTACAAGTTGTATGCACATGTCGTTGTCCGGAACCAAAGGCCCCGAAGTGACAAGAATCGGGACAACCGGAGGGGATGGCGGTGATGTGAGGGACACATGTTTTCACGGAGTGTTAATGCTTTGCTCCGGTACTCTATTAAAAGGAGTACCTTAATATCTAGTAGATTCCCTTGAGGCCCGGCTGCCACCGGCTGGTAGGACAAAAGATGTTGTGCAAGTTTCTCATTGCGAGCACGTACGACTATATATGGAAAACATGCCTACATGATTAATGATCTTGATATTCTATCTTAATGCTTTGAATCCTATCAATTGCCCAACTGTAATTTGTTCACCCAACACTTGTCACTCATTATTGGAGAGTTACCACTAGTGTAGATCGCTGGGAACCCCGGTCCATCTCTCATCATTATATACTCGTTCTACATATCATTGGAAGTAGTATCAACTATTTTCTGGTGCCATTGCTCTCATATTGCTATTACTGCTTTGTATTCTTGTTACTACTGCTCTCATATTACTGCTACTTTCACATCACCCCTGTTACTAGTGCTTTTCCAGGTGCAACTGAATTGACAACTCAGTTGTTAAGGCTTATAAGTATTATTTACCTCCCCTTGTGTTGAATCAATAAATTTGGGTTTTACTTCCCTCGAAGACTGCCGCGATCCCCTATACTTGTGGGTTATCAAGACTGTTTTCTGGCGCCGTTGCCGGGGAGGCATAGCTCTACTCATAAGTTCACCTGGGGAGTACACTCTACCTCTCTCTCTGTTTTATTTTGTTTTGTTTTGCTTAGTTTACTTTTTCCTAGTTTACTTGTGCTTAGTTTATTTCTGTCTAGTTTTATTTTGCTTAGTTTACTTTTGTCTAGTTTATTTTTGTTTTGCTTTACTTTTCCTATATACCCAAAAAATCCATAAAAATTTGAAAAATCTAAAAATTTAAAACTGCTGTTATGGGAGAACCTACAACTTACTTGGAGCTTATAGAATATTATAATAACTATAGAGAATCAAGAATTGGTAAAGTAATGAGTGCTATGATAGAAAAATTGAATACAATTGCTAAAATCTTGCTTAAACGCCATGATATAAACTGTTGCTCTCAACAGGACACTAAACATCTTAAATTTCAATGTGGCTTTAGTGAGGAATTTTTAATTAAGAACTATAATCGGAATTGCTATATTCATTATGGGTTCGAAGAGGTAGAACAATTTGTCTTATTTATGGGAGCCTCTGAGATAGAATCCTTCATGGTTAAGAATTATGAAACTTGTGTTGTTTGTAAGGACCTTAAAGATTATGTCTCTTTTATCCTTAATTCTTGCATAGAATGCTACAGTGATAATCCTTATATCATTGATTATAAAGAGAGACTCATTAATGCACAAGAAAGCACTCACAATTTGCAGGGACCTGTGGAAGAAGCTGATGAACCTGAAAGCTCATTGGATGAAAACGAGGAGGAAATTGATGAACCTGAAAGACCATTGGATGAAAAAGAAGAGGAGAGTAATGAACAAAAGGAGGAAGAATGGATTAGCTACCCATGCCAACCTTCTAATGAGAGTAACTCTTCATCTCTTACACTATTTGATTGTCCTCCATGCTTACCGAAAGAGGTTGAATGTTATGTTCCTGTGGATTCTCTTGAAATAGTACCCATGAGTAAAACTTGTGAGAATAATTATGCTACTGTTATCTATGATAATCCATGCTACTTTGATAAATCTTATGATAATGCTTTGTTTGTGCCTGATGTCGAAATGCATGGTACTAAAGAATTTTGCTTGGCAAATGTTTATGATAAAGCTCTAGATGATGGTCTTATGTTACTTGATAATATTAATTGTACTACCAATGAAAATGGGATTGGAGAGTTCTTGACTTATTCTATGAGTCCCATATCTCTTGAGATTTATCAATCATCATGTTATGTTATTGATAAAAGTGGGTTCGAAAGTTTTAATTCCACTATTTTCGAGCTTGATAAAAATTATATGTTTGTGGATCATGAAAAGTATGCTGCATGTGATAGTTATATTGTTGAGTTTATTCATGAAGCTACTGGAAATTATTATGAGAGAGGAAAATATGGTTGTAGAAATTTGCATGGTACTAAAACACCTCTCTATATGCTTAAAATTTTGAAGTTACTCTTGTTTTATCTTCTTATGCTTGTCACTTTGTTCTACATGAATTTATTTGTGTACAAGATTCCTATGCATAGGAAGTGGGTGAGACTTAAATGTGTTTTGAACTTGCTTTTTGATGCTCTCTTTTGCTTCAACTCTTATTTCTTGCGAGTGCATCATTAAAACTGCTGAGCCCATCTTAATGGCTATAAAGAAAGAACTTCTTGGGAGATAACCCATGTGTTTATTTTGCTACTGTTTTGTTGTGTTTTGGAAGTTGTTACTACTGTAGCAACCTCTCCTTATCTTTATTTTGTTGCAATGTTGTGCCAAGTGAAGCCTCTAATCGAAGGTTGATACTAGATTTGGATTTCTGCGCAGAAACAGATTTCTATCTGTCACGAATCTGGGCTGTTTTCTCTGTAGGTAACTCAGAAAAATATGCCAATTTACGTGCGTGTTCCTCAGATATGTACGCAACTTTCAATAGTTTTGAGTTTTCTGATTTGAGCAACGGAAGTATTTCTTTAAAATTCGTCTTTACTGGCTGTTCTGTTTTGGCAGATTCTGTCTCTGTTTTTTGCATTGTCTCTTGTGGACTTTAAGTGAGGCTTTCTAGACGTGGAGACCTGTAGCTAATGTTTTATTGAGTTCTTGCAATGTGCCACTATAGGACTAAAAGTGGATTCAAGTTTTTTGAGTACTAACCCCTCTAATGAAGTTTATGAGAAGTTTGGTGTGAAGGAAGTTTTCAAGGGTCAAGAGAGGAGGATGATATATGATCAAGAAGAGTGAAAAGTCTAAGCTTGGGGATGCCCCCGTGGTTCATCCCTGCATATTTCAAGAAGACTCAAGCGTCTAAGCTTGGGGATGCCCAAGGCATCCCCTTCTTCATCAACTTATCAGGTTTCTTCTATTGAAACTATATTTTTATTCGGTCACATCTTATGTGCTT
This sequence comes from Lolium perenne, assembly GCF_019359855.2. Lineage (NCBI taxonomy): Eukaryota > Viridiplantae > Streptophyta > Magnoliopsida > Poales > Poaceae > Lolium > Lolium perenne. Next base: position 136,662,373 of record NC_067244.2, read on the forward strand.
TACTTGGAGCGTCTGTGTGCTTTTATTTTGTTTGTGTTTGAATAAGATCGGATCCTAGCAATCCTTGTTTGGGAGAGAGACACGCTCCGCTTTTTCATATGAACACTTGTTCTTCGTTTTACTTTTAATGTTCAATGATAAAAGTTGGAAGCTACAATACTTATTTGGTTGGAAACAGAAAATGCCTCATAATGTCTTGGATAATTTGACACTTGGCAATTGTTTTGAGCTCTCAAGTAGATCATGATTAAGTTTTTTTTTTCATGTAGTTTAAACCTATTAGTGGAGAACTACTGTAGAGCTTGTTAAAATTGGTTTGCATGATTGGTCTCTCTTAAGGTCTAGATATTTTCTGGTAAAAGTGTTTAAGCAACAAGGAAGACAGTGTAGAGTATTATAATGCTTGCAATATGTTTTTATTTAAGTTTTGCTGTACTGGTTTATACTTGTGTTTGCTTCAAATAACCTTGCTAGCCTAAGCCTTGTATCGAGAGGGAATACTTCTCATGCATCCAAAATTATTGAGCCAACCACTATGCCATTTGTGTCCACCATACCTACCTACTACATGGTATTTCTCCGCCATTCCAAAGTAAATTGCTTGAGTGCTACCTTTAAATAATTCAAAATGCTTCTCAATTTGTGTCAATGTTTTATAGCTCATGAGGAAGTATGTGGTGTTTATCTTTCAATCTTGTTGGGCAACTTTCACCAATGGACTAGTGGCTTCATCCGCTTATCCAATAATTTTGCAAAAAGAGCTGGCAATGGGATTCCCAGTCCCAAATTAATTAACCTAAATAGACACTCCTCCATGGTATGTGATTGTTGGACGGCACCCGAAGGATTCGGTTAGCCATGGCTTGAGAAAGCAAAGGTGGGGAGGAGTGTCATCATAATAAAACTAAAATAAAAAGGCACTCCTTCATGGTATGAGATTGTTGGCAGGCACCCGAGGATTCGGTTAGCCATGGTTTGTGAAAGAAAGGTTGGAAGGAGTGCCACCCAAAAATAAAAATAATTCATGGGAGCCGCTCTTTGAAGGTTTGTCTGGCGAGGGGGTTAGAGTGCCCACTACCATTCGTTGACAACAACAAACACCTCTCAAAATTTTACTTTTTATGCTCTCTCTATGTTTTCAAAACCAAAGCTCTAGCACAAATATAGCAATCAATGCTTCCCTCTGCGAAGGGCCATTCTTTTACTTTATGTTGAGTCAGTTTACCTACTTCCTTCCATCTTAGAAGCAAACACTTGTGTTAACTGTGCATTGATTCTTACATACTTGCATATTTGCATTCATCATATTACTTTATGTTGACAATTATCCATGAGATATGCATGTTGAAAGTTGAAAGCAACTGCTGAAACTTATATCTTCCTTTGTGTTGCTTCGATGCCTTTACTTTGAATCTATTGCTTTATGAGTTAACTCTTTTGCAAGACTTTTGATGCTTGTCTTGAAAGTACTCTTCATGAAAAGTTTTGCTATATGTTATCTATTTGTTAGCAACTATAGATCATTGCCTTGAGTCACTTCATTCATTTCATATGCTTTGTAATAGTATGATCAAGGTTATGTAAGTAGCATGTCACTACAGAAATTATTCTTTTTACCGTTTACCTGCTCGGGACGAGCAGAAACTAAGCTTGGGGATGCTGATACGTCTCCAACGTATCCATAATTTCTGATGTTCCATGCTTATTTTATGACAATACTTACATGTTTTGCTTGCACTTTATGATGATTTCATGCATTTTCCGGAACTAACCTATTAACAAGATGCCACAGTGCCAGTTCCTGTTTTCTGCTGTTTTTGGTTCCAGAAAGGCTGTTCGGGCAATATTCTCGGAATTGGACGAAATCAACGCCAAAGATCTTATTTTCTCCGGAAGGATCCAGAACACCGAAGAAGAGTCGGAGGAGAGCCAGGGGGCCACCAGAAGGGTGGGCCGCGCGGGCCAGACCCTGGCCGCGCCCCCCTATGGGGAGGCCACCCTGTCGACCCTCCTGCGCCGCCTCTTCGCCTATATAACCCCTTTCGACCTAAAAACGCAGTACCAATTGACGAAACTCCAGAAAGACTCCAGGGGCGCCGCCGCCAACGCGAAACTCCAATTCGGGGGACAGAAGTCTCTGTTCCGGCACCCTGCCGGGACGGGGAAGTGCCCCCGGAAGCCATCTCCATCAACGCCATCGCCTCCATCATGCTCCGTGAGTAGTTCCCCCATGGACTACGGGTTCTAGCAGTAGCTAGTTGGTATTCTCTCCTCCATGTACTTCAATACAATGGTCTCATGAGCTGCCTTACATGATTGAGATCCATCTGATGTAATCGGTGTTGTGTTTGTTGGGATCCGATGGATGATACATTATGATTAGTCTATCTATAAAGTTTGTGAAGTTATTGTTGCTGCAATCTTGTTATGCTTAATGCTTGTCACTAGGGCCCGAGTGGCATGATCTTAGATTTAAGCTCTATATGAATTGCTTAGATTGTATCTACAAGTTGTATGCACATGTCGCTGTCCGGAACCAAAGGCCCCGAAGTGACAAGAATCGGGACAACCGGAGGGGATGGCGGTGATGTGAGGGACACATGTTTTCACGGAGTGTTAATGCTTTGCTCCGGTACTCTATTAAAAGGAGTACCTTAATATCCAGTAGATTCCCTTGAGGCCCGGCTGCCACCGGCTGGTAGGACAAAAGATGTTGTGCAAGTTTCTCATTGCGAGCACGTACGACTATATATGGAAAACATGCCTACATGATTAATGATCTTGATATTCTATCTTAATGCTTTGAATCCTATCAATTGCCCAACTGTAATTTGTTCATCCAACACTTGTCACTTATTATTGGAGAGTTACCACTAGTGTAGATCGCTGGGAACCCCGGTCCATCTCTCATCATTATATACTCATTCTACATGTCATTGGAGTAGTATCAACTATTTTCTGGTGCCATTGCTCTCATATTGCTATTACTGCTGCTGTGTTACTGTTACTACTGCTCTCATATTACTGCTACTTTCACATCACCCCTGTTACTAGTGCTTTTCCAGGTGCAGCTGAATTGACAACTCAGTTGTTAAGGCTTATAAGTATTCTTTACCTCCCCTTGTGTCGAATCAATAAATTTGGGTTTTACTTCCCTCGAAGACTGCCGCGATCCCCTATACTTGTGGGTTATCAACAATCAAGGAGAAGAACATCAACAGAAAACATGCTTCAGTCTCTACCCGAACAATGTTCGGCTAGACACTCGGGGGCTACTGACGTGGGCATTACCCTTTGGGTAACCGACATTGCCCTATCCTGTATTGATTAGTTGGAGGCCCATGAAGACACCTGGAGGCAAGATGGGCCTCGTGGGCGGCGCACCAGATGAATCCTTGACGGGCAAGACAAAGAAGCAGCCGAACAAGGAAAGATTAGATCCAAAACTATTGTAAACCTAGTCGTACTCGGTTAGACCTCTTGAGACCTGGCCTCCGATATAAAGGTCAGGAGAGGGGCTGTCGAGGGACAGAATCAATCATAGCAACCGTAGCCACTAGAAAATCTAGAGCTAGGTCGCCGTAGCACTTAGCCCCTCGACGAGATCTCAGCCGAACTATTCGGCACCCCATTGTAATCCATTATCATCATAATCAAGAACAGACAGGCAGGACGTAAGGGTTTTACCTCATCGAGGGCCCCGAACCTGGGTAAATCGCTCTCCCCGCTTGTCTGTGAACCGATGTCTCGTGTCAGCTTGCAGGATTCCGCTAACCCTAAGCCCCAAACGGAGGGCATTGCCGAGGAGTACCCTCGACATCCAGGGATGGAGTAAGCGAGGCCAGGTAGGATGCACAAAATATTGATACTTGTGCCATCACACCAGGCTCACTTGCTCCACCCCCGAGTGTACGAGTGATCGACCAACCATCTAATCATCGGCAAGTACAAAAACACCAACAAACCAACAACCATGGTGACATAAGTCAAGATGCTCAAACATACATAGCATGCATGGAGCAGATGCTCCAAAGGGATTATTCATCACTTGGTATATAGACCAAGTGATGCTGGCAAAAGAGAGGCCAATCAAGAACCAGTAAATCCAGTAAGTGATAGATATGCCTAAACAAGCAACAACACATAGCATATCCCAGCTAACCAGATGAGACAAGTCTTGGTAGCCAACTGAATCACCTAGCACCACCTAGCCTTTTAAAACCATCAGAAACAGTCCTTTTTGTTCAAAGGATACCACCGTGGCATTCATTTACATGATCCCCTACTATCGATATCTCTATTTTCATCAAAGCCAACAAGAAATAGAAATTTATCATTACTCAGTTGAGTTCAAAACAAAGCTGGGGTACCATAAGGGATTATTCATCACTTGGTAGTAACCAAGTGATGCTGGCAAGAGAGAGGCCAAGCCTGAGCTAGTCAATCCAGTAGAGATGGATATGCATAAGTAATCAAGAACACATAGCCTATCCAAGTTAACCAGATAAAACCAACCTTGACAGCCAACTTAATAACCTAGCATCACCTAGTCTTTTAAACCATCAGAAACTTCCCATTTTCTTCAAAGGATACCACAGTGGCATTCATTTACATGATTCCCTAATGTGAATATCTCTATTTTAGTATACCATCATAAGCATTCCATTTAAATCACACATTTTAGTATCTGTTCTTATCCAAGTTTTTGCCTCAGCCTTTGCATCATTGGCTGAGCCAAGACATCAAGCATCTGGCCAGGGAGCATTCTTTCTTTTTAGGGAACTATATGAACTATATGCACATGATCCAGTAAGCATCCCCACTAATCAGAGCATTATAAGCATAGTAGCATACCATAAGCTCACAAGAATCCATCAAGTAAATCTTCACAAGGATACCACAGTAGCATAGTAGCATACCAAGTGAGCAAGTCTTCATTACCTTGTACAGGTTCAGACATGGATTTATTTCCAACAAAGGATGGAAATCAAATTAACATCATTGAATTAAATTGAATCATTACCATCACATGGTTCATCAATAACAAGTGGCAGTAAACCTCCACAAACAACAGGTACATATGATCCAGTAAGCCACACAGGCATAGCAAGTGATATAAGTTGACAATAACCAACACCAATATGTAGTAGCAGCATAGAAGTGTCACTGATATAGAACACTCCAATAAGCATCACTAGCTCACCAGTTAATGGTAAGCAAGTACAGAGAGGCATAGACAATTTCTATTGCTTAAGACAAGCAACAACAAGGATTAGCAGCATAACAATATACTAACCACTAGCAATCCAGGCTCCAAATGGAACCTTTGGAGCAGATAGAGCCAATATAGCATGTCACTGCTAGTAGCTGGTGTTCATATGAACACCATATGAAGCAAAACGATTAGGGGCAATGCATCCAGAGCAACAGCAGCAATGCATCCAGATCAACAACAACAATAAACCTAGCAGCACAAGCAAGAGCATGACTCCTACGTGACCGTCGTCGCTGACATCGACCTCAACCACGCCGACCTGGCTAGCCAACCGAGCGAGCATTTCGTCGAGCACGTTGTGCTCGCGCGGGGGAGGAAGAGGGAGGGGAGGGGAGGGAGCTCACCGACGACGACGCCAGTTGTGGAGGAGCTCACCGACAACGACGGCAGGGGTGGAGGTCGCGGAGGCTCCTCCACCTTGACGCGGCGGAGGCTCCTCCACCTTGACGCCGCGCAGGCCCCTCCTCCTCCACGCCGCAGCGGCTTGTGCTGCTGGTGGCGGGGATGGGTGGAGCGTGGCGGCATGCGGCCCTCGCGGAGGAAGGCGGCGGCAGCGACGGCGACGGCAGCGCTCGCCATGGAAGGCGGCGCGGGGAGAGGGGAGAGGGGAGAGGGGAGAGGGGAGAGAGTGGTATACAGGCGAGGGAGGGGTACGGCCATGATATAGGACACGTTATTTCTGTGGCACACCGAGGCCAGTGCGCCACAGAACACATTATTTCTGTGGTGCACCGAGGCTAGTGCGCCACAGAATACGTTATTTCTGTGGCGCACCAAGTGCAGTGCGCCGTAGAAAATGTAAAACCAATGATTGGGCGTGACAGGGTGTGGGCCCCACCAAGTTTTTGTGGCACAGTGTTCCATAGTGCGCCACAAAATTAAGCTATTTCTGTGGCGCACCGTTCCTGGTGCGCCACAAAATAAAATTCTGTGGCGCATTCTTATGGGTGCGCCACAGAACTAAGCTCCGCCTATAAGAGTTTTCCTACAGGGTTTCGTCTACCAGAGGGAATATTGAGGTAAGATAGGGTAATTATTGGTACTACATGTTCCTATGACTTAACACAACACAAAGGAAGAGAAAATTCCATGGGTCAGCTGTTATCGAAGGCCGGTCAAAGGGGTAGATCTGCGGGGCTCCCAGATTAGGGTTTCGTCTACCGGAGGGAATATTGATGTAAGATAGGGTAATTATTGATACTACATGTTACAATGACCTAACAAAACACAAAGTAATAGAAAAGTCCATGGGTCAACTGTTATTGGAGGCCAGTCAAAGGGGTAGATCTGCGGGGCTCGCGAATCAGGGTCTCGTCTACCGGAGATATTAAGTTAAGATATGGTAAAAAAATTATACGCATAGCTTGGGAATGTAGAAGATTGAAACAACTTAGCATGGACCTATATTAATATATTTTATAAATAAAATTGACATTAATAAAATTTAAAATAGAAAATAAATTGAAAAAATAAAAAAATGGGGCTATGCCGAGGGCTGCCCTCGGCGTATAACCGGCCCTCGGCATAGGCCCCCTAGGGTTACGACTTGAACGGGTCGAGCCGGACCCAATCAAGCCACCCGAGCCCGCGCCCCTTTTTCCCCCGCGCCTCCTTTTTCCCCCGACCTCGCCGCCGCCGCACCCTGCCTCCTCGCCGCCGCCCCCTGCTTGCACCGCCGCTGCCACCTGCTCACGCTGCCGCCCCCTGCTCGCGCCGCCGTCGCTGCCACCTGCTCACGCCGCCGCCACCTGCTCGCGTCATCGCCTCCACTGCTCGCGCCGCCGCCTGCTCTGCCTCCCCGTCGCCGCCTCGCGCCGCCCCGACCTCCCTGCACGCGCCGCCCCTGCCTCTCCGCTGCCGCCTTGCGCCGCCTCCGGCCTCCCCTGCACGCGCCGCCCCCGACCTCCCCTGCTCGCGCCGGCCCATCTCTGTAAGCTTTTTTTCATTTCTTGTAACTTTTATTAGTTCGTGAATTGTGAAAATAGTTTGTGAGTTGTGAAAATAGAAATGTGAAATGTGAAATAGTTTGTGAATTGTGAAAATAGAAATGTGGAAATGTGAAATACAAATACAAATAGAAAATGTGAAATAAAAATTTAAATGAACATGGAAATGTGAAATGTGAAATAATTTGTTTTTTTATTGAATGGAAATAGGTGCCGTCGTGACCGCCGACCTCGTGACCGGCCCGTCGTGACCGCCCCGTCGTGACCGCCTTGTCGTCGTGTCCCTGATTCTCTCCGTCCGCCGAGGGTGATCTAAAACATCGCCTCCCCTTCTCCACATTTTCTTATGTCACTAGATTCATTTTCCAAGTCCAGTTGCGTAACCTAGGTGTCACTTCCCGTCCGCGAGCGTTACGCGGATAAATATGCATTAGTGGTCCGCATATTTTGAACCGTAACGCTTGCGGCATTTACGGGACAGTCGGCGGATGCGTAGTTGTCTATGTTTTCCATGTTCTACTACGGTCCGAGTCAGGATTTCGGCGGCGCCTCCCCATTTTTCTCCGGATGCACATCCTCTCGGCTTTTTGCCGAGACGTGTATCGGGAGAGCAGCGGGGAGGTGCTGCCGAAATTCTGACTTGGACCGGGGTAGAGCATGGAGAACGTAGCCAACTACGGATCCGGCGGCTGCTAGGAGCCCACCTAGTAGAGATGTAGGTTGATGCATGCGTTTCCCCCGGTAAAATAAATAAAAATATGATGCATTTAATTTCCTATTTGATATAAATGCTATGTATGTGGTTTGGCTCCCAATAAAGCAGAGGATGGCTGATAATGGATGGATGTACAATGAGCGTGTTAGTGCGACTGAGAAAACAGCTGAGTGGACAAGGAAGACCCATTTTCTAGTGAATGAGTTAGCGCGTGGTACAAAGGGGCTGGTTCGGGCACTTTGCCCCTGTGTTCGCTGCGTGAAGCGTCAACGTCGTGGGAAGGATGAAATGTATAGACACCTTCTGCAATATGGGTATATGCATGGGTACGTCACGGAAATCGACTTTGATGAGCGCGAACGTGATAGAGGTGAGGTGATGCGACAGCGGCTCAATGGCAATGAGTACGATGGAATTAGAGACTTTCTAGATGATCTCGTCCATGCCGATGTCCCGAATTCGCCACCTCCAGAACCGGAGGCGCCGCCAGAACCGGAGGAACCAGAGCCAACCGCGAAGGCCTTCTATGGTTTGATTGCCGCGGCTAAGAAGCCTCTGTACGAGGGCGCCGCGATTTCTCAGCTCGATGCCATCTCCCAATGTCTAGCCGACAAGACCCGGTACAACACCACCCGTGAGGGCTTTGAAACAAGTCTGAAAACAACTGGTAACATGTTGCCCAAAGATCATTGTCTGCCTCAAAGCCTGCACGCGACGAGGAGAATGATGAAGGACCTCAACATGGATTATCAAAAGATAGGCTGTTGTCCGAAAGGCTGCGTTCTATTTTGGAGACAGTTTGCGGAGGACAAGTACTGTCCAATCTGTAAGCACTCTAGGTATGAAGAGGTAACGGGAAAGGATGGTCAGGTGAGGCAGTCAAGCACCGCAAAGTCGATTCTTCGATATCTCCCATTCATAAAAAGAATCCAGCGGCTTTACATGCACGAGGAGACAGCCAAACAGATGACGTGGCACAAGTATGGGAAGAGATTCGTGGACGAAAAAAAGCAGTTGAAGATGGGACATCCATCCGATGGTACGGCATGGAAGAACTTCGATAAGAAATTCCCACTTGCGGCAGCCGAGGCTCGGAATGTTAGAATTGCGATAGCAACAGATGTCTTCAATCCATATGGTATGGCGGCTGCCAATTACAGTTGCTGGCCCGTGTTTGTTATTCCGCTCAATCTCCCTCCCGGAGTCCTAATGACGAGGAAGACCATGTTTCTGTCGCTGATCATTCCAGGCCCTCATTACCCGGGGAAGAATTTGAGTGTCTACATGCAGCCGATTGTGGAAGATTTGAACCACTCTTGGCACCACGGGACATTGACGTACGACCGAGCATCGAAGACAAACTTCTACATGAAAGTTTGGTTGCAGTATACCATGCATGACATGGCCGGGTACGCCCTAACATGCGGATGGTGTACAGCTGGTAAGTTTCCATGCCCAGTGTGTAGGCACCGGCTTGAGTTCCTTTGGTTACAGAAGGGTCGCAAGTATGTTGCGTTTGACACGAATCGATAGTTCCTCAAAAGGAGGCATCCGTTTAGAGAAGACAAAAAGAACTTCAAGAAGGGCAAAGTTGTGCATGAAAAAAAAGATGTGCCGAAGTATGATGGTACACTTGTTGAAGCCGAGCTACGTGCTCTCGTGCCGGCAGCGACGCCAATTGGCCCTCAATTTGAGGGATATGGTGTAACGCACAACTGGACTCACGAGGCAGCCTTAACGAAGCTTGAGTATTACAAGGACCTCGAACTTCCCCATAACATCGATGTGATGCACACTGTAAAGAATGTCGCGGAGTCCGTCTTTCACACATGCCTGAACATTCCCGGGAAGTCAAAGGATAATGTCAAGGCTAGAGTCGATGTTGAGATCCTCTGTGATAGGGAAAAATTACACATGAAGCGTCCTATTGGCCGTCAAAAGAATTGGTTCAAGCCGCATGCCAATTGCTGCCTTGATTCCATCCAAAAGAAGGAGGCATTCAGGTGGCTCAAATACGTCGTGATGTTCCTGATGGTTATTGCTCGAATATGAGTAAGGGAGTTAATCTTTCGACGGGAAAAGTCACCGGGCTCAAGAGTCACGACTATCATATATGGATTCAGCGGCTCATGTCGGTGATGCTTCGAGGGTATATCCCCGAGAAAGTCTGGCGAGTGCTTGCGCAGTTGAGCCATTTCTTCCGCACGCTCTGTGCTAAGCAGATATGTCCCAAGGTTATTGCAAAGCTACAAGATACAGTGCCGGATTTGCTATGCAATTTGGAGACGATATTTCCGCCAGGCTTCTTTACTCCGATGGCACATCTCATTGTGCACCTCGCCAACGAGGCACTCTTGGGTGGCCCGGTGCAGTTTCGTTGGCAGTTCTGTATTGAGAGAGAGTTTAAGTATATTCGAAAGATAACTGGAAACAAGGCCAAGATTGAAGCATGCATAGCTGAGGCAATATGCCTTCGGGAGATGGCAGATGCCGCGACAATGTACTATCCCGATGATGTTCCCACTCTGCATAACCCGGTCACTCGTTACAATGTCGACGTGCCCGAGAATGACCCCAAGCTACAACTATTCCAATTCCACGATGGCAAGGCTGGTAAAGGAACAAAATATAAATTGGAGAACGAAGAGAAGGATTGTATAATGCTATATGTGCTTATGAACATGAAGGAAGTGGTCCCATTTGTAAGGTAAAAATGGTGAACAAATTACTTTGCAGCTAGTAACCTCGTCTCGGTCTAATGCTTATTTTCTCCTTTCAGCGAATTCACGGATGAAATGTGGCCGTATGATGAATTGCCTCAACCCTCGGAGATGGACACTCTACTGAAAGAGGGTGCTCCCGGAATTAATAAAAACTTTGTGTCATGGTTCATGGAAAAAGTAATTTCTAACCTGTCCTCTTACATTGCAACATGTGACTTGTCCCTCTTATTACACGTAACTAATGCACACAACAAATTTGAAATGTTCTTGTAGGGCCGTGAGAGAAACGTTAATATGATAGATGAGTTGAAATGTGTTTCCCAAGGTTGTAGCCGTGAGGTGACCAAGTATGAGAAGTATGATGTGAATGGGTTTCGCTTCCACACAGAGACGCACCAAAAGGGCCGGGCGAATCCCAAAACGATAAATACTGGGGTCTTCACAAAAGGAGCCAACAACTTTGATTACTACGGAAGGTCACAAAGTGTATACGAGTTGACATTCAATCGTACGAACGTGCAACTCAATATCGTCGTGTTCAAGTGTCATTGGTTCGACCCAATAGGTGGGCAGAGAAGTGATAAGTCCATTGGGTTAGTTGAAGTTAAGCCTTCAACCACCTATAGCGGAGCCGATGTCTTTGTTGTGGCTCACCAAGCCAAGCAAGTTTATTATTTGCCCTACCCATGCTGGAACGGTTGAAAGTGAATTGCTGGAAATAAAAAAAATGGTGCAGGTCTACGCCGAGGGTAATGCCGTCGGCATAGACCCCTGCTGCGACCATATGGTCAGGTCTATGCCGACGGCATTGCCCTCGGCATAGACCCTGACATGCGGCGCAGGATGGGCACGGAGAGGCTGCCACGTGGCGCAGGTGGCCGTCGGCGTCTGCGTGGCGACCCTCGGCGTAGCCGTGTGCTACGGTGCACCACGGGCTGGCACGCGTCGCCTCTATGCCGAGGGGGTTGCCCCTCGGCGTAGCTGCATGCTACGGCGCGCCACGGGCCGCCACGTGGTCGTCGCCCCAACCTATGCCGAGGGGGATGCCATCGGCGCATGAGAGGCGCCGTTAACGGCGACGGCACGCCGACGAGCGTACGCCGACGGTGAGTACGCCGACGGCGAACAAGGTCCTCGGCGTAGGTGGCGTACGCCGACGGCCAGGCCTACGCCGACGGTGGGCACGGCTGTGCCGAGGGACCTGTACGCCGACGACGTACGCTGAGGGCTGCCGTCGACGTAGCCTACGCCGAGGGCAAGGCATGGCTACGCCGAGGGCAGCCGGCCGTCAGCGTACGCGCCGATTCCTGTAGTGTACACTGCAGTGCGACACGGCTAATTCTATTTGAAAATCGTGGGCACCTCTTCGATGCAATATCAACACACATGGCTGATAATTAGAGCCAGAGTCTAGGCAGTAGCAGGGGCGGCGCTACTGGTGGGCCATACTGGACTGTGGCCCACCCTTTTTCGAACATTTTCTCAGGATTTAACATGAATTCGGCGGACCTTTTGGCCCAGTTTATGTAGTACAATATTGAAATGGCCTAGTCTTGAATTCGGCCCATGCGCCGCCACTGGGCAGTAGATCGTTTGGGTAAAAGAGAGCTCTCACATAAGGACCAGTATAGTTTTTTGCAGATCATCCGAAGACGATCAAAAGCACCTCTTTTTCAGTTGCGCGGGCGTCAATTTGATATGGAGCAAAACCCTGTTGTGGTCTGGTCTCCCGCGGGTTATTCCAAGCAAGCATGAACCAAAATCTGAGAAGTTGGTGGAGCGAGTCAAGGGAACTGGTGCAGGGAAATGAGCTTAAACGTTAAAGTTTAAACTCCATTGTCATACTGACAATCTGAAACATTACGAAAGTACAGAACGGAAGAGTTTTTATTAGAACAGATTCAATACAATGGAGCAAATTTTAGATCATCTCAGGCAGGAAGCAAAATAACGGGCGCTTGCGAGTGGTGGTCGTTTTAGTTTCCCCGTGATGATGATTCTTTGTTAGTTAGTTCAATACCTAACCACTCCTCTATCATCGACCATGACCAGTCGTGTCAAACTCCCCTTCCCTACCGCCTGGTGTTTCGCCCCATCAGGCAACCGTTTCGACCGTAAAAAGAGCCTCTGCTCTTCCGTTGCGTGCAGCCGGGGAGCAGCGCAGCGATGTTACTGTCCACAACAGCGATGGCGAGTGGTAGAATTCAGGTTGACATCCACGGCCGGGCTGCTTCAGTGTTAAGTTCACCGGGCACGGCAGAATTCGGGCCTGGTAAGAATCTGCAGACAAGCACACTAGTAGAAAAACGCTCATCTATACCGGTTCGTAAGGGTCATTTGCACCGGTTTTGCAACCGGTATAAAAGATCCGGCACAAAAGCCCCCCCCTTTCGTACCGGTTCCTTACGAACCGGTATTAATGCCGCCTCCACGTGGGCGCCCAGGAGAGCGCACGGCGAGGAGCTTTGGTACCGGTTTGTATTACAAACCGGTACCAAAGGTTGGCTACCGCGGCAGGAAATATGCATGAATCTCTGCCGCGGCAGAGAATTCATGGTTTAGGGTTTTTGCAGGGGTTTAGGGGTATCGGTGCGTTTCGTATCACGTCGATGCACCAGAAACACGTTTGGGTTTACGTAGTACATGAAGATCAAGGTGATGCATATCAAGTTGGTGCATATAATATAACACACATGTAATTGCATAAGTAGTACTCTTCGATGCATATCAAGTCGATGCACCATAATAAAGTAGTACATGCATGAAGATCGATCTTCATGCGTAGTGGTACTCTCCGATGCATACTATCTATTACATGTACCATAGTGGTACACTCTGAGTCGAGCTATATATACACACACACATAGCTCATGTATTCATTTGTATCTTATTCTTTTACAGTTGAGAAGAAAGCGGGAGAAACTCTCAATCGAGGAGCGCTTCAAAGCAATTGGCGAGGAATTGGCGGGATTTTTCCTTCGGGAAGTCATACCACCATCTGGAGAGTTCCACTATGCATAAAGATATATATATATATATATATATAGGATAAATACTTCCTACTCCTGGGTGTAACTACACCCACATCTCATATACTACCATACGGAAGTATATAACATACTTTATTGGTTTGAGTATGTTCGTACACTATATCTAAGATACTCCATACCAACTTTGGTGAAAAAAGTTTAAATACACCCATAGTTTGCACTATATATACAAAATACATGCATATTTATACGTAAACAAATAGTGTACGTAAAAAAGTGTACATACTACCTACAAAGTAGTATATATACTACCAAAATATTCTTATATACTTCATACTACATGTATAAACTCTTCGGTATGATAGATACTACCTAGATTGTGCGAAACACACGTGGGAGTAACTACACCCGGGTGTAGCATGAATATGTCATATATATATATATATATATATATATATATATATATATATATATATCGACGCGGATTTGCTACCATGGTGGCTAGCTACGCACCCTGTTGTGGTCGTTGGATCGTGCGCCATGATCTGTGCAGCAAAACGGCAGTTAGCCAAGCTCCGTTAGTCATTTTGGATGTTGGTGCCATGGTCATTTCAAATGCTGGACAGTTGTCGTTTCCTATGCTGTTTACCTTCATGTGCCGGGCGAAATGTAGTACTACAGTGAAATTGGCATTAGTTTTGGCTTGTAAAAGTGCACTTTGATTGGACAACTGATTGGTCATACAGTGAAATTGGCTTTCGTTTCGGCTAGTAAAAATGCACTTTCATTAGACATCAGATTGGCATTCGAAACAACAGATAAACTTGCAGTATTTCCTACAAAACTTACAGTATTTTGGTGTTATACCAGAACTTTTCCCTCACAATTTTTACACTTCATTTCAATGAACATGAGATCTGAATCGGATTCACACCATGCACAAATGTGCGAACACTTCTTTTGCACTTTGATCTGAAATCCACCCAGAAATACATGTCTATGAACAAATCTGAAATAAAAAATCTGGGACCAAAAAAATCACTAGATCTAAAATAATTGTCAAAAAACATTCCAGAGGTGGACGCGGAACAAAAGAATGCCGGAGGTGGACACCATGTATTTTCTTCCGCGCGCGCCACCGCCAGTTCGCTGCCAAGCTGCTGTAGCCGCACGGCCGCCTCTGCCCCTGGCCTTGCGGTGCGCCGCCCCGAGCTACTCCAGCTCGCCGCTGCCAAGAATCCACCTAATCCTCTTCCCCATCCCGCACAAAAACCGGTCCACGAAAAAATCCATCACGGGATCATCCCTCAACAAGCAAAATTTAATCGTTATTTGAATGAACATTGGATCTGTATAAGGAACACACCATGTAATACATAGAAATCAATATCGGCATGATTTCCTCGTATAGTCAAGCAAAATCGAGATCTGAAAAAGGTAAAGCAAACAGTCAAACAAAATCCAGATCGAAAAAGAGGTCCAGGCCACGGGCAGGGGCGAGAAGTGATGCGCCGGCGGTGGGAAAAAACTCAAAAAGCATGGTCGTGTTTGGATGGCAATGGGAATCTTCAATTGAATGAGTTCAGCGGACGGAAGCAACAAGAAAAACCAACCTCAAATCCATGTGCCCAATTACAGATCAACCACACAAATCTAATAGAGCAGATGAGAAAAAAAAAGCAAAGTGCGAATCAGAGAAATTTCTTGGAGGAACAGGGTGTTGCCGCCCTCCCATCGCGCATTCGGACCGGCCGGCCAGCGCGTGGAGGTGCGGGGGCACGCACATGAACTGAGCCTCCCTAGCCCACTTACCCGCAGGATCCGGTGCCATGACCAGCCCCCACCACCTATGAGACGAGATCAACTGGCGTCTCTAACTACGGCTCCTTCCCGCCCGCCTCTGGCCCGGCAGCCACCTTCTCATCCGTCTACAGTGGGCACAGCGAGCATCTCCAGTTCTTCTTTCGGCCGGCGGCGTGCTCGCACGGTTGCGTCCCTGCCACGCAGGCGGGAGTCCATGCCCTGGTCAGCGCTGCAGAGCCCCGGCCGACGGCGCGCGGGGCGCGAGGACGAAGGCGCGCAAGGGATTGGCTGCCGAAATGTGGATTTATGTGCGGCGCAACGGCCGCCGGGGAGGAAGCGGGCGAGGGATGGCTGGGCGGCACGGCTCGGCCGCATGTGGGATGGTTGGATGGATAAGTGTGTCCTTTTTCTTTGTATAGGAGGGTGTCGGGGGCAGGAAAAATAGGATGCGGGGTCGGTTGGACCGTTTAATCGTTTAACGGTGTTAAATGGTATCTACGGTAGAAAATACTCTATAGGGTGATCTAATGGTTGGATTGGGGTGCATAGCTAGCCACCATGGTAGCCCACTATTTTGCATATATATATATATATATATATATATATATATATATGTATATATCAAATCACAAATCAAATAATTATTACTGAAACTCAGCAGAACTTATGGTAACAAAATAAATTTGTGAATATTGTTTTCGTACCTCTCTATTTCTTTCATTATTCGCTCTCTCGCTGACAATTCTGTGGATGTACTCGCAAACGTAGTATCCACATAGATCAGTCCCCTCTGGTTGTTTCACGCATTTCTGTACAAGAATATAATTCAGTCAAACAATAATCAAGTATGATAAAGGTGTGTAGACCTAGGTAACTATTACTTACTTTGTTCGCACGCCATATCAGCTTCGGTGCCCATTGAAAGGACTGATCTTTCTTGATGAAAGTTTCCCATACGCTGCCCGACAAAAGAAAATGCACAAAAGAGTTATCAATCAGTTGATATAAGGAAATTCACAAAAAAACCGATAAGAATTTGAATTACCTTTTGAGCATAAGAAAACAAGACTTGTATAGTATAGGCTCTTTGGTTAGTGAGTCAAAGACTTCAACTTCTCCTTCGTACATTTTAATGACGAGAAGAATAAAGTGAAACCTACGCACGTTTAAGTATGTAGTGTCATATATATAAGTCATCAGTTAATATTTTAACAGATTGTCCGCCGGGACCCTTTCCAAAGATCACTTTTAAATCCTTGACCATATCATATATAACTTCCCCAGTAGGGCGGGTAGGCTTCGTTCGGTTATCTGCCTCACCTCCGAAATGCTTTCCTCTCTTTCTTACGTGATGTTGTTTTGGAAGAAATCGACGATGCCCCAGGTACACATTCTTGTTTCCCAAATAATTACTGTCAGTCTCACCTAAACAGTGTGTGCATGCATTGTATCCCTTGTTTGACTGCCCTGAAATGTTAGCAAGAGCAGGCCAATCATTGATGGTTACAAATAACAACGCTCGTAGGTTAAATTCCTTTTGTTCGTGCTCATCCCACACAGGTACACCTTCGTCATGCCACAACTCTAAAAGTTCTTCAACCAATGGCCTCAGGTACACATCAATGTCGTTGCCGGGTTGCTTCGGGCCCTGGATGAGCACTGACATCATAATGAACTTCCGCTTCATGCACAACCAATGAGGAAGGTTATAGATACATAGAGTCACTGGCCAGGTGCTATGACTGGAGCTCTGCTCCCCCGAAAGGATTAAAGCCATCTGTACTTAGACCAAATCTTAAGTTCCTTGCGTCATCTGAAAATGACTTGAACTCTCTGTCGATTTTTCTCCACTGCGACCCGTCAGCGGGGTGTCTCAGCATCACATCTTTCTTATGGTCCTCTTTGTGCCATCGCAACAACTTGGCATGCTCTTTGTTCTGGAACAAACGTTTCAACCGTGGTATTATAGGAGCATACCACATCACCTTCGCAGGAACCCTCTTCCTGGGGGTGGACTTGCCCTCAACATCGCCAGGGTCATCTCGCCTGATCTTATACCTCAATGCACTACATACCGGGCATGCATTCAAATTCTCGTACTCCCCGCGGTAGAGGATGCAGTCATTGATGCATGCATGTATCTTCTGCACCTCTAATCCTAGAGGGCAGACAACCTTCTTTGCTTCGTACGTGCTAGAGGGCAACACGTTCTCCCCTGGAAGCATCTTCTTTATTATTTTCAGCAACTTTTCAAATCCCTTGTCAGAAGTACCATTCTCTGCCTTCCACTGCAGCAATTCCAGCGTGGTACCCAGCTTTTTCTGACCATTTTCGCAATTTGGGTACAACAGTTTGTTGTGATCCTCTAACATTTTCTCCAACTTCAACCTCTCCTTTTCATTTCCGCAGTTCATCTTCGCATCAAGAATGGCCCGACCCAAATCGTCATCCGGGTCATCAAAAATCGGCTCATCGAAAATGGGCTCTTCTTCAGCTTCGTCTTCCCCCATTCTACTATCACCGTCTTCAGTGAATAAGGGATAGTTGTCACTATCCTCTTCTTCTTCGTTGTCTTCCAATATAACCCCTATTTCTCCGTGCTTGGTCCAACAATTATAGCTGGGCATGAAACCGTTCTCCAGCAGGTGGACGTGAAGGGTCTTCGAGGTAGAGTAATCCTTCATATTCTTACAGGAACTACATGGACAATACATGAAACCATTCGACCGCCTGTTTGCCTCAGCCACGTTGAGAAAATAATGCATGCCATTAATGAACTCGGGATGGCACCGGTCAGCGTACATCCATTGTCGACTCATCTGCATTTTATATGTATATCAAAAATCATTAAATACACAACATCGTGGATATATGAGTGACCAACTTAATTAATATTCAAGTTCATCACATAAAACTAATTGTTTTTATAAAAAAGAAGAGGGGCTCACCGAGGTAGTACCGTGCCGGCTAGGGGACGACGCTGGCGATCGACGACGGTAAGGACGGGGATGATACTAATTAAAACCTACAAAACATACCATAATTTCAGCTCAAATTGCATATAAAAAAAATAAAATCACTAACTTAGGCATTTCATCGAACACCTTGCTTGCACTAGAAAAATAGTACGAGTTAAAACTACCAAAGAAATGAGCTAAATTAGAAACGCCGGAAGGAAGGATGATATTGCTAACCTTTGGATAGATGTATGCCGTTAATCTTGTTAAAATGGTGGAGAAAAATAAAGATTATCGGAGTGTGAGAGGTGCAAAATATTTGAAAATGTGAGGGAGGAGGAGAATTGGAGAATGAGATGCAGGGGGCTCGGGCGGGTTGGCGCGCGCTGATATAGGGGGGACCCTTTAGTACCGGTTCCTTAGATGAACCGGTACTAAAGGTGTAGCCCTGGCCCCACCTCAGCCTGGAATTTGGGCAGAAACCCTTTCATACCGATTCGTAACACGAACCGGTATTAAAGGGCCATAACGAACCGGTATAGATGTCCCACCGCTGAAACCGGTACTAATGCCCCCTTTAGTACCGGTTCGTAAGCTTAGATGGATGCTCCATTTTCTACTAGTGGCAGCTGCCCAGCGCCGTGCAGGAGCGTGTTTTGTGTGAAGACGAGGCAGTTGGAACCAACGTCGATCGGTAGCTTGTTTGAGCTTGCCTACAAGGTTTGAACTCACCGAGAGCTTTCTTAAGTCTTAACCCTTCCTAACGTGGACAAGCTGCAAGCATGCAGTTGACACTGTTGAGGAATGACGAATTGACAGTTGACAGGCCATAATTCTGTTGGGCTTCAGTCACTGCACGTTTTAGATACCGCTCTCGCATCACGATGGTGGTTTCAGAAGAAAGTACAATGCAATGTAGTACTCCCTCCATTCTAAAAAGAGATGACGAAGACTAGTAGTATAGATTTCAGGATACGGATGCAACAAGCAAAGTGTCTTATTTTCACGGCGTCGCGTAGGCTACAGAGACCGGTCCGAAACGTGCACCTGAAAAACTGGAATCAGGGAACGGAGACGAAGGAGATCAATCATCAGCTAAGCTTCTTGCGCTAGTAATACTTACCACGAGAGTCATTTACTACCTGTTACCGTAGCAATCGACGACCAAATACTAACAAAAAAACGTGCCCGCCGCCGCTGCTCATCTTTGACTCTGATTCTCCGCTTCACACACGCCAAAACTAAACAAACTCGCTGTCAAAAGTAACGGCTCCGTCGCGGACCGATCGAGGCCTTTGCTAGCGTGAAGAACCCAAACATTTGGCGCGGATGGAAGTTGATTTTCCGGTGCCGATCAGCCAGCCAGAGCCGTGCATGGTACCTCACGTACGTACAGGCGCCCCCGTGCCGTTGCCGGTGCCGATGCCCAGCGAACGTCCTTGCTCGATCGGCACTTAATATCAGCCGACTATTTTAGAAACCAACACATCAGCTGCACCTGGCAACGTCTTTCGTCTGAATATTTCAGACTCAGGTGCTGGATTAATTTCAGGCCTGTACGTACCCTAAACTGACCATAAAATGGACTCTGACCGATGAGTTCAGAGACTCAAGTTTGAGCTCTGAAGCTTTGGCCTTCTTAGATCTCCTTTGATTTAAAGGATAGGAAAAACATAGTAATAGGAAAGGTATAGGATTGGAATGATATGTCTAATTGAATTCTATGGGAAGATGAAGTTTGTTTGATTGTAGCAAAGGAATTTTTCCATGAGGTATGAGCTAATGTTTTTTTCTTATAGGAATTACACTACAAGATTTCTATAGGATTTTTTCCTATAGAATATGTTCCTATGAATCAAACAACATGTATAGGAAATTTTCCCATAGGAACCAAATCCTACACAATTCCTATGTAGATCCTTTGAATCAACAAGGAAAATTTGTTACCCAATCAGCTATACCATGATAGGATTTCCTCTTGGCTTTGTGAATTAACTAGAAGGGAAAGTTCATCCTTGAATCACTTCCGACATTTGTAAACACTAGGAATGACGTCTTGAAGATGCAGTCATTGCGAGTAATCCAGATTGACCACGTAATCAACTATCAGCTCCGTAAAGAAGGGCTTGGAGATAGCAAGCTTAAGACTTGATAGTGTTACCTGATGATCAAACTGACCCAATGCTAGGGGGGTCCATGGAGAGCAGAAATATTGCCAACAAATAACAACGAAAGGGCACTGAAAAATGGATGATTTCTTGTCTCAATCTGATGCTGACCACACATAACACAAGAATTATCATTCATCATGAAGTTCTTTCTATGAAGCATAGCCTAGTGTTGAGACGATTGTGAATGAGCAGCCAAAATAACACCTTATGCTTTCCACATCCATTGGAGTGCAGGAAGAGAACCCACATTTTCCATCAGAGATTTATAAACATGAGCTTTATAAACATGAGAAACTTTAATAGATGCATGATTACCCATAATAGTCCAGAAATCAAAGCCATTTCTTCATATGGATTCTTGTAACAGAGTTTGAAAAAGAGTCAATTGTACCATAGCTTCCTTAGAAACAGGTAGATGAAATAAAACATAGATATTATTCAAGCTAGCGCCTCTTTAAGAAATATGGAGTCATTCTTAGAATAGGAGAAAATGTGAGGCCAAGTCTCTTGTAAGGGAGAATCTGTCCATTAACCTTTCCAAAGAAGTATGGAGTTTCCTTGAAAAAAATTACGGACAACAAAATGCTTTTTAAGCACTCTCTCCGCCAAAATGAGACCCCTCTAGGCCTAGTAGGTGGCGGAGCATAAAGATGCTACAATTGCCGAGCCAACTTAACCCAAGGCAGATCAACATGATTATAAAATGTGTGCAAATGCTTCATCAATAGGCAGTCATTCTGTACAAATATAAGAAAATTACCATATGATTTAATTCTAATAAACAATTGTTAAAACATGACTACGAAAACAATAAGTAAACTAAAAATGCAGATATATTAAGTAGTTGAACAAATAGCATCTACACAAGATAAACCTATCACATCTACTCCAAACAGCAGCATTAGAAACTCTGTGAAAATCTTAAACAGGACGGACATAAGCACATACAATTCAGCGTTGGCCGCAACAACAACAGCGGTGTTGGCGGCAACGTCAGCAGCAGCGTCAGTGTTGCCGCCCATGTTGAGGTTGCCGAAGAGGTCGTCGATGTCCGGGAAGAAATCGGCGTGCGGGAACTTGTCATCCGACAATGTCTTGTTGCCAGTAGTCGCGCGTAAGCGGTCCCCAAAAACCTGATTGCCCCTCACCCATACTAATCTACGAGAGGTAGGATTTCGGAGACGTAGTGTCCCATCGGTCGGTGCACGCAGAAGAACGGGATGAGGAAGACGAAGGTAGCAGCCCAATGCTCTAGAAAGAGGCGGTTGCATATAGTGTTTGCGTCCGGGTTTATATATTGTGGGTAGGAGGATTGTGGGGCCAACCCACGTCCGAGTTAGCCATGGTACAAAAATTCCAGAACAAAATGGCTACATTAACGCGGCCGTTAATAACTCATAATTAATTAGACAATTAATTTCATGAACATCAAAAAGATGCGAGGCGTCCGAAATCGCGTCGCAGCGGAACGAGGCGGGCTGAGGAGAAGGAATGCCTAAGGGCTCTCTTCTCACTCACTTGCAAGTACTAGAACAACTCCATTTATAAACCACTTCACATCTCTCTCAACTAACAATGTAGAACTAAACTTTAGTCTCATTCTTTACCATACCCACATTAGCCAAAAAAGTATCAGAATTTATATTACCCTATGAGCTAAGATCCAAAGCCAAATTCCAACAACCTTTTGAGAACCAATCCAAGGTTGGGTGTTTAGGAGGACGGTTGTACCTCCAGCCCACCAGAGTTCAAGCTCCAGATTTGACATCTGTGTGTCTTATAAAACTGGAATATTTTTTCAGTGGGAGACGACTTTCCCGTCGACAGCGAGGCGCCTGCGGTGACTTCGTCAATTTTAAAACCCGGTTTGCTAGTCCAGTCTTTCGAATATGCTTATAGGGATAGGGTGTACATATGTACATTTATAAAGGTGAGTGGATGCACAGTGTCAAAAGCATTTTCACGAATGATTGATGGAGAGATTCACAAGGCACAGGTTGCGGCTGCAACTCGGGAGACGGAAATCACAGACTATCGTTTGGATTCCCGCGATCGCGATGGATCCCTCGGCCGCTGAACTTTTTCCTCGTCGCCTTTGCTTCTGCAAGTTGGTGTCGTTGGTTCAGATACAACGCTGCTAGCTAGCTGTTGGTCAAAATGTTCGTTGCGGCCGGTGGTAAGCAAGGAGGTCAAGTCCGCGCGCGCAGTTATGGAACCGATGACACGCGTCCATTACACTTGCTTGTTCAACGTACTCACCTCCTCATCTCGCCTCGCGCGTGTAAAATAAACAGATACGACGAGGGAGGCCAAACTTATCCTGGTCGACAGCAACGTTTGCCATTTGCAATATCTTTCTTATCATTCTGTGCTTCGCGCAGAACGGCAGCAGGCAGCCTGCAACGCAAATGCTTCCTTGTCCTGCAACAAGGAGCAGACCGTGATAGTTACTTAAGTGAAAGGCTGGGGAGTTACGGAGCTTTCTCCAAGTGCGAAAAGGCTGGGAGACCGCTCCCGCTACGTTGAACTGGCAAGGGTCGTCTTCCACGGCGGTTTTTTTTTTTCTGAACATAACAGATATATTAAGATTAACGATCATAGTACATCACTGCTTCTGAGAACAGAGTAAGATACAACCAAACTAGTAAGCACAACCCAAATAGAGAAGACGATAACACATTGTGCCGACACCGAAGACTACAAAAGGAACCACACGGCGATCGCCCATCCGTTGACAACTCGGATCCGAAAGTGCCGCAAATGCAATCTTCAAGGGCCTCTATGCTCCATACCAGTTGATGTCCCGCGGGTGGTTCTCCCAACGGTCTATCTGGCATCTGCACTGCACCTGAGGTAGGGGAGGACTGAGCTATAGATACTGAATGTCCTTCACCGAGCTGAATCTCAGGAGTCCCCGCCGTTGAATCTGAAGAACCGCAGCGGGAGTGTTGTCATCCACTACCGAGGGATCAACCCGAACAACGGGGACATCATCGTCACCATGCTTATCATCATGCCAAAAGAACCATGTGCTTATAGACATTAAAGGCACATCTTGCTCAATTATATGCATAGCAGGAGCTATTTGCATCAAGGTCAATGATTCCAATTCAGTTTGGGCATCATGCTGAACTGATCCGAATGCAAACTTGATGATCTCCATATTGTGAGAAAGGACAAAAATTTCATACCCAACTCTGGAGATCATAAAACGGCCGAGTCTGGCATGCGAGAGATGTTGCAGTTGATATAGGCTCACCACATCCTCTTCCTGTCCGAGTGGAACCTTGATGCAGTCGACGAGGTTCCTGCCAAGGGCCACCAAGAAGAGCCCAAGCTCCCCTGGACTAGCAGCGTTGGCAGCCGAACTACACCGTCGCTTGGAAATTGATGTCGAGGACACAGACTCGAAAGACCTCCACCTCCCATCTGCAGAGAACCGTGCGCATACAACGGGATTTTTTAATCACGGTATTCTAGGTACTTTAGTTATGTGACACTATGTTAAATGAAGTTATAGGGAAAATATGTTGCTAGTCCAATTCAATGCATACATGTTTATACAATAATTAAATGTAGATATAGGTCTTAGATGTTTAATGATATTTTTAGCGGCCCGGCGCAAATGCATCAATGTGGTCCGTTTATGTCCATACGGACACGGAGAGGGCAAAAACGTAGACCAGCGGCACAACGAAAACGGACCGACATGTTCACAGTAACCCATTTATGGCCCATTTTTGGGCTAGAATTTGCGGCTGATGAGCTGCCGCATCGACTCCCTTTCCTGCGCGTGTTGGTCGCTGCGGCACCATCAGTGACATACTTCGACTTTGCTAGGCCTGGCGGGCGACGGTTGGTCTCCAGCCTTTTTAAGGGAAGCAACCTTCACGTGTCATCTCCCGCAACGTGTTCCCTATCATTGCCACTCCCCTGATCCACATAACACACACAAAACCATGATCATGGACAAGGGGTGCCCATTCTAGAAGCCCAAGCATGATCAAACGCGCCCCTGTTGGCGTCGATGTTGCACGGGCATTGTACAACGCCCACAACCCCTGTGTGGGGTGGAGCGACATCTACCTGCCCGATGTCTGGCTCCTTAGCCACCAGAGGGTGCCCATGCCGCCGATGCCGCTGTAGGGTTAGGAGCACTGCCAGTAGATTTCTCATTGGCGGGCCTTTCTACCTCCGGATCTCCTCACGGACCAAGCATACGACATCAACTTGCCAATGTGGGACACCTTCGTCCACCTTGAATGGGGGCCTCTCCATTGATATGGGTTCTTCGGCAACGAAGAGTCGGCTACATAGCTCCCTCGACTCCAAAAATAAAGGTGGTGGAGGAGGACAAGGATGAGCTATCAGAGCATGGTGACTAGGTCCCGGGTAAAGAGGAACGAGACAACACCGCCGACTACCTAGGCTACCTCGCCTACTTGGTGGAGAAAGCCAAGGAAGAGGGTGCCATGGACTAGCTCCTCGTCATGCCGGGGAGGGGGTTGGAAGTTGAGGAGGCCGCCAGACTCGCCATCAAGGCGTAGGAGGCGCAGGAGACGCCACCGCCACACACGCAACCCCGCTATGTTGTTTCCCTCATGAAGGAAGGGTTGTCCGAGCAAGAGGCCTTTAGGCTCTCCTTGCAAGCATCAAATGCATCGCCACCACCTTGTCCACGAGCGCGCCTGCACCGTCCGCCTCTCCTCCTCCTCCAACGACGTACCCCCTGTCGTCCTTCGCACCAAACAGGCCATGGGACTGATACGTCTCAAACGTATCTATAATTTCTTATGTTCCAAGCTACTTTATTGATGATACTCACATGTTTTATACATACTTTATGTCATATTTATGCATTTTCCGGCACTAACCTATTAACGAGATGCCGAAGAGCCAGTTGCTGTTTTCTGCTGTTTTTGGTTTCAGAAATCCTAGTAAGGAAATATTCTCGGAATTGGACGAAATCAACGCCCAGGATCTTATTTTTCCACGAAGCTTCCAGAAGTCCGAAAGGGAAACGAAGTGGGGCGACGAGGCGGCCACACAACAGGGCGGCGCGGCCCAGGTGCTGGCCGCGCGGCCCTAGCGTGTGGGCCCCTCGTGGCGCCCCCTGACCTACCTCTTCGCCTAAATAAGCCTTCGTCGAGAATAGTTCCAGGACCGAGAGCCACGATACGGAAAACCTTACAGAGACGCCGCCGCCAATCCCATCTCGGGGGATTCAGGAGATCGCCTCCGGCACCCTGCCGGAGAGGGGAATCATCTCCCGGAGGACTCTTCACCGCCATGGTCGCCTCCGGAGTGATGTGTGAGTAGTTCACCCCTGGACTATGGGTCCATAGCAGTAGCTAGATGGTCGTCTTCTCCTAATTGTGCTATCATTGTTGGATCTTGTGAGCTGCCTAACATGATCAAGATCATCTATTTGTAATGCTACATGTTGTGTTTGTTGGGATCCGATGAATATGGAATACTATGCTATGTTGATTATCAATCTATCTATGTGTTGTTTATGATCTTGCATGCTCTCCGTTATTAGTAGAGGCTTTGGCCAAGTCGTTACTTGTAACTCCAAGAGGGAGTATTTATGCTCGATAGTGGGTTCATGCCTCCATTAAATCTGGGACAGTGACAGAAAGTTCTAAGGCTGTGGATGTGCTGTTGCCACTTGTTGGGGGGATGACCCCCGGTATGCCAAAGGCATGCTAAACCGGATGGTTTGAGCCATCAAGATACCGGTTTAATATTCTTAGCGGAGCACAGAGATAACAGTTTGGCTAAGTCAAGCTAAGCCGGTATCCCCAAGAGGGGTATACCGGAACCGGATAAAGAAGATACCGGAGAGAAGGGCCTGTCGGCAAGACTGGTCAAAGATTCTCTTCAGAGCAAGAAGACAAGGATGAGCTAAGCAAAGTAGCTTTAATCGGAGCCCTGGCGCCAAAGAGAAGGGTGACGCTGAAAGAAGCCGGAGGACGTCAGCGTCCCTGATTAAAGAAGATCCCGACGTCATCCCTGATTAAAGTAGCTTTGTAAAGTAGTTTGTCCAGTCAAAGATGCCATTAGGGTTTCTTGCTCTGTAAGCCACCCTCTCCCCTATATAAGGAGAGGGGGCATAGCCTCTTACAGGCGCGTGCAGATAGAGGAGATTAGACGATAGACCTTGTATCCAAGAACCTGTAACCATGTTGAGATCAATGAAGCTAGCGATCTAGTGCAGAGTTCTTCCTCTTGTCTCTCTTCTTGCATACCGGCCTTTGGTTGTGTTCTTGAGGAAAGCATCCGGAAGTTCATCCCATCTAGTTGCAAACCCTCCCCCGAATCCTCTAGCGCCCATTCGGCCCCAACTTAAGCCATCCCATGGCATTTGCTCGTTCGCCACGAGGACAGTTGGCGCCTACCGTGGGGCATGAAGTGGCGCTTGCTGGAGTTCACATTCGGGCGGGCATCCTCGACGTCGCCGGCCAGCGTACGGTCTCCGCGTTGGTGCAGCGCATCTACGCCATGGACTTCATCAACGACAACGCGGGCTGCTTCGCCAATGGCGGCATCTTCCCCAAGAACGGCCGCATCATCGAGTTCGGCAGCCACCGCATCTACTTCGGCACCGTCCCTGTGCGCCAGTGCCTCTCGCCGGTACTGGTGGCGCCGGATCCGCCAAGATGGCTACATGCAGGCCGCGCTCCTGGCAGCGTGGAGGTGATGATGGCAGGCGCGGTCGACGCCGGCAAAGAAGCTGCGGAAGAAGGCGCTGGGCGTGCGGTTTCGACCCGTGCGGCCAAGCCACCGCTGGAACGCGGCGCAGGCGCTGCGGGAGCATCGTCCGCGCCACCAGAAACACCACTCCAAGCGGCGATGAACGTCCTCGCTACCCCCATCGCGCAGAACATCGACCCGGCAGCGGCTCAGGCGGAGCTGGAGGCGCAGCGCCAGAAGATGCTCGAGAGCGGCAAAGACATCGTCAGGGCGCAGCGCGAGCTGAACCTAACCGTACGTGAGTATAACGCTGCCCATGGCTTTGCTTCTGTTAGCGCTCATGCTGCTAGGATACCGGAAAACCGGCTTAAGGCTCGCAATCTTGACCAGGACCTGCGCAAAGAAATTGCTGCCGGCAAAAGCACATCTGCGTCTGTGAGCATCGTAGAGAAACCTAAGTACAGTAGCCCGGATAAAACGATAAAAGCTGCTAAAGCTGCTGTAGCGCTGTGTGACTCGCTTTCCGGGGACGCTCTGGCAAAACAACAAGAGCGTGTCCGGGAACTTCTTGAGACTATCGAGCAGCAAAATGCTGAGCAGCTTGATAAGCTAAACAAGGCTGTGGCTTCAAAATCCACGCGTTCAACAAGGAATGCCGGTAGCAAGTCCCATGGGCAGGCTTCGTCCCCCCATCCGGACAGAAGAAGAGAAAAAGAGGTGAATGCGCAGCAGATGACTGTGTATGATCCGGTTCTTGCCGGAAAACAGCAAGTCGGGCAATATGATGCCGGCAGAAAAGGCCAAGGGGCAAACAGAGGCTACGCCAAAGAGGGCTATGCCGGAAACAATCATGCCGGTAGACAAGAAACCGGGCAAAATTATCGAGCTGCAAGGGCAGCGTACGTTGAGGAGGAAATAGATCCCCCAAGGTACCGGCAGGCAAGGGCCACGGTACCGGAATGTTATGATGAGGCTGATTCCGCAAGACCGGCAGCATACCGGAACCCGTTGGGAGAACGCTTGGGAGAAAGGTACCTACCGGAATGGGATGCGAGGCACCGTCTGGATAGAGTATACTTGTCAGAAATGATCGAGGAAAAAGGTCCCCCGGGCCCAAAGTGCTTTGGCCCAAGGATCATGAAAGAAAAACCACCAGTTCGCAACTTTATGTTGCCTCGTGACACAAAAACATATGATGGCACCACAAAGCCGGAAGACTGGCTCGCGGATTATGTGACCGCGGTATACGTCGCAGGCGGCGGAGGAACCGTAGCTGGAGGAGGAAACCGGCGATGGGTTGTGAGAATCATACCGTCGTTCTTGGTTGGACCAGCAAGAATCTGGCTAAACAACTTGCCGGCAGGAAGCATAAATGGCTGGTTGGACTTTGAGGAAGCTTTCGTGAGCAACTTCAGCAGCACCTATCAAAGGCCAAACAGGCCGCAGCAGCTCGCTCTGTGCATACATCGCCCAAATGAAACAGACCGGGATTATCTGGCCCGGTGGAACACAACAAGGAACTCCTGTGAAGGGGTAATCGAGGCGCAAGCCATTGCTTGGTTTAGCAGTGGGTGCAGGAGAGGTTCACCGTTGTGGCAAAAGCTGCAGCGGAACATGCCGACAACGTTGGCAGAGATGATACGTGTGGCGGATAGCTATGCGTTGGGAGACCCAACGCAGCCGGCGGTACAACCCGAGCCGGAACAACAACGCCAAGAGCAGCACCGGGATAACCGGAACAACAAAAGAAGGGAAGATTTTCCGGATCGAAGGTACGGTCCGCAGCAAGTTGCTGCTGTGCAAGAAAACTCTGAGACCAGCGGCAGTCAGAGACAGAGAACCGGATCGCAGCCATGGGCGGGTCCTAAAAAACAGTGGGTAGAAAAGAAGCTCTGGGGCCAGAAAAAGAATTGGCAAGAACCCGCAAAATACACCATGGAAGCTGCCATGGACCAACCTTGCCGGTGGCACACATCGAATCCGGCACACCCGTCAAACCATCTGACGAAGGATTGTACCTGGACAAAGTACTTGATGCAAAAGGGAACGGTAAAAGATGCACAACCACCACAAGACATGCCGCGGCAGCAACGGCTACCACCACCACCACCGCTTACCGGGGCAAACGCCTTACCGGTACAGCCAAACCGGCAGCAATACCAACAAGTTAACCAAGTGGGAGAAGGCAATGGCCAACCACCTCCACCGGCACCTTTGGGCCGGAATGTTTACAAAGATCCAGATATGTGCTGCGTTGTGTTCGTAACTGAGCCAACCGACAGACAGAGCCTATATCGCCGTTCTATGGAAGTGAACGCGGTGATGCCAGCAGTACCAAAATATATGCTGTGGTCTGATCAAGAGATCTCGTGGTCATTCAAGGATCACCCCAAGATCATGCCTAACCCGGGTGGCTATGCTCTTGTCTTGGACCCAATCATGCGAGGGCCAAATGCTCGAGTCAAGTTCAGCAAGGTGCTGATAGACAATGGGAGCAGCATAAACATCATGTACCGGCACACCATGAACATGCTGGGCATAACAGAAAACATGCTTCAGCCAACGCGCACAACGTTCCATGGAATCGTTCCGGGACTGTCCTGCGCACCGGTTGGAAAAGTCCGGGTGGATGTATCGTTTGGAGGACGTGACAATTGCCGGGTTGAAAACCTTGAGTTTGAGGTAGTGGACTTAGATAGTCCTTACCATGCTTTGCTGGGGAGACCGGCGTTGGCTGCTTTTATGGCCTCGACTCATACAGCATATCTCAAGATGAAGATGCCGGCACCTCGTGGACCCTTGACTGTGGTGGGAAACTACAAAGTCTCACTGGAAACAGCTTCCGCCAGATCAAACATGGCAGAATCGCTGGTGATTGCTGAAGAAAAGAGGAGGATGCAAACCGCGGTTGCGCTGGCTCAGTCCTCACAGCTGAGCTTAGCGGCAATGAGTGCAAACCTGGGTACACCGACATTCAAGCCGACAAAAGAAACAAAGGACATTGTGCTGGATCCGGCTTACCCTGAGCGCACCGTTCGTATCGGTGCCGGTATGAATGAAGCATAGGAAAGCGCGCTCGTTAGCTTCCTCCGTGAGAATTGGAATATCTTTGCCTGGTCTACTGATGACTTGGTAGGTGTTCCGAGGGAGCTGGATGAGCACTCATTGAATGTCCGGAAAGATGCAAAGCCTGTAAGGCAGCCGCTGCGCCGGTTTGCTGAAGACAGGAGAAAGATCATTGGAGAAGAGGTGACGAAGTTGCTGGTTGCCGGTTTCATTGTGGAAGTACTGCACACTGAGTGGCTAGCCAATCCGGTGCTGGTCGAGAAGAAAAAAGAAGAGAACATGGAAGCAAAAGCTCCAAAGGTGTGGCGCATGTGCATCGACTACACCAACTTGAACAAAGCTTGCCCAAAAGACCCTTTCCCTTTACCTAGGATCGATCAAGTGATCGATTCCACTGCAGGATGCGAGCTGTTGTCTTTCTTGGATGCCTATTCCGGTTTCCACCAAATCCCCTTGAAAAAGGAAGATCAAATAAAAACTGCGTTCATTACCCCGCACGGGGCTTATTGCTATGTCACTATGCCTTTTGGTTTGCGCAACGCTGGTGCAACGTACCAGCGCTGTATGCAAAAATGCTTGTTTGATCAAATTGGAAAAAATGTGCAAGTCTATGTGGACGATGTCGTG
The DNA here is from genome assembly GCF_019359855.2 of Lolium perenne. Taxonomy (NCBI): domain Eukaryota; kingdom Viridiplantae; phylum Streptophyta; class Magnoliopsida; order Poales; family Poaceae; genus Lolium; species Lolium perenne. The sequence continues at coordinate 136,693,342 of NC_067244.2, forward strand.
GTAAAAACTAAGGTAAAAGAAACCTTAATCGATGACCTCCGGCAAACATTTGATAACTTGAGAAGATTCCGGATGAAACTCAATCCAGCAAAATGTACCTTCGGGGTCCCCGCCGGCAAGTTGCTTGGCTTTCTCGTTTCAAGCCGGGGCATCGAGGTGTTATCACCGGAATTTGACCGAGTCAGAGGTGGGCCGCGATCAAGATGGGTTTAAAGATTATATACTGAAGAAATACGTGAATCGGCCTTATATGCAAAGTTGGGCTAGATTGCCCATGTATCTGTAATATAGTAGATCGCATCTTAGATTAAAAGTTAGAGTTTGTCTCGTACACGGTGGGGATTATTCCCACGTTAGAAAGTCCCCTGGACTATAAATATGTATCTAGGGTTTATGAAATAAACAACAACCAACGTTCAACCACAAAATCAATCTCGGCACATCACCAACTCCTTCGTCTCGAGGGTTTCTACCGGTAAGCATCATGCTGCCTAGATCGCATCTTGTGATCTAGGAAGCAGAAGCTTTATGTTGTTCATGCGTTGCTCGTACTGAAGCCTTTTTGATGGCGAGCAACGTAGTTATCATAGATGTGTTAGGGTTAGCATTGTTCTTCGTATCATATGCTGTCGTAGTGCAACCCTTGCATATCTAGCCGCCCTCACACCTATCTTAGGTGTGGGGGCGGCACCCCGCTTGATCTTTATTTAGTAGATCCGATCCGTTACGGTTGCTCCTTGTTCTTCAAGGATTAGTTTAATATCTGCAATAGTTAGGCCTTACAAAGGGTTGGAGGATCCAGCGGCACGTAGGGTGTCGTTTGCTAGTCCTAGACAGGATGTTCCAGGGATCAACCTCGTGTTGGTTTTTAGGCCTTGTCTAGGATCGGCTTACGATCACCGTGCGTGGCCGCGAGGCCCAATCGTGAGTAGGATGATCCGATTATGCGGTGAAAACCCTAAATCATCGTAGATCGCTTTAGCTATATTTTGATCAAGCAGGACCACCATATATTCGTGCACCTCGTACGAATCATGGGTGGATCGGCTCCTTGAGCCGATTCACAGGATAACCTGAGAGCCGATCGAGGCTCGTATTTAATGTTTACGTGTATGCCATGCAGGAAACTAAGCGAGGCATCTCCATCACCTTCCTGACCAGGTATAGGTCAGGTGGCACGCCCTTGCATCAGCATCGGACGTGTGTACCAGAGGCTTTGCGGGCCGTCGCTCGGAGGGACCAGGGCCAGCCGCAGCCCTAAGTTGTTCCCGGCTCTACTGTGTTGCCCGTCGCTGCCCGCCGGTGGGTTTTGACCGCAACACATTCTGGCACGCCCGGTGGGACCATCGTCTACATCAACCACATCGCCATCTACATCTGAGATGGCGGACGGCACGCCAGTCACGTACGAGGATCTGACCGACGAGCTCAAGAAGAAGTATGACGAGGTCAAAGCAATCCTCGAAGCCGACCTCATCGGTTCTTTCCACAGAACCCGTTCACATGGCATCAGGTGGAAGGGGTTCACGCCTGATGGTGCACTCGATGGGATAGACCTCTCTGCCCCGTCAGAAGAACGCACCAGGTCCCTGCGGCAGGAGATCAACTACTTGGTGGCTCACTCACTACACCACCACTCTGAGAACCTGGTAAACACGTTGGAGCGTGTCGCTCTTCGCGTGATCCAGGAGATCATGAGGCACCAGTACTCGCCGTCAGGACCAGCTCTCGGGACGCATCAAGGAGAGTTGCCACTCCAGTCCCGTCCACCGCTGCCATTTGCGTTGGCAGCACCAGAAGTGCCGAATTCACCGGCATTCATCGTCTACAAGATCGGTGGTGACCCTAGTGACTGCCAGTTCTTGCATGAGGCGCCTAAGGAGATCCCTCACGGGTACATGTGCACGTATGTGCCAGATTGCGGTAACTGGGCGCTCACAAACCAGGCCACAACATCAGGGACTTACGGGAAAACGGGAGGAACGTCGGCGATGCATCTTGAGAAGCGTACGTGGCTAACTAAATATGCCACCCCGACGAACCTCCAGAGCTCAGCTCCTGCAGCTTGGCTCGAGAGCTGGAAAAGCAAGCATGGCTGGCTAAGTACGCCACCCCGGCGAATCTTCGTAGTTCAACTCCCGCAGCCAAAGACAGCGGATCAGATCAGTGCCATACTGAGAGACCAGTTCGGCATGGTGCCGAAAAGGAGGGCAATCGGCTATTCCAAGCCGTACCCCGACGAGTACGAGTTGATCCCGCTACCACCTAAATATCGGCTCCCTGATTTCTCCAAATTCAGCGGATCAGATGGTTCCAGCTCCATCGAGCATGTGAGCCGATATTTGGCACAGCTAGGAACGGCCTCAGTGTCGGATCCACTACGCGTGAGGTTCTTCTCACAGTCCCTCACGGGATCGGCTTTCGGGTGGTACACCTCGTTGCCACCAGACTCGGTCCGGACTTGGAAGCAGTTGGAAGAACAGTTCCATACGCAATACCACTCAGAGGCTTCCGAATCTGGCCTTGCCGATCTAGCACAGATACGTCAGAAGCGGGGAGAAACTGTGACAGAATACATCCAGCGCTTCAGGAATCTTAGGAACCGATGTTATTCGGTTCGTGTGACTGAAAAGGAAGCAGTCGAGTTGGCAGTAGCGGGCCTTGCCGCGCCGCTCAAGGACATGGCCTCCCAAGCAGACTACCCCTCACTGGCGCACATGGTTCAGAAATTGTCGGCATATGAACAGCGCCACCCGGACTTGTACCAGGACAAATTCAAGCGTGCAGTAGTCCTGGTCGAGGCAGAGGAAGACGAAGTTTCTGCGGGAGATCAAGAGGTAGCAATGGCTGAATGGACTCGGGGGGCAACCCCCGTGTCCTGCAAATGGGTGAAGCCACCAGGTCCGCCCAGGGGGTTTGATTTTGACGTGACCAAAACTGAGCAAATCTTCGACCTCCTGCTCAAGGAGAAGCAGTTGAAGATACCCGAAGGTCTCAAATTCCCCACGGTACAGGAGCTGAATGGAAAGCCATACTGCAAATGGCATAACTCGCTCTCCCATGCCACCAACGACTGCAGGGTGTGGCGTCAGCAGATCCAAATGGCGATAGAACAAGGACGTCTGATTTTCAACCAGTACGCCATGAAGGTCGACACCCAACCCTTCCCCGCCGTTAACATGGTGGAATGCACTTGCCCTGAAGGTTGCCAGCCAGGATCCTCGTTCAGCATCAACATGGTAGGACTTGGACACCACGCTGGCAAGGATGGAGACGAGGGCAGCTGCTCTCGTAGCAAGGACACAGAGGAGGCCGCTCCACGCGATCGGCTCCGTCATGATGGCAAGCGCTACGTCACAGAGGGAGAAGTGAAGAACATAAGATATCAGCGACGCCTCTCTGATCACCTCCTCAACAAGTATGTGAGTCAGTATGACCAACGCCGACGATCCAGCGATGATGATGAAAGAGATCGTCTGGCTAGAGAAGCCAGAAGACATCGTCGGCATGATCGCGATGAGGAGGAGCACGAGCGCCGTGCCAAAGGAAAATCAAGGGAGCGAGACGACAACGATAGGCACTGGGATTGCCCCTTCTTCAGACACTGCTGGGATTCAGGAATGAGCCGATTGCCCACAATCGGCAATTGCCCAGAATGCAACCAGAAGAAGAAGGAGGCAGCCAACGTGTCCGTGTTCAAGCGCCTAGGGCCTCTCCCACCACAAAGCAAACGCGCTGAGTCCCCTCGTTTGGAAGATCTCGAGGATTCAGAAGACGAGGGAGAAGAAGAAGAAGACAGGTACCACCGTCCAAGGTGGTGCCCTGACGGACTCAGCCGTTCCCAAAAGCGCAGGGTTCAGCGATTGCGCGGCTTGGAGGAAGCCGAAAGGTTATACCTGCATACGCTAAGGAAGGCGCGACCTGATCTGGCTGCGAAAGTTCAGCGGACCCTGGATGAAGAGGGTCGTCCACGGAAAATGGAGTGGCGCCCCAAGCAAAGGAAAGCCGATGATGATACATCGGCTGGCACAAATATGGTGTTCATCCTTCCTTCGGAGATTAGCGTTCCAGGTTTAAACGATGCACTCAAGGTGGACGACAGCGAGTGCATCGACATGACAAAGGATGAGGTTGGAATGGTCTTGTCCACCGGCCTGACCGAGTAGCAAGGACAAATCGATGAGCAAACATGGCGAGGCCGATCCTTGGGATCGGCTCCAAAGAATTATCTATGAAGGAACGTTACGAAACCTTCATTGAGCGCTTCAATCAATATGGAGGCCGATCCCAGCAATCGGCCAAAATTTTCTTCACCACATATTCTGCTTACATGCAACATCGATCTACTGGGCAGCGGTTCACGTCGGTTGATGAGCCAGGGAAAATCAACATTGGTCCTACCAGAGCCGACGTGCAAATACAATGCCTTGGCTGAACTACAGAGCCGATATCTGCAGTTACCTGACAGATTCGACTCGGGGGGCACCTGAACCAGATGATCAGATGAACATGCACAGGAGAAAATGTGTGCAGTAAAACATTGGGGGCCGATAGAAAAATCGGCCCCGTAAAAAAAAATCTCTAGCCGATCGACTTTCAGGTACAGCTGATATGGAGCTGTTGTTATCCTAGGAACATGAGCACAGCCGATGACGAGTCAAGCGGCTATGGCGTTTTGCCTGGCATGGACCAAGGTGGCGGCTTGATCAATGTCACTTTCAGGGGTTGTTACGCCCAGAGTTTAGGAGGGCATCAGAGATTCAAAAACATCCTCACCGGAAGTTGCATTAGTCTGCCAAAGATGATGAAGCTGTTATATTTGAGGTTTCTTGGTTCAAGGAACGGATTTGCTGATCTTTCCAAAGCTTTTCAGTACAACGGTTCTTCCAGAAATCAAGAGGCTCGGGGGGCAGCTTGCCCTGAGATATCTTTGCTCTGGAGAGCCGATTTGTTTGGAATCGGCTGGGTCTGCATTATAACTTGGAAACCGATGGCGACGTATTTGGCTCGCTTCGGATGAAGCTTGGGGGGCAACTCGCCCGAGAGGTTCTTGGCTTTGGGAGCCGATTTTGTCAAAATCAGCTGGCTCTACATCGCAACTGTTCTGAAGAATGATGCTTTTGATTACAGAGTTATCAGATTCAGCAACAGTTCCGGGGCTCTCTTAAAGACGCCCGCTCAAGCTCGAATCGCCGGTCTGCTGCAGTCGGCTGCACCCAGTGCTATCATCGGCAGAGCTGGCTAACTTGGAAGGATGACTGAATTGGCCTGTCTCGCAGATTATCGTGAGAGACCAAGGCGTGGCCCCATCTGGTCATCGAGCATCGGTTAGGCTAACAATCGTCAAAGTCAGATGGGGAAAAATCGGCTAAATCAGCATAAGGAACATCGGCAAAATCAAAGGAAATTTTCATTGATAATAATATTTCTTACAAAGAGAAGCCGATTGTTCGACAAAAGGGGACAGATTACTACTGCTAACCCTATGCTAGTAGATCCCTACTCTAATGGCTGTTGCTGTCTTCGCCATCGCTGGGGTAGCCGCCGTCATTGCTACTGTCGACGAGTTCCTCGCTGCTGCTACTGTGACCTTCAGCAGAGGCTTCTTCCTCATCATCATCATCGTCCTCGTCTGACCAAGCCCAGCCCCGGATGCGCTTTGGTGGTGGTTCGTCGGAGGAGGTGTCGTCCTCCTGTTCCTTCTTCAGGTTGGAGGAGACGTCTTCGTCTTCGTCATCCTCTTCTTCTTTGGTGACGGAAGTGAATTTACCCCAGAAGGGAGGGTCGTCGTCGTCGCTCTCCGCCTCCAGTGCTCCGTCAACCAGGTACCGGAGGTCATCTTCCCCGTCGGTTAGGGGCATGGCCCCATCTGACCAAACGAGGTCCTCACCCTCTGGCACGAAGTCGAAATCCCACTCCCGCTTGTCCCAATGCTTGGGAGCACGACGGTTGTACGCCTCCATCTGGTCGTGCTCTGGAACCGACTCGCTTGAGGAAGAGGAGTGGAGAGAAACGGAAGAGGAGGAAGAAGACGACATGACCCGACGAAGAGGAAGCAGAGTGATTTTGGAATTATCAATTCCAAAACCAGGGGGGCATGTGTTATCACCGGAATTTGACCGAGTCAGAGGTGGGCCGCGATCAAGATGGGTTTAAAGATTATATACTGAAGAAATACGTGAATCGGCCTTATATGCAAAGTTGGGCTAGATTGCCCATGTATCTGTAATATAGTAGATCGCATCTTAGATTAAAAGTTAGAGTTTGTCTCGTACACGGTGGGGATTATTCCCACGTTAGAAAGTCCCCTGGACTATAAATATGTATCTAGGGTTTATGAAATAAACAACAACCAACGTTCAACCACAAAATCAATCTCGGCGCATCGCCAACTCCTTCGTCTCGAGGGTTTCTACCGGTAAGCATCATGCTGCCTAGATCGCATCTTGCGATCTAGGCAGCAGAAGCTTTATGTTGTTCATGCGTTGCTCGTACTGAAGCCTTTTTGATGGCGAGCAACGTAGTTATCATAGATGTGTTAGGGTTAGCATTGTTCTTCGTATCATATGCTGTCGTAGTGCAACCCTTGCATATCTAGTCGCCCTCACACCTATCTTAGGTGTGGGGGCGGCACCCCGCTTGATCTTTATTTAGTAGATCCGATCCGTTACGGTTGCTCCTTGTTCTTCAAGGATTAGTTTAATATCTGCAATAGTTAGGCCTTACAAAGGGTTGGAGGATCCAGCGGCACGTAGGGTGTCGTTTGCTAGTCCTAGACAGGATGTTCCGGGGATCAACCTCGTTTTGGTTTTTAGGCCTTGTCTAGGATCGGCTTACGATCACCGTGCGTGGCCGCGAGGCCCAATCGTGAGTAGGATGATCCGATTATGCGGTGAAAACCCTAAATCGTCGTAGATCGCTTTAGCTTTATTTTGATCAAGCAGGACCACCATATATTCGTGCACCTCGTACGAATCATGGGTGGATCGGCTCCTTGAGCCGATTCACAGGATAACCTGAGAGCCGATCGAGGCTCGTATTTAATGTTTACGTGTATGCCATGCAGGAAACTAAGCGAGGCATCTCCATCACCTTCCTGACCAGGTATAGGTCAGGTGGCACGCCCTTGCATCAGCATCGGACGTGTGTACCAGAGGCTTTGCGGGCCGTCGCTCGGAGGGACCAGGGCCAGCCGCAGCCCTAAGTTGTTCCCGGCTCTACTGTGTTGCCCGTCGCTGCCCGCCGGTGGGTTTTGACCGCAACACGAGGTCAATCCGGTAAAAATCCGGGCGATTGAGAGAATGAATATACCGCGCGATCTCAAGGACGTGCAAAAGTTTACCGGTAGCTTGGCATCGCTAAGCCGGTTCATAAGCAGATTGGGAGAAAAAGCTCTGCCACTCTATGCTCTCATGAAAAAATCTGACACGTTCGTCTGGACCCCTCAGGCAGACGCAGCGTTTAAAGAGCTAAAAACAATGTTGGCTACAGCGCCTATACTGGCTTCACCTCTAGAAAGGGAGCCTATGCTATTGTACATAGCAGCAACAAACCGGGTTGTGAGTGTTCTAGTTGTGGTTGAAAGAGAAGAGGAAGGAAAAACCGTCCAGAGGCCGGTATACTACCTGAGCGAGGTGCTCTCCCTCTCAAAACAAAACTACCCTCACTTCCAAAAGATGACTTATGGCGTGTACATGGCCGCCACCAAGCTCAAGCACTACTTTGAGGAGCACCCCATGAAAGTGGTGAGCGAGGCACCCATTTCTAATATCATGTGCAACAAAGATGCTAGCGGTAGGATTGCAAAGTGGGCAATTCAGATATCACCGTATGTGCCTGTGTATGAAAGGAGAGATGCCATAAAGTCACAAGCTTTGGCTGATTTCCTCGTTGACTGGGCGGAAATGCAATACAAACCGCCAGATCAGAGAATAGAGTACTGGAAGATGCACTTCGACGGATCCAAACTAAAAGAGGGTCTGGGTGCTGGTGTAGTGCTCACCTCGCCTAAGGGAGATCATCTCCGGTATGTTCTGCAAGTGCATTTCAGGGCATCAAATAATGTCGCTGAGTATGAGGCTCTGATCCATGGGCTCAAGGTAGCAAAAGAAATCGATGTGCACCGGATCATTTGCTATGGAGATTCAGATCTTGTTGTGCAACAATGTTCCGGAGATTGGGACGCAAAGGATGCCAACATGGCTTTGTACCGGTTTCACGTGCAAAAGATTGCCGGCTTCTTTGAGGGCTGTGAGTTTCACCATGTACCGCGAGCGGAAAATGAAGCCGCGGATGCTTTGTCCAAACTGGGCTCATCTAGGCAGGAAATTCCTCCCGGAATAGCCTTGGAACACTTAAGAGTACCATCAATCAAACCAAGCCCGGAATCAGAATCAATCTTCGTACCGGAATCACACATAGTACCCATGGACATCGACGAAAGGAACCCGGGGACCGCTCCGGTAAACTCGGGGACTGCTCCGACAAGCTCGGGGACTGTTGCAGTTATACCGGAAGAAACAATGCTGGTGGATAACATGGAGATAGATGCACCGGTGTTTCTAGTTCGAGAGACACCGTCGTGGGTTAAACCTATTAAAGAATTCCTGATCAACGACACCTTGCCGGATGACGAAAATGAATCAAGAAGAATCCAAAGAAGGTCCAAGGCATACACATTCATCAATGGCGAGGTGTACAAGAGAAGCGTCACCGGTGTCCTTCAAAGATGTGTGGAGCCGGAAGAAGGAAAAGAAATGCTTGAGGAGATTCACCAAGGAGAATGTGGGCACCACGCTTCATCAAGGGCGCTGGTAGCAAAAGTATTCCGGCATGGCTTCTACTGGCCTACAGCTTTGGAAAACGCTGAGGATTTGGTAAGAAAATGCAATGGGTGCGAGAGGTACGCCAAGCAAAATCATACCCCAGCGTCCGGTTTAAAAACAATACCACTAACCTGGCCATTTACTGTTTGGTGCCTTGATATGGTTGGCCCATTCAAAACTGCAAGGAGTAGCATGACTCACATCTTGGTTATGGTGGATAAATTCACCAAGTGGCTAGAAGTGAAACCTATCGCAAAGTGTGATGGGCACACAAGTTCTTAAAGGATGTCATTTTGCGGTATGGATACACGCATAGCATCATCACTGACAATGGAACCAACTTTGCTCAAGGTGAGTTCAAAAGGTTTTGTGAGGATAACAACATCCGGTTGGATTTGTGCTCGGTGGCACACCCGCAAGGCAACGGCCAAGTGGAAAGAATGAATGCTTTGGTACTTTCCGGTATCAAACCAAGGCTCATCGAAGCGGTAGAAAAGTCACCAGGATGCTGGCTTGATGAGCTACCATCAGTGTTGTGGAGCATAAGAACAACTCCAAACAGGTCCACCGGATACACTCCATTCTTCATGGTATATGGAGCAGAAGCGGTCATTCCAACCGATATCATCCATGACTCACCAAGGGTACAGCTCTATACTGAGCAAGAGGTCAAAGAGGCCAGAGAAAATGATGTGGACTTGCTAGAAGAAGCAAGAGAGTTGGCATTGGCAAGAACAGCCATTTACCAGCAAAACCTCAGACGCTATCATAGCCGGAAGGTTAACCCGAGAGTATTCCGGGAAGGAGATCTGGTGCTACGCCTAGTGCAGCGCACTGAAGGCCGGCATAAGCTTTCACCACCATGGGAAGGTCCCTTCATTGTGAGCAAAGCTCTTCACAATGACTCCTATTACTTGATCGATGCACAGGAGTGGAAAAAAGGAAAAGCGGACAAATCCGGAGAGGAGAGCAAGCGTCCATGGAACGTAGCTCTGTTGCGTCCTTTCTACTCTTGAAGTTGTGGAGTAAGAAGTTCCTTTTTTGTACCTTATATGCTATGAATAAAAAGATGTCGGAACCTCGAATGAATCTCGGGGACTACCCCTAAAGTTGCATGCAATATGTTTATTTTTTCAGTTCACCGGTTGCTTAGTTAACATTTTTTCTTTCCGGTTTAGTAGCGTGCTAAACCTACCGGAGTCTTCGACTCTGCTGCTGTCCGCAAACCGGCTTCATGGCAAGCAAGATAAACCGGTAGCAACTAAGCACGCGAACTGCGAAAAGAGAGAGTGGGAACAAGCAATCCGGAAAATTTTAACTAACCCCGGTTAAACCGGTTTTTTGCAAAATTTCGAAGTTATTTCTAAGTTCAAGAAAATGCTTGTTTGGTGAAAGAACCTTGTGCTCATACGCCAAAGAACGCCCAGAGAAGGCAGGCAGAGCCAAGGCAAAAGAACCAAGTGTGCATCGAATTGGATGCGGAAACAATTTGGAAATCTTTGCAGTGCAGGATAAAAGCAAAACCATGAGCAAATATGCTAAGGCAAACATAAGATAATTAACACCGGTATAACATACCAGCATAAACTGTTGTGCCACAACCAAAAGCAAACTTAAAGTTTTACATCATAAACCCCGGCATACCGGGGTAGAATTTAACGGGCATTGTTTTGAGACAACCAGGACAAACGAACATATCACAGGCAAGCACTTAATAGAAGATCATCAGGCAGCAGGGGCTTCCGGAGGAGCATCGCCAGCACCAGCATCGTCCAGAGGCTCCTCATCGGCTTCATCCTCCTCCTCGTCGAGATAGTCCTTGACGTCAGGAGGGGGAGGGATGAAGGTGCGCATATCGGCGTACTCCGCGATGTGGTACGCGCGATCTTGCCGCTTAGCGGTGAGGATCGGGTCCAGATCGGTTTCCGCGCCTTCGCGCACTCCGGTGAGGGCGTCCAGGTTCAGCTCCGGATACCAAGAGCAGGCGACGCGCAGTGCGGAGTCTGCCCCAGCGCGGGCAGCGGAGCACTGCCATTCGCGGATCCTCCTGCCGGCACCCTTGAGGCGGTCGCTGATCAAGGTGAAGGTATCTGGCACCACTTCGCCAGGCCACAGAGTCCTGAAGAGCTGGGTGGCTACATCAGGAATATCAGAGAGATTCCGATCAATGGCGCGCATGTGAGACACCCGCGCGTTCAGCACAACCAGATGGTCATAGGGGGTCCATGGCACGCCAAGATTCTCCTGGGCCTGGCCAACGCGATGCTCCTCAACCCTCTTTATGGCAAACGCCTGGGAGTCCGGGAAGAGGCCTGCGCAAAGAAAGAAAGAGGCTAAGAAAAGGCAGCCGGAAGAAAATGCAACCGGAAGGAAAGACAACCGAAAGAAAATGCAACCGGAAGAAAAAAGCTTATAAGCAGAAATCGGAAAAGGGAAAAGGGAAGGAACTTACGGAAGGCATGCGCATCAGTCTGCGTGATTAGCCGGTCATATTCCTTCCGCTCCGCCTCCAGCCGCGCGGTCTTGTCCTCGACACCTTTCAGCGCCTTGGCGGCCTCCTCCAGCTCGGCCTGCAACACCATATTGGAGTTGCCGGCATCCTCAAGAGCTTCATGCATCTGGCCGCCGCGTCGGCTTCAGCAGCCTTCAGCGCCTTGGCATGGTCAAGGCCAAGCTGGATGAGCTGAGCCTTGAGCTCCTGGTAGCTGGTCTTCTGGGCGCTCAGCTCCTCCTGGTGCTGCCGGATAAGCTGCTCCTTCTCCCCTGAAACCCGGAAAAGAAGATGTTAACAAAGTTGTACTATTAAGATAAAAAGAAAAGCAAGCCAACCGGAAAACAGGAAAGTCATACGTTGGGCGGCGGCGAGCTGCTCCTTGAGAGCCTCAATGGAAGCTTCCGGGATGACTGTTAAACAAAAATCATAAGTGATAAGAAAAAGAAAGTTTACCGGTAAAAAGATGCCGGAAGTGCAAAAAACTTACCTTGGCACTTGTCATGTGCCTCAGCAAGATCCCGATGCTCCCATAGAAGCTCCTCAAAGAGGACCTTCCGAGCGTCAGCCGTGAGATGTTCAAGAAAAAGAGATTAGTTAAAGTTTTGCGCTAAGAACAAAGTTCTTAACCCGAAACTCGGGGACTGGCAGTGCTAGTTTCGCGCGTTTTTAGATAAGTTTTGCGCTAAGAACAAAGTTCTTAACCCGAAACTCGGGGACTGGCAGTGCTAGTTTTGCGCGTTTTTAGATAAGTTTTGCGCTAAGAACAAAGTTCTTAACCCAAAACTCGGGGACTGGCAGTGCTAGTTTCGCGCGTTTTTAGATAAGTTTTGCGCTAAGAACAGAGTTCTTAACTCGAAACTCAGGGACTGGCAATGCCGGTTTCGCGCGTTTTTGAGTTGAGTTTCGTGCTAAGAGCTACGCTCTCACCACAAAACTCGGGGACTGGCAGTGCTAGTTTCGCGCGTTTTTAGCTAAGTTTTGCGACAAGAACAGAGTTCTTAACCCGAAACCCGGGGACTGGCTATGCCGGTTTCGCGCTAAGTTTTTAAGCTAAGTTTCGTGCTAAGAGCTACGCTCTCAACACAAAACTCGGGGACTGGGAAGATAGACAAGATTCAATAAAAAAGAGAGAAACCGGCATGAAGTTAAAGAAAAGATGGAAAAGATCCGGAAGCAAGGGAACCGGTAAAAGTTGAAAAGAGTTGCTGGAAACTTACCATCAGATTGTTCGTGGAATCATACAACGCGTTGTCGAGCTCCTTCACGGCTCGGCGGAGCCGCATGAAATGCTCCTCAGAAGACCGGTCCCCAACAGGGTCTGGCGCCGGTTGCCTGTCCTTGCCCACGGCGCGGGTCGCCGGGGTCATGTCCGCGGCGTTCCACTTCTGGGCATAGGGCAGCAAATGCCCCAGCTCCCGGCCCCCGCGTTGGAACTCAGTGATACGGCCGAGCAGGCCGGTGGCCTTCTCGCTAGCAGCACTGGCGGCCTTGGAGACGTGCAGCACCAAGGGCTGCTGACCGCCGGAAGGGGCGTTGGAGGCCGTCGCCTTCCCTTTGATAAGCTTGGAGATCTTGGGCGGCGGCGCAGTTGGAGCAGCCCCGGATGGCTTGGTGCGAGGAGCATCCGGAGGTGGCGTTGGAGCAGTTCGTGGAGAAGGGGGAGCGCTAGGCGCGTCACCCAGGTTGGAACTTTCCGGCGCGGAAGTTCCCGGCGCGGAAGTTTTCTTCTTTTCAAGGACGGGAGGAACCAAAGGTTCCGCCCGCCCGACAGCTTCTTCCTCGGCGCCGATGTTGCTGGCGCCGGTGTCTTGGGTCTCTGGAGGGGAGACAAAGTCCTCCTCCGTGCGGTGTTCTGGCGGTGTAGGGGCCGCACGCCCCGAACTTTTAGTGCCCCCCAGAGGGGAGGCAGAGATGTTGCTGGCACCAGAAGGTACCGGGCTTGAGTGAGGAGGAGGGGTTGAGGTCCTCGCGGAACCCTCAGAGCCCGCTGGCCTTGAGCCAAGCTTCAGCGCAGGGCTAAACAAGAGAAAAAGCAAAGAGTTGGAAAAAGCAACCGGCAAAAGAACTTGGTAAGAAGAAACAAGAAAAGGGAAAAGGAAGAAGCTTACCCAGAGGCGGTCGGCATCTGCTTGCGCTTGTAGCGCCGCATGCCCACTTCCTTCTCCCCCAGAGGCTCCGTTCGGAAGCGCTTAGAGGGAGGGGCCTGGCTGGAACCGGCATCAGATGCCGGCGCCTTGTTCTTTTGTCCATGGGCCATGAGCTTGTCCACAAACTCATGACCGGCCTCGGCTCGCAAGGGCGGCGCGTGCTCGTGGATCTACAAGTTCAAGATAGCTGAGAAAAGATCCGCAAAAGAACAATAATGAAAGAAGTAAAAGAAACCGGAAAAGAAAGGTACCTCGAGCAAGGTCAGGTCATCGGAGGAACCGGTTGGTTTCGGCACGGATCTGCCGAGGTGCGAGGCTTGGGTCTTGCCCATCTTCAGATCCTTCCAACGGATGTATGGATCCGGATTGACAGAATCAAGCGCACGCTTCACGCAAGGGCCTCGCCGCTCTGCGTGAATGGTGGGGAAGCGATCCTTGGCCTGAAACGAGAAAAAAGAAGGTTAATAACAGTAAAAGTTACCGGTAAAACGACCCGAATTGCATAATTTCTTACTTCTTGGGTCGGAGGGTTAGTAGTGCTGAGAGGAAGGAGGCCCCATTCCCAGTCAACCGGCATGGCAGTTTGGCAGATCTGCCTAGCCTTGCGAACGACGTCCTTCTTGGAGAGGGGAAGGCCGGTGATTTTGGTGGGATCACCAGGACCATACATCTCGCTCATCCTATGCTGCCGGCGCTTGAGAGGAAGCACCCGGCGCGAGATAAAAGTACGGATAATATCATCCGAGCAGATGTTGGTTTCCTTCACCAGGTTCGCCATGAAGCGCACCACCCGGTTGGTTTCGATGTGGTCCGTTTTCGGGTTGTAGCTCCAATTGGCTCTGCTGGGAGGCGCCGCGTTGAAGGGCGGCAGATCGATGAGGTTCGCGGGGCCGTTGTTCTTCACGTAGAAGAAGGTCCCTTGCCATAAGCGGCAGGACTCGAGGCCGGAGAATTTGAAGAAAGTGCTCCCTTGGCGGGAGCCGATGATGCAAGACCCGCACTGCACGGGGGGTTTGGGCTTAGGAATTTCCTTGCCCTGAACGGAATTGATCCGCAGAGCAAAGAAGCGGGCAAACGTCTCGTGAGTGGGACGAATGCCAATGTAAGCCTCCATGAAGGTGGCAAAGCAGGAAAGATAAAAGATGGCGTTGCCAGGGAGGTGATGAGGTTGAAGTTCATAGAAATCTAAGAACTTCCGGAAAAACGGCGAAGCCGGAAGGCCGAAGCCGTGCTCAAAGTGAGCGAGGAAAACAACATGTTCACCGGGCTCAAGCACCGGTTCGATCTCGTCGCCAGGAAGCCGGTAGGTTACCCCTTCCGGAATCCTTCGCGACCGGTAAAGCCAGTCAATCTCGTATTCAGTGACGTTGGAGCCCATCCAGGCTCCACGAGTGACAGGGGAAGGATTTATACCGGAAGCTTGGCTAGAGCTACCGGATTCTCCGTGGCTACCGGAATCGGTATCCATCGAAGCGGAATCGGCGGATCTATCGGAAGATTGCCTACGCCGGCTACCGGAAGAAGAGGCAGAGGAGGAGGCAGAGGAAGATTCCTCGCTAGACATTGGTTTAGAGGCAGAAAAACAGAAATCCCACAGTTGGCCCCCGCGCGAAGATCTACGAGTAAGAGGAAAATCAAAGGAAAAGGGGAAATAAAAACACTGTCGACCCAAGATCTAGAAAACGAGCAAAGGGCAAGCAAACTGAGATTGGAACTAACCTGAGGCGGCGCGGTCGCTGGGGAAGAAGTTCACCGGCGAAGCAGCGGGCCTGCGGTCACCGAGGAGCTCCGACGACGGCGGAGCGGAGAAGGGCGCGAAGAAGCTTGAATGCAGCGCTCGCAGCAAGAGCACTGCGACGAATCACCGCACGGGGAGGTCCGGCGGAGAAGCGGCGTGAGTTCGCCGGGCGATAGAGCTCGAGCGAACGGCGGCGAACGGAGAACGGCGGAGGCGCAGAGAGCGAAGAACACTGTGCGCGAAGAGTGGGGAATGCGAGAAGAGGAAGAAGAGGCGACGGTTCCACCTTATGAAGAAGGGAGAAGGTGGGCCGAAAACCGCTGGGCCGCGGCGGTTCGCACCGCGGGCCGCGACGGTTGGCACCACGGGCCGCCACGTGGCACGATGGTACACGCAAGGAAATAAAAAGACACACGGAGGGGCACACAGATCCGAAGTGGCGACAAGGATCCGTAGCGGAGCATTAAATGTGCGCGCGGGAGTCGAAGCGAAGTGACCTCTGACACTGGCGCGCCAGTTAACAGTGCGCATGTCACTGACAGGTGCGGGGCCCGAGAAATTCTCGACTTCGCCGAGGAAAGAGTAAATGCTAAAGATACCGGACAAAAAGATGCCGGAAGATACCTTGCAAAGAGAAAGAAGATAAGTCCGGGCAAAGATGTCGGATTCAAGCTGAGCGCTGGAGTGATTAAACCGGTATCCTATAAACATGAGAACCTGGCATGGTCTGTAGGATAGAATCCGACAGACTATACCAGCTTCGGGGACTAATGTTGGGGGGATGACCCCCGGTATGCCAAAGGCATGCCAAACCGGATGGTTTGAGCCATCAAGATACCGGTTTAATATTCTTACCGGAGCACAAAGATAACAGTTTGGCTAAGTCAAGCTAAGCCGGTATCCCCAAGAGGGGTATACCGGAACCGGATAAAGAAGATACCGGAGAGAAGGGCCTGTCGGCAAGACTGGTCAAAGATTCTCTTCAGAGCAGGAAGACAAGGATGAGCTAAGCAAAGTAGCTTTAATCGGAGCCCTGGCGACAAAGAGAGGGGTGACGCTGAAAGAAGCCGGAGGACGTCAGCGTCCCTGATTAAAGAAGACCCCGGCGTCATCCCTGATTAAAGTAGCTTTGTAAAGTAGTTTGTCCAGTCAAAGATGCCATTAGGGTTTCTTGCTCTGTAAGCCACCCTCTCCCCTATATAAGGAGAGGGGGCATAGCCTCTTACAGGCGCGTGCAGATAGAGGAGATTAGACGATAGACCTTGTATCCAAGAACCTGTAACCATGTTGAGATCAATGAAGCTAGCGATCTAGTGCAGAGTTCTTCCTCTTGTCTCTCTTCTTGCATACCGGCCTTTGGTTGTGTTCTTGAGGAAAGCATCCGGAAGTTCATCCCATCTAGTCGCAAACCCTCCCCCGAATCCTCTAGCGCCCATTCGGCCCCAACTTAAGCCATCCCATGGCATCTGCTCGTTCGCCACGACGACACCACTAGGGATAAAACATCAATGCTATGTCTAAGGATGTATTTGTTGATTACATTACGCACCATACTTAATGCAGTTGTCTGTTGTTTGCAACTTAATACTGGAGGGGGTTCGGATGATAACCTGAAGGTGGACTTTTTAGGCATAGATGCATGCTGGATAGCGGTCTATGTACTTTGTCGTAATGCCCAATTAAATCTCACACTACTCATCATAACATGTATGTGCATGGTCATGCCCTCTTTATTTGTCAATTGCCCAACTGTAATTTGTTCACCCAACATGCTATTTATCTTACGGGAGAGACACCACTAGTGAATTGTGGACCCCGTTCCATTCTTTACATCGAATACAATCTACTGCAATACTCGTTCTACTGTTTTCTGCAAACATCATCATCCACACTATACATCTAATCCTTTGTTACAGCAAGCCGGTGAGATTGACAACTGTAATATCCCAGGTATTGGGGTTACAAAAATAGAGGAAATAGATGTGTGCATTGCATTCATGCATAGAAAATCTGGGGAATTTTTGCGCTTTAAAGTAAAAACAGTCACAGTAATTGAAGTTTCACTTGATCTTGGTGGAATCGAAGTAGCTCATCAAGTCAAGTGCTATAAACCTCAGTGTGACTTTGTTAAAACCTTGTTTTGGGTAGAGATGATTTGATCAAAAGGGTTATATCAAATGGAACTAATAATCAACACAACAACACTTTAATCAATGATCAATTGCTTGATCTCATAATAGATCATAATAAGGTAATCCTTGTCATAACACATGAACACCAATTTAATTGCAAATCAAGTAACAATAAAATGGAGAAACCATTCTTCACTTATCTTTTCCATGTCTTAAACTAATCCCTGATCCTACCATGAACCTCATGGTATTCATTCTATTTCAATCCTGGAAACCAGACAAGGAGATCAACTCTAGAAGTATATATTCCTCTCTATCACAATTAGCTTTACATCAAACCTAAAGAGGTGAGAGTCCTATTTTATTTAGGGAAGCAATGACAAACCTTGAGGCAAATCTTGGGTATAAATATCCATATGATCACAACATCATCTTCAAGAAGAACCCTAGAGTATTATTCAAGACATTCCTTAGAGAGAGAAACCATTTATGTTAACCATAGATATTGGTGACCACATCATTCTCTATGGAGTCTAACCTTAGGTTAGTGTTAAAGTACTTTTCCAAATGAGAGAGAGACCACTCATACTAATCTTAGCTTTACCTATTTAAGAATAAAGGACAACCTTTGAATTAAAGTATTAGGTTGAAAACCATTTCCCTTGGAGTGGTGAGATAACCTAATAGCACATGGAATAATACCATATCCATGAATTGATAAAGTTAGGAGGAGATTAATTCAATCAAGATAGCCAAGTGAAGTCTTAGCCTAGATACCTATTGAAATATTGTGAGTACACCATAAACCCTAGAATAATCATTCCTATATAAGAGAGCTCAAGATCTGGTGTTACACTCAAGTTAGTTGAGGAAACACTTGGATTTATGGGAGGGATCTCTTCAAATATCCAAATGGTTAAACCATCATTTATTGAGAGAACTTTAAGTGGATATCTCAGGCATTTTCCTGGGATATAAAACTATTGAGATAACCATGACCACGTCCATCCTAAAAAGTAAAATAGAAGTGCTATACTTTAATTGATCAAGACAATGCTTGATCATGGAAGTGAGAACCCAGTTAATGAGAGATCCTTAGGAAGCCAAACCTTGATCATTATAAATTGAGTGATGATCATAAACCCTAAGAACTTGAGGTAAAGATATTAAGAACAAGTTGATCATGTCTAACCATGATCATGCTCTTGAGATATGTGAGGATAAGTTAAACCCTAATAGGATAAGCAGATATCATTCACCACATGAAATTATAGGGAGGTAACTAACAAGCAAACCTAGGCTTATATTCCACCCTTAACTTGTGAACCACTTGGTGATCATAAGTAGAACCTTACCCCATCTATTTTTCATTCATTCATCAATTAAACAACCTAAGAAAACCTTAGAGTTAAACTCTATACTTTATATGGTGAGAAACCATACATCCATATGACCAAAGTTAACTATAAAAAGAAATATAGCTACTTTAGCTACTTGAACAATAGATTAAGAATATAATAGAAATCTATGGGTATAAGATAAAACCAATTCTCAAGTCCTTAGTAACTAAAGGAGAACCACAACTATTAAGCAAGTAAACCCTCTTGCCATGAATAGTGGTGACTAAACCCTAAGCTATACCTCACTTCTAGTTTATGTATCACTATGGTGATCATAATATAAACCTAGGCCATAACTGAGATTCAAACCAATTTCCATTAGGTAAATATCATTAGAACCCTAGTATGGCACATTAATAAAATCTTAAGCTATAATTATTAAACCTGGGAAAACTCTTGTGATACATCTTATAATTAGAACCATAAGTATGATTAACAACCACTTATCTTTATAACCAAAGTCCAACCATGAGGAGAGTAATGTCTACTCTAGGTAATTCAAAGTGTTATTAAAATATAATACTAGTGCTAACCTTGACATAGAGTGATAATTAAAATTACAAGATCTTAATAAATAGAGGATCACATAAAATCATATGCAGGGAACTAAATTCTCAATTAAGAGCTCAAACCCTAATGATAAATTCTAAAACACTTAGAGTAGAAATTATCAACCCTAATAATAATAATAGATTTGATTACACAAGAAAAAGGAAATTAAAATGAGTGCATAAAATCATGATTAATTACAATTTGTAATAAAGCCCACATATGTGAAATGTTTAATCAAAACAATTGAGTATTACAATAATACTTTTATTAGTCTTCATAAAAGACCAAATGTTTAACACCTGCAAAATAGAAAATAGTTAAAACATGAATTATAAACAGAATTCAAAACAATGAATAAAATAGAAAATAAAAAGAAAACAGGAAAGAAAAGAGAATGGGGCTTACCTGGACTTGCCAGCCGAAGGAGCCCAGGAGGAGCCCAATGTGCAGCCCAGCAACGTCAGCCCAGCACAGCCCATCGCGGCCCAGCATACCGATTCGCTTGGATAAGATCGAAGACGAGGTCATCGTCTTCGTCTTCACCATCCACGACGCGCGGGAGAGCGCCAGCGCGACGAGGAGAGCCACGTCCCGGCCGCCGTTGCTGACCACGCTCTCGACGACGACCGCTAGACATCGTATAAATACGAGGAGGAACCCCTGAGCCTCTCTCTTCTTCTTTTCGTCGCCATGGCCGAAACCCTAGCCGACGGCAGCCCTAGCAACCCACCGATTCCGACCACCCCACAGCCCGCCGTTGGGCTCAGGAGGAGCGCCTCGGTGTCCTTGTTCGTCCGGTGAAGTCACAGGTCGAGGGGAGCTCGGGGAATGGAGAATTCGACCGTCCCCTTTCACGGTACTGCGGAAGAAATGGCGACCGCCGCAACGTCTCCGTCTCCAATCAACGCCAACGACCCTACAGGAAGCTTCCAGGTGATCTTGCGCGTCTTTTGAGCATCCTATCGAGCCCTATCTCGCGCCGTAGCTCGCTCTCACCATCGGCCACCGTGCGCCGCCGTCGGACATAAACGCCGCCGCCGCTCCGGTGACCATTAGGGAGCGGCGCCGCCACCATCATGTTCGTCTCGTCGCCCCGGTTCTAACGAGCCCGCGCATGGCCCCGCGGGAGACCGCATTCGCCGGCGACGCTCTCATCTGGCCGCCGGCCAGCAACCTCCTCGCCACTGTGGCGGTTTTGACTCGGTCAAATACCACGTGGCGGATGAGGTGGACAGACCCCACCAGTCATAGACTGTGGGTGTGCTCTGTCCGGGTAGCTTTAGCTATTTTTAGTTTAAATTCAAATTCCAGAAAATTGCTGCAACTTTGCCAAATTATAGAAAAATCATATTAGCTCAGAAAAATAAATATAAGATATCAAAATTCTTATAAAGATAAACCCTATCCAATAAAAATATAAAATGAAAATTTTATTTTAATAAAAATTCAATTATTTAATACTTGTTATTTAAGCTTTTAATTTTAATTCCAAATTTAATTAAAATTCAATAATTAGTAAAAATTTCCAAAAGTAAATAAAAACCAGTAAATAAATAAAGAAAACATTAAAACTAATTTTTCTTTATTTGTTATTTTGTTAAATCTTTATTAGAGAAATTTAAACCCTAATTAATAATTAACCTAATTAGTAAATTATTTAAAAATAAAAAAAAACCAAATTGAATATTATTTTATTTTGAAGCTATTAATAACTTCAACTTTATTAATGAAGTTATTAACTTATGAACTAAATAGTAATTATGCAACCCTAATTCCATATGGTAGAAAACTAGGAACTCATCATTTCATGTGTAATCCTGAAACCCTAATGCCATTTAGAACCTAGTTCCATTATTACATGTGAACCCTAAATTGCCTCTAAACCTAAACCCTAGGTTAGAACATGTGATCATGGTACCTACTTCCAAATCTTAGAACCATAGTAGCAACTAAATACTTGTCTTGGCCACATAAAATGTAGAAGACCTATCACTAATATATGGGTATCCCATGTGTTCATCTTCATCAGACCTAAAGAATCAAGTAGGGTCAACCAAGTGTAGACCCTAGATCCTATTACCAAAGCCATCATCCTTATTGATCCCTAATTAGCATCACACCATTGTGATGAACCCTAATAGCAACCATACCTACTATTTACATTATAGAACCCTGTTCCACTAAACCCTACTAGTGTTGGATACTTATCCACCATCCTACTTAGGAGCCAATTATTCCTTACTTAATAGAACCAATAGTAAAACCCAAACCACCTCAACCCTAATTGCTATACTTCTTATTACTTAAGAAGTATGTTCTTCAAAAGTTATTCTTTTGAAGAAAATAAGGAATCATTAACAACCCTGCTTATAAGGACCTATAAACCCTAGCTAGCTATCACCAACAAGATGAACCAATCTTAATAGCAACCTTGTATGAATAACTGCTTAGAATGCCAGGCTTAACTCAACCTTACAAACCCTTGGTGTTGATGAATCCAACGTTGTTGTGATCCATCTAATCCTTACTCCAGAAACCAATTAGAACCATAGAAAACCATAGAACTCCACAACCCTAATTATCATACTTGTTCTTCATTAAAGAACATGTTCTTCAAAAGTTATTCTTTTGAAGTATATGATGATTAATCATTAACCATGCCATGTAGTGCTAAAACCAACCACTATTCATCACATGTTAGGATTATACCAAATGTTATTGTTGTGTGCTATTAGTGTTATTATTATGATATATTACAACATCTGTTTATGATACCATGTAACCACACCTGAATAAGAACCTTGTTTGTGAATCACTCTAAAAGTGCAACACACCCTGAACTAATCATTACCACTCACTAATCCTAAATCATCGGGGTTAGGACACGCTTAGAACGATTGCATCTCATACTTATGCATTATTGCATCCTTGCCAATCTTTTAAACATCGTCCTTACCGGACGATGATGCTATTTCAGAATTTGCAGTTATTACGTACCGAAGACCTTGTCTGCATAATCTTGCACCCAAGAAAGGCAAGTTCATCGCTTGCTCATGTCATTTGAGTATTTTTACCAAATTACTTGCAAAGTACTATGTTTATCACTATTGCATAAAAACCAAAACCACTATTTTCATAACTATGAATATGACTATGTGGTGGGCAATGGAACCATGGATTGTGTTGATATGGTGGAGGTTCCATTGCAAGGGTTTATATCCATCTAGGATTAAACAACAAATGTCGCTAGTGATTCTTGTGCCGTAATACCCGTGTTAACCATAAGATCCGGAGTGGGACGGAGTAGTCAAAAGTGTTTCCACCTCTCGTTCATCAACGGATGCGCTTTACCGTAGTACACTTGTAATCCAAGGGGGCAAGCGGTGAGGCTGGGGAGTCCTAAGTCCCCATGGCATTGTCCGTAGTACACTGATGGCGTGTAACTCACACGTTCGTTGGGAACCCCAAGAGGAAGGTATGATGCGCACAGCAGCAAGTTTTCCCTCAGAAAGAAACCAAGGTTTATCGAACCAGGAGGAGCCAAGAAGCACGTTGAAGGTTGATGGCGGCGGGATGTAGTGCGGCGCAACACCAGGGATTCCGGCGCCAACGTGGAACCTGCACAACACAACCAAAGTACTTTGCCCCAACGAAACAGTGAGGTTGTCAATCTCACCGGCTTGCTGTAACAAAGGATTAACCGTATTGTGTGGAAGATGATTGTTTGCAGAAAACAGTAGAACAAGTATTGCGATGATTGTATTTCAGTAAAGAGAATTGGACCGGGGTCCACAGTTCACTAGAGGTGTCTCTCCCATAAGACAAACAGCATGTTGGGTGAACAAATTACAGTTGGGCAATTGACAAATAAAGAGGGCATGACCATGCACATACATATCATGATGAGTATAGTGAGATTTAATTGGGCATTACGACAAAGTACATAGACCGCCATCCAACTGCATCTATGCCTAAAAAGTCCACCTTCAGGTTATCATCCGAACCCCCTCCAGTATTAAGTTGCAAAGCAACAGACAATTGCATTAAGTATGGTGCGTAATGTAATCAACAACTACATCCTTACACATAGCATAAATGTTTAATCACTAGTGGCACCAGCACAACAAAACCTTAGAACTTTCTCACATCGTCCTGTGTGTCAATGCGAGCATGAACCCACTATCGAGCATAAATACTCCCTCTTGGAGTTACAAGCATCTACTTGGCCAGAGCATCTACTAGTAACGGAGAGCATGCAAGATCATAAACAACACATAGATATAACTTTGATAATCAACATAACAAGTATTCTCTATTCATCGGATCCCAACAAACGCAACATATAGAATTACAGATAGATGATCTTGATCATGTTAGGCAGCTCACAAGATCCAACAATGATAGCACAATGGGGAGAAGACAACCATCTAGCTACTGCTATGGACCCATAGTCCAGGGGTAGACTACTCACACATCACACCGGAGGCGACCATGGCGGCGTAGAGTCCTCCGGGAGATGATTCCCCTCTCCGGCGTGGTGCCGGAGGCGATCTCCTGGATCTCCCGAGATGGGATCGGCGTTGGCGGCGTCTCTGGAAGGTTTTCCGTATCGTGGCTCTCGGTACTGGGGGTTTCGTCACGGAGGCTTTAAGTAGGCGGAAGGGCAAGTCAGGAGGGGGCACGGAGGCCCCACACCACAGGCCGGCGCGGCCAAGGGGGGGGGGCCGCGCCGCCCTAGGGTTTGGGCACCCCGTGGCCCCACTTCGTTTCGTCTTCGGACTTCTGGAAGCTTCGTGGAAAAATAGGCCCCTGGGCGTTGATTTCGTCCAATTCCGAGAATATTTCCTTACTAGTATTTCTGAAACCAAAAACAGCAGAAAACAGCAACTGGCACTTCGGCATCTTGTTAATAGGTTAGTTCCAGAAAATGCACGAATATGACATAAAGTGTGCATAAAACATGTAGATAACATCAATAATGTGGCATGGAACATAAGAAATTATCGATACGTTGGAGACGTATCAGCATCCCCAAGCTTAGTTCTGCTCGTCCCGAGCAGGTAAAACGATAACACAGATAATTTCTGGAGTGACATGCCATCATAATCTTGATCATACTATTTGTAAAGCATATGTAGTGAATGCAGCGGTCAAAACAATGTATATGACATGAGTAAACAAGTGAATTATAAAGCAAAGACTTTTCATGAATAGCACTTCAAGACAAGCATCAATAAGTCTTGCATAAGAGTTAACTCATAAAGCAATAATTCAAAGTAAAGGCATTGAAGCAACACAAAAGAGGATTAAGTTTCAGCGGTTGCTTTCAACTTATAACATGTATATCTCATGGATATTGTCAACATAGAGTAATATAATAAGTGCAATAAGCAAATATGTAGGAATCAATGCACAGTTCACACAAGTGTTTGCTTCTTGAGGTGGAGAGAAATAGGTGAACTGACTCAACATGAAAGTAAAAGAATGGTCCTCCATAGAGGAAAAGCATCGATTGCTATATTTGTGCTAGAGCTTTGATTTTGAAAACATGAAACAATTTTGTCAACGGTAGTAATAAAGCATATGTATCATGTAAATTATATCTTACAAGTTGCAAGCCTCATGCATAGTGTACTAATAGTGCCCGCACCTTGTCCTAATTAGCTTGGACTACCGGATCATCACAATGCACATGTTTTTACCAAGTGTCACAAAGGGGTACCTCTATTCCGCCTGTACAAAGGTCTAAGGAGAAAGCTCGCATTTGGATTTCTCGCTATTGATTATTCTCAACTTAGACATCCATACCGGGACAACATAGACAACAGATAATGGACTCCTCTTTTATGCATAAGCATGTAACAACAATTAATAATTTTCTCATTTGAGATTGAGGATATATGTCCAAAACTGAAACTTCCACCATGGATCATGGCTTTAGTTAGCGGCCCAATGTTCTTCTCTAACAATATGCATGCTTAACCATAAGGTGGTAGATCTCTCTTACTTCAGACAAGACGGACATGCATAGCAACTCACATGAAATTCAACAAAGAGTAGTTGATGGCGTCCCCAGTGAACATGGTTATCGCACAACAAGCAACTTATTAAGAGATAAAGTGCATAATTACATATTCAATACCACAATAGTTTTTAAGCTATTTGTCCCATGAGCTATATATTGCAAAGGTGAATGATGGAATTTTAAAGGTAGCACTCAAGCAATTTACTTTGGAATGGCGGAAAATACCATGTAGTAGGTAGGTATAGTGGACACAAATGCTTAGTGGTTGGCTCAAGTATTTTGGATGCATGAGAAGTATTCCCTCTCGATACAAGGTTTAGGCTAGCAAGGCTTATTTGAAACAAACACAAGGATGAACCGGTGCAGCAAAACTCACATAAAAGACATATTGAAAACATTATAAGACTCTACACCATCTTCCTTGTTGTTCAAACTCAATACTAGAAATTATCTAGACCTTAGAGAAACCAAATATGCAAACCAAATTTTAGCATGCTCTATGTATTTCTTCATTAATGGGTGCAAAGCATATGATGCAAGAGCTTAATCATGAGCACAACAATTGCCAAGTATCACATTACCCAAGACATTAATAGCAATTACTACATGTATCATTTTCCAATTCCAACCATATAACAATTTAACGAAGGAGAAACTTCGCCATGAATACTATGAGTAGAAACCAAGGACATACTTGTCCATATGCTACAGCGGAGCGTGTCTCTCTCCCATAAAGTGAATGCTAGGATCCATTTTATTCAAACAAAATAAAAAAACAAAAACAAACCGACGCTCCAAGCAAAGCACATAAGATGTGATGGAATAAAAATATAGTTTCAGGGGAGGAACCTGATAATGTTGTCGATGAAGAAGGGGATGCCCAAGGCATCCCCAAGCTTAGACGCTTGAGTCTTCTTAGAATATGCAGGGGTGAACCACCGGGGCATCCCCAAGCTTAGAGCTTTCACTCTCCTTGATCATGTTGCATCATACTCCTCTCTTGATCCTTGAAAACTTCCTCCACACCAAACTCGAAACAACTCATTAGAGGGTTAGTGCACAATAAAAATTAACATATTCAGAGGTGACACAATCATTCTTAACACTTCTGGACATTGCATAAAGCTACTGGACATTAGTGGATCAAAGAAATTCATCCAACATAGCAAAAGAGGCAATGCGAAATAAAAGGCAGAATCTGTCAAAACAGAACAGTTCGTATTGACGAATTTTAAAATGGCACCAGACTTGCTCAAATGAAAATTCCCAAATTGAATGAAAGTTGCATACATATCTGAGGATCACTCACGTAAATTGGCTTAATTTTCTGAGCTACCTACAGGGAGGTGGACCCAGATTCGTGACAGCAAAGAAATCTGGAACTGCGCAGTAATCCAAATCTAGTACTTACTTTTCTATCAACGGCTTAACTTGGCACAACAAAACACAAAACTAAGATAAGGAGAGGTTGCTACAGTAGTAAACAACTTCCAAGACACAAAATAAAAACAAAGTACTGTAGGTAAAAATATGGGTTGTCTCCCATAAGCGCTTTTCTTTAACGCCTTTCAGCTAGGCGCAGAAAGTGTGTTTCAAGTATTATCGAAGGGTGGTGCATTCTCAGCGGGGTGCGGAGTTTTCTCAACTATGCATACTATCTTTTCTATGTGAGTTTCAGAGGCTCCCTTTTCATTAGTCTTGGGCTTGCTACTCTCATCAAACAAATCTTCGGGAACAATCCAATCAAAATTCTTTTCTAGTGCCTCACACATTCCCAAGAGCTTGCAAGGTATTGATGTTTTAATATCCCCCTCATAATTAACTTCATTAGTGTACTTTTGTCTATCCTTTTCCATCTTCTCAAGGGTACTGGCAAAGTTGGTGTAAGAGCCTAGCATATTATATTTAGTGAAGACTTTTCTAGCTTCTCTCGCTATTCCCCCAAATTCTTTAAGAAGGGTTTCTAATACAAAATCTTTCTTTTCTCCTTCTTCCATATCACTGAGTGTAAGAAACATATGTTGAATCACAGGATTAAGATTAACAAATCTAGCTTCTAATGCGTGTACTAAAGAAGCAACAGCAATTTTATAAGTGGGGGCAAGTTCTGCCAAGTGTCTATCTTCAAAATCTTCGACTGTACTAATATGAGTGAAAAAATCTTCTATATTGTCTTTCCCAAGGATAGACCCTCGACCTACCGGTACATCTTTAAGAACAAACTTAGGAGGAAACATTATGAAATAATTAAAGTAAATGCAAGTAACTAATTTTTTTTGTGTTTTTGATATAGCAAACAAGATAGCAAGTAAAGTAAATGCAAGCAACTAATTTTTTGTATTTTGATTTAGTGCAGCAAACAAAGTAGTAAATAAAACTAAGCAAGACAAAAACAAAGTAAAGAGATTGAGAAGTGGAGACTCCCC
Source organism: Lolium perenne (assembly GCF_019359855.2). NCBI lineage: Eukaryota > Viridiplantae > Streptophyta > Magnoliopsida > Poales > Poaceae > Lolium > Lolium perenne. The sequence goes on from NC_067244.2 coordinate 136,721,081, forward strand.
TTGCAGCGTGTCTTGATCTCCCCGGCAACGGCGCCAGAAAAAGAGCTTGATGGCGTGTAACTCACACGTTCGTTGGGAACCCCAAGAGGAAGGTATGATGCGCACAGCAGCAAGTTTTCCCTCAGAAAGAAACCAAGGTTTATCGAACCAGGAGGAGCCAAGAAGCACGTTGAAGGTTGATGGCGGCGGGATGTAGTGCGGCGCAACACCAGGGATTCCGGCGCCAACGTGGAACCTGCACAACACAACCAAAGTACTTTGCCCCAACGAAACAGTGAGGTTGTCAATCTCACCGGCTTGCTGTAACAAAGGATTAACCGTATTGTGTGGAAGATGATTGTTTGCAGAAAACAGTAGAACAAGTATTGCAGTAGATTGTATTTCAGTAAAGAGAATTGGACCGGGGTCCACAGTTCACTAGAGGTGTCTCTCCCATAAGACAAACAGCATGTTGGGTGAACAAATTACAGTTGGGCAATTGACAAATAAAGAGGGCATGACCATGCACATACATATCATGATGAGTATAGTGAGATTTAATTGGGCATTACGACAAAGTACATAGACCGCCATCCAACTGCATCTATGCCTAAAAAGTCCACCTTCAGGTTATCATCCGAACCCCCTCCAGTATTAAGTTGCAAAGCAACAGACAATTGCATTAAGTATGGTGCGTAATGTAATCAACAACTACATCCTTAGACATAGCATCAATGTTTTATCCCTAGTGGCAACAGCACAACACAACCTTAGAACTTTCTCACATCGTCCTGTGTGTCAATGCCGGCATGAACCCACTATCGAGCATAAATACTCCCTCTTGGAGTTACAAGCATCTACTTGGCCAGAGCATCTACTAGTAACGGAGAGCATGCAAGATCATAAACAACACATAGATATAACTTTGATAATCAACATAACAAGTATTCTCTATTCATCGGATCCCAACAAACGCAACATATAGAATTACAGATAGATGATCTTGATCATGTTAGGCAGCTCACAAGATCCAACAATGATAGCACAATGGGGAGAAGACAACCATCTAGCTACTGCTATGGACCTATAGTCCAGGGGTAGACTACTCACACATCACACCGGAGGCGACCATGGCGGCGTAGAGTCCTCCGGGAGATGATTCCCCTCTCCGGCAGGGTGCCGGAGGCGATCTCCTGGATCCCCCGAGATGGGATCGGCGTTGGCGGCGTCTCTGGAAGGTTTTCCGTATCGTGGCTCTCGGTACTGGGGGTTTCGTCACGGAGGCTTTAAGTAGGCGGAAGGGCAAGTCAGGAGGGGGCACGGGGGCCCCACACCACAGGCCGGCGCGGCCAAGGGGGGGCCGCGCCGCCCTAGGGTTTGGGCACCCCGTGGCCCCACTTCGTTTCGTCTTCGGACTTCTGGAAGCTTCGTGGAAAAATAGGCCCCTGGGCGTTGATTTCGTCCAATTCCGAGAATATTTCCTTACTAGGATTTCTGAAACCAAAAACAGCAGAAAACAAAGAATCGGCACTTCGGCATCTTGTTAATAGGTTAGTTCCAGAAAATGCACGAATATGACATAAAGTGTGCATAAAACATGTAGATAACATCAATAATGTGGCATGGAACATAAGAAATTATCGATACGTTGGAGACGTATCATACACTTGTCGCCCGAAGGAGCAAGCGGTGAGGCTGGGGAGTCCTAAGTCCCCACGGTATTGCGGTCTATGATGGGTTGCAGCTACCGGCGTAGGAATGTATGGTAGAGCCTGATGTCTACGGGAGCTTCTATTCTTGTCGACAGTGTTGGGCCTCCAAGAGCAGAGGTTTGTAGAACAGCAGCAAGTTTCCCTTAAGTGGATCACCCAAGGTTTATCGATCTCAGGGAGGAAGAGGTCAAAGATATCCCTCTCATGCAACCCTGCAACCACAAAGCAAGAAGTCTCTTGTGTCCCCAACACACCTAATAGGTGCACTAGTTCGGCGAAGAGATAGTGAAATACAGGTGGTACGAATAAGTATGAGCAGTAGCAACAGCGCCAGAAAAGTGCTTTGCCCAGGACTAGCGTGTAGTTGATGGTGGTAATATTGCAGGCAGTACAGATACAGTAAAACAGTAAACAAGCAGTGATAGCAGTATTTAGGAACAAGGCATAGGGATCATACTTTCACTAGTGGACACTCTCAACATTGATCACATAAATAAATAGATAGATGCTAGACTCTACACCCTCTTGTTGGATGATGAACACCATTGTGTAGGATTACACGAACCCTCAATGCCGGAGTTAACAAGCTCCACAATATTCGATATTCATATTTAAATAACCTTAGAGTGCAAGATAGATCAACACAAACAAAACCAAGTACTAACATAGCATGCACACTGTGACCATCACACTATGAAAGGAGGAATAGATCACATCAATACCATCATAGTAATAGTTAACTTCATAATCTACAAGAGATCACAATCATAGCATAAACCAAGTACTTCATGATGCACACACTGCCAACATTACATCATGGAGGAGGAATAGACTACTTTAATAACATCACTAGAGTAGCACATAGATGAATTGTGATACAAAACTCATATGAACCTCAATCATGTAAAGCAGCTCATGAGATCATTGTATTGAGGTACATAGGAGAGAGATTAACCACATAGCTACCGGTACAGCCCCGAGCCTCGATGGAGAACTACTCCCTCCTCATGGGAGACAGCAGCGTTGATGAAGATGGCGGTGGAGATGGCAGCGGTGTCGATGGAGAAGCCTTCCGGGGGCACTTCCCCGTCCCGGCGGCGTGCCGGAACAGAGACTCTTGTCCCCCAGATCTTGGCTTCGTGATGGCGGCGGCTCTGGATGGTTTCTCGTACCGTGGCTTTTCCGTGTCGAGGTTTTAGGTCGAGGGGGCTTAAATAGGCGAAGAGGCGATGTCAGAAGGTCAACGAGGCGGTGAGATGATAGGGCGGCGCGGCCAGGGCCTGGGCCGCGCCGGCCTATGTCAACACCCGGATTTTTAAGTCCGAATGCCTATTATGTCATACATCGCAATCCCAGGAATATTGTTGTTGCGAGGCATAATAGTTAAGTATCACAGTCATCATTCATTACAAACCATAAGTCTTACAAATTGGAATCACATGATCCATATTACACGAATAGTTGATCTATTGATCAACGAACAAACACACGTTCATAGTTCAACATAGCGGAAGCGTAAGATACAAGGACTCTCTAGTCCACAGGCCAACACTTGACGTCGGAAGGCGCTTAGTTGTCGTAGGCATCCTGCTGGTCATCTCCTTGGTCATCTTCATACTCTGGCCATTTGAATAGCCAGGGACAAAGCCGTGAGTACGTTGAGTACTCGCAAACTAATACTAATATAAGTGCTAGACATTCTAGTATGGTTTGCTAAGCTCTAGTTTATTTGCATAAAGCTAGTTTTAGTTCACAAAGTTTGAGAAAAGCTTATTCAAGTGCTAACTAACTCAGGTGGGAACATTAGTGTCATTCCCACCATTCAAGTGGTGATTTCGATTCAATCCACCACAAGTCATTCACCAACATCCTTTTCAACATCATTTTCAAAGATATGACATCGGAAACTGTATGGCCTTTCCAACCGTCCGTAACCGTGGACGCGGCTATTCGAATAGGTTTACACTCTGCAGAGGTTGCACACTTGTGCCACAACATTTGATTTCATCCGTCGGGATTTCCCCGAATCATCGTAACACAGTACGCGGATCATCAACCATAACCTTTCACTTACGAATCCTAGTATGAGCACCTCTCCCCATGAGCTTGGCCTCCCAGTGAAGACAGACAGTCAGCCTGGGAACTGCACAGGGCTTGGGCCGGACATTCACCTCATTTCGCATCATACCATATCGTTTATTTTGTTGTAGAGGCAGCTTTCGGCATAACCCCGATGACGCTTGTTAGAGGGAACCCATACTAAGACGCATAAACTTCCAGTTAAGCCCTACCCATAATCAGGTATTGTGGGGGTACTTAATAATTGGAAAGGTATCGCATTCAAACCAACATCATTGTTTTATCAAAAATCACCATCTTCTCTTGGTCATATTCACCTTCAAAAATCATTCAATGGAATGCATCTTCATTCCAAGGTTTCAAAAATCCTTCAAAAATCACATTATCCCCATCTAGAGTAGTCAAGTTTTAATTCATTAGCACTAGCTCTAGTTCATGAGGGGTGCTAACTTGCTTTGCTTGGAGAAGACTAACTCACTACTCTAGTAACCAACTTGTACTTTGACCAAAGTTAACTATAAAAGTAACTCATTTAGAAAACAAGTAAAAACTTGTAAAGTAAAAACTTGGGATGGGTTTACATAAGAAAAGATAAGAAACATGGTGCCTTGCCCCAAGGGGCTTTACACTTTGCAAGAATATTAGCTTGCATTGATAGTAGCTTGCCTTGGTAGTTCTCAAACTGTTCCTCCTCCTCCTCCTCTTGGTAGCAACCTTCTTCTTCGGCGTACTCTCCGGTGCTACCGTCTAAATTTGAATACGAGTATAATTACTCACTAATTCAATGGCTATTCCATACATCACATATAACACACCAACTACTCTATGCACACAGATAAATAAACTAGGGTGCATGGGTGGTGGGGTTTAAATAGAATTCACTTCTTTGTATTCCATATGGTTCTTGAGAAATGATTTCCTCTCATTGAAATCTTCTTAAAATTTAATTTCTCCAACAATCATGCATGAACTCATATTGACCTAAGTCAAATGTTCCTCATCATCATCATTGGTGAAAATGATTTAAATGAGGTGGGTCACCTCATACCATTTAAATAACACTACCTTTGATTTAAATCTCAAGTAATTCATATAAGAGAGTTTGGGACCAGGGGTCCAAACATCCCATGAATCCATGTGAGACAAGTTTAAATGAAGTGTAAGACTTCACACAATTTAACTTTAATAGTTTTGGACAATATCAACTAGTTAAACTAGTCAAACTATCCATTCATTAAACCATGGCATGATCATACAAAGTGACCACACCATTTTATTGCATAAACAATTAGTGTAAGTCCAATGTGAGCTATTAGAGTTGGAATTAACTTAATATCTATTTTGGTTGATTTTTAAGAATTCTTTGAATAGGGAAAAGTCCCTATCTTGTTATTTTTGTCACATTAATTCTACAAGGAAATTGACCCTGGGGCCAGTGGCATGTTGTAGAGAATTTCAGTGGCTTTCTAACAACATAAGATTCACTAAATTTGGTTTAGCCAATTTGAAATGGTTGAATTTCAAAGTGGAGGCAGTATTGAAATTCATTTGAATTAAATAAACTCAGTTTAAACTAAAAAGGCCGGCGGGAAACTAACTGGGCCCAAAAGATTTGAAAAAGGGAGAAACGGCCCAGCAACGCATCCAGTGCGCGCGGGCCTGCTGATAGGGTGGGGGCCACCCGTCAGTCTCTCTTAAAACCCGAAACGGTAAGTTTTAACGTGGGGCGTAGGATTAGATCGGGATCGGACGGCGCTGGTGGGTCGTCTTCTCTGGCGAGAGGCAGAGAGGTTGGCGGCGAGGGTAGGGGGTCGGAGAGCTCACCGCGGCTCCAGCGAGGGATGGCAGTGTGCTCGGGGAAGGTGTGGACGACGGCGAAGCAGCTGGTAGCAGTGGCGGAGCTCGAGGTGGCCTGGATCAATGGCGATTTCTCCAGGGCTTCCGCGGCTCCGATCTTGCAATTGGCCTTGCTCCGGCGACGATCGAGGTGGCTAACGGTGCTAGGCGAAGTGGTGAAGGGTGGGGAGTGAGGTGGTGTGCTCAGTTGCTTCCAGGGAACGCTCTATTTATAGGATTGAGCAAGGGGTGCGGGGCAGTGGCAAGGTCGACCATGGCACGGCTTCTCCGGCGGCTGGTCGAGCTAGGCGTAGTCATGGCGATGCTCTACGTGTCCTGGCGAGGCGAACGGTGGCGACAGCTTGGTCGGGGAGGGCCTGGTTGGGTCGCATTGCTTCCGCGACGGCCGCGGCGCGTACGGGAACAAGTCGTCGTCTCCGGCGCCGGCGGTCACGGGTCTGGGCTGGGCGCGTGTCTGGCGGCGTCGCGGTGTCGCTGCGGTGCTCAACGCGTTCACAGGGGGTCCAGGGCGTGCTCGAGGTAGTGGCGCGGCGCGTGTCCAGGGCGCGCTCTCGTGCGACGTCCACGGCATGCAGGGCGAGTTTGGGCGCGCGGTCTCCGGCGTGTGTCGTCGTCGAGCTCGACAACGGCGATGCTAGGGTGGCGTAGGAGTGTGCGGTGGCGCTCAATGGCATGGTGGCCAGGGCGGAGAGCGAAGGAGGAGAGGGGGAGGTTGTCGGGTTGGGCGACATGGCCGGCATGGCCATGTCTAGCCTTGCTCCTCCTCTCCCTAGGGTTTCTATGTTGCCACTAAGGGTGAAAGGGGGCAGGGGAACCATTTGGGGTAGTGTAGTGTAGGTTGGGTGTGTATAGAACACTATTTCAAATAGTGTCAAATAGTGCCATATTTTGCAATTTGCAAAATTCTCCAAATTTGAAAATAATTCCAAAGGTGAAAGTTTTTGAAATGTGAGTGTTGCTATTAGTTGTAAATGACCAGAGGTGATTGGAGGTGGTGGTGGAAAAATTAGAATTCAAAGATTGGCCAAAAATGGCTAAGTGGAGATTGTTGCACTTGTTAAAATGTTGCAACTTTGGATGAGCATAGCTATTGATCCAAGGTGAATTTGGTAGGGTGATCTTCATCAAAGTTGTTCACCTTGATGTTGACTTTGAAATGGTGCAAAGAGTTAGCAAGAACTGGTTTGGGAAAACTGAATGGCAGGGGCTCAAAGTGGTGATCAGACTAAATTTGGCAGATTTGACCACTATCACATGTGAGTGAGAATTGTGTTTGAATTTCATTTGAAATGTGAAACCTTGATTCCAAAAGTTGTAATAAGTGTTTAATAACATTATTCAACTAATGGTGAAGACCAAATTGGTCTAGGGTCAAAATTTATAAAAATGCCATAGGGCATAAGTGAGGGTTTTTAGGGTTTTGCAATTTATGGATTTTCATCCTCTTTGATTTATTTGGTTGGTGATCTTCATATGATCACACTAGGGTTTTAGAGCATAGCAAATACCAGTAAAAGCAAACATCATGGCATATCACTCAAATGCACAAGTCCTATGCATGGTACTATATGCAAATAGAAAAGTTTTTGTTGGTTTGAAAATTTGCTTTCTGGAATTCTCTAACTTTCTTTTTATTGAAATTTGGGGTGTTACAAACCCTTCCCCCTTACAAAAGATCTCGTCCCGAGATCGAAAAGAAAGTTAGGTACTAAAGAGATCTGGGTATTCCTTCTTCATGAAGTCTTCGCGTTCCCAGGTGGCTTCATCCTCGGTATGATTGCTCCATTGGATCTTCAGAAACTTGATGCTCCGGGTGCGGGTGGTTCGGTAAGCTTCTTCCAGTATGCGAATCGGCACTTCGCGGTAAGTTAGATCCTTGTTGATATCCACCGATCTGTGATCGATGTTCTTGAACACTTCGGTCTTCTCCGGGACTTCAAGGCACTTCCGGAGAAGTGAGATGTGAAACACGTCGTGCACAGCCGACATTTCTTCAGGCAACTCCAGTTGATAAGATACTTCACCTCGGCGGCTAAGGACTTGGAGTAGACGAGGATGTCGTCGATGAAAACAACGACAAACTTGTCCAAAAAGTTCATGAAGATCTTATTCATGAGATTCATGAAATAAGCGGGGGCATTGGTCAGTCCAAATGACATGACGTTGTACTCATACAACCCATATCTGGTGGTGAAGGCAGTTTTTGGAATGTCGGTGGCTCGAATCTTCAGTTGATGGTATCCAGTTCTAAGATCTATCTTGGAGAAAACTCGGGATCCGGTGAGTTGGTCGAACAAGTCTTCTATCTTGGGTAAGGGGTATTTGTTTTTGATGGTGACATCGTTAAGCTTACGATAGTCCGTGCATAAACGATTTGCACCATCTTTCTTGTCGACAAACAAGACGGGGGATCTCCAGGGGGATGCACTGGGTCTAATCAAACCTTTGGCTAACATGTCATCTATTTGCTTCTTCAGTTCCACAAGCTCCGCTGCGTTCATGCTGTAGGCTCTCTGGGCGATGGGTCCAGTTCCGGGGATTAACTCGATGATAAACTCGATATCCCGATCCGGGGGCATACCGGGTAGATCATCCGGAAACACATCAGGGTAGCGACAAACGACCCTGATTTGATCCAGAGTTGGCTTGGATACACTTTGGTTGCAGGTGAATTTTCTGGGTAGTTTTTCAGAGACGTGCTCAACTACGATACCGGTGCTGCTAGTCATGGTTATGGCTTTCTTGGCGCAGTCTATCAATCCATTGTGCTTGGACATCCAGTCCATTCCTAGGACAACTTCCAACCCTTGGTTCCAAGTATGATTAGATTTGCAAAGAAATCTACATCATGGATTTTGATGGGTACATTTTTGCAAAATTTTCTGGCTTTGGTGGTTGATCCGGGAATTTGAACTATCATAACATGCTTCAAACTGAGGGGTTGAATTTTACTTGTTGATGCAAAATCTTCGGTGACAAAGGAATGCGATGCTCCAGAATCAAACAACACTCTAGCAGGGATGTGGTTGACAGAAAACATACCCAGCACAACATCTGGTGCTTCCTGGGCTTCTTCGGCGTTCATGTGGTAGAGGCGGCCGTTGCGGTTGTTGGGGTTGTTGGGGACGAATTTCTTGCCGGTGGAGACACGGCGTTGCTGCTGAGCAGGTGCAGCGGTGTTGCCGGCGAGCTTGGCAAGACGCTTGGTACACTCGTTGGAGTAGTGCCCCACTACACCACACTCATAACAAGTGATAGTGCTCTTGTCCTGCTTGTTCGCAACGGGAATGGCATTGCTTCCGGTTCTGGGAGCGGTGTTGGTGTTGGTGTTGTTGTTGTTAGGGGCTCGGGGTGGAGCGCGGTTGTAGTTGTTGTTGTAGCCTCCTGGCTTGGAGTTTCCTCCACTCCGGTTCTGATAACCGGGGCGAGAATTCTGCATCTGGGGTTTGTTGTTTCTCGGAGTGAATCCTCCGCTTGAGCTAGGGCGAAACTTTTGGGGGTGGCTTGATCCACTCTGACTTGCCATGCGGCGCTTGCGGTTCTCATTGGCTTGGTTTAACTTGCCCTCCATCTGGATGGCGGAGTCAACAAGGGCTTCGAGGTCGGCGAAAGGGATGTTGACGAGGACAGTCTGCATCTCATCATGCAATCCGTTCAGGAATCTCTCCTTCCTCTTCTCAACGGTGTCGGTCTCATCAGGGGCATACCTTGACAAGGTGAGAAACTTGTCGCGGTATTCAACCACCGTCATGCGACCTTGTTTCAGCTCACGGAATTCATCCCTCATCTTCTTGATAAGACCCGGGGGTACATGGTACTTGCTGAACTTGAGTTTGAAATCCTCCCAAGTCATGAATTGACCTCCGTTCATGGCACGGGTGCTTGTCCACCAAGCGCGGGCTGGTCCAGCGAGATAGTGGGTGGCAAACAAGACCTTCTCGTTGGCTTCCACTCCGGCTACCTCAAGATTGTTCTCCATAGTCTGGAGCCAATCATCGGCGTCGAGGGGCTCCTCGGTCTTGCTAAACACCGGAGGGTTGGTGTTTTGGAAGTTCTTGAGCTTGGATCCGGGGTGGTCATGATTTCCATGGCCTTGGTTGGCGATGTTCTGCAAGGCGATGAGGTTGGCTTGGCGTTCGGCTCTTTCGGTTTCCCGGTCTGCAAGCATGGTTTGCAGCAGTTGCAGCATCGCGTCGTTGGTGCGATTCGGAGGGGCCATCTGAAGATGTAGAAGATTATGAGATAAGAGGGAACATTCTATGGTTCATTTTGGTTAAGTTTGAAAAACATTTGAAAACTTGTAATCTTTTCATGACAAACATAACATTCATTCATTCATGCAACACATAGTACAAACTACACACATACTCCAATGGTTTTAAGAACCATTCTCATGCTACGATACAAGGGACGGGATACAACTCACACCTACTATAAGTGAACTAGTGCAACTACTCCTCATCATCGACATCGATCGGGACGTAGTCGTCGGGTCCTGCCTCCAGGAACTCGTAATCCTCCTCCTCGGTGTTCTCATCATCCTCAAAGTCGTTGTCGTCGCTCAGGAAGGCGTCTCCTCCCTGAATGTCGATGCCTCCATCGTCATCCTCCAGCTGACGAATCTGATCCTCCTGGGCCTTGACAGTGGCCTCAAGTGACGCGATCCGGGCGCGAAGGCGGCGAATCGTAGCGTCCTTCTTGGCACGCTGTTGGCGAAGGCTCTTGCGGTCGTTGTTGAGTAGCTTGATCGCCTCACCCTGCTCGGTGATGTGAGCATGGGTCTGGTTCGCGTAAGCGCGAGTGGCGTCGAGGTCCCTCTGAGTCTGGTAGAGCATGAAGTCCAGGTGCTCAGCATGGTGCCTCAACTCAGGGTGCGGCTGCAGCTCCATGGGCACTCCCGCGGCATCACGCCTCACAAGGTGGGCGTAGCGAGAGGCGAGGATGCGCACCACGTTCTGTCCACAGAGGCGCGCAAGTGCCTCCTGTAGGCCACGTGCGAGTCCGTCGAGCCAGTTGCTCTCGCGGAAGGAGAAGAGGATCCTCTCCGAGGTGGGAGGCTCCATCTTGCCCCTCAAGTCGGCAGTGATCACCCACTGCAACTCTCCTCCGGGCGTGTCGTCCAGCTGAACCCCGTGAAACTCGGGGTGTGGGCGCCCAAGGAAGTCAGAGACGGCGTTGAGGTCGTGCTCAAAGATCAAGCTTCCTCCGTTCCCAAGCTGATAAAACTTGGTGTTTATGGGTTCATTCGGCTCCATCTGAAAGAGAATTGGATGAGTAAGTTAGAGAGTGCAAAGTGTGGCAAAGTTTTAAGTTGATTTAAATAAGATAGAACATGATTCATCAAATTTTGGCAAAGTCTCAAAGACAAGAGGGTAGTAAATTTTCACAAATAGTTTCTTTCATTTGATTTCAAAGTTAAATTTTTCAGAACGCCCATTCTAACTAAGGTCTTCTAAGGTCAAACAATGGCTCTGATACCAACTTGTCAACACCCGGATTTTTAAGTCCGAATGCCTATTATGTCATACATCGCAATCCCAGGAATATTGTTGTTGCGAGGCATAATAGTTAAGTATCTGATCATCATTCATTACAAACCATAAGTCTTACAAATTGGAATCACATGATCCATATTACACGAATAGTTGATCTATTGATCAACGAACAAACACACGTTCATAGTTCAACATAGCGGAAGCGTAAGATACAAGGACTCTCTAGTCCACAGGCCAACGCTTGACGTCGGAAGGCGCTTAGTTGTCGTAGGCATCCTGCTGGTCATCTCCTTGGTCATCTTCATACTCTGGCCATTTGAATAGCCAGGGACAAAGCCGTGAGTACGTTGAGTACTCGCAAACTAATACTAATATAAGTGCTAGACATTCTAGTATGGTTTGCTAAGCTCTAGTTTATTTGCATAAAGCTAGTTTTAGTTCACAAAGTTTGAGAAAAGCTTATTCAAGTGCTAACTAACTCAGGTGGGAACATTAGTGTCATTCCCACCATTCAAGTGGTGATTTCGATTCAATCCACCACAAGTCATTCACCAACATCCTTTTCAACATCATTTTCAAAGATATGACATCGGAAACTGTATGGCCTTTCCAACCGTCCGTAACCGTGGACGCGGCTATTCGAATAGGTTTACACTCTGCAGAGGTTGCACACTTGTGCCACAACATTTGATTTCATCCGTCGGGATTTCCCCGAATCATCGTAACACAGTACGCGGATCATCAACCATAACCTTTCACTTACGAATCCTAGTATGAGCACCTCTCCCCATGAGCTTGGCCTCCCAGTGAAGACAGACAGTCATCCTGGGAACTGCACAGGGCTTGGGCCGGACATTCACCTCATTTCACATCATACCATATCGTTTCTTTTGTTGTAGAGGCAGCTTTCGGCATAACCCCGATGACGCTTGTTAGAGGGAACCCATACTAAGACGCATAAACTTCCAGTTAAGCCCTACCCATAATCAGGTATTGTGGGGGTACTTAATAATTGGAAAGGTATCGCATTCAAACCAACATCATTGTTTTATCAAAAATCACCATCTTCTCTTGGTCATATTCACCTTCAAAAATCATTCAATGGAATGCATCTTCATTCCAAGGTTTCAAAAATCCTTCAAAAATCACATTATCCCCATCTAGAGTAGTCAAGTTTTAATTCATTAGCACTAGCTCTAGTTCATGAGGGGTGCTAACTTGCTTTGCTTGGAGAAGACTAACTCACTACTCTAGTAGCCAACTTGTACTTTGACCAAAGTTAACTATAAAAGTAACTCATTTAGAAAACAAGTAAAAACTTGTAAAGTAAAAACTTGGGATGGGTTTACATAAGAAAAGATAAGAAACATGGTGCCTTGCCCCAAGGGGCTTTGCACTTTGCAAGAATATTAGCTTGCATTGATAGTAGCTTGCCTTGGTAGTTCTCAAACTGTTCCTCCTCCTCCTCTTGGTAGCAACCTTCTTCTTCGGCGTACTCTCCGGTGCTACCGTCTAAATTTGAATACGAGTATAATTACTCACTAATTCAATGGCTATTCCATACATCACATATAACACACCAACTACTCTATGCACACAGATAAATAAACTAGGGTGCATGGGTGGTGGGGTTTAAATAGAATTCACTTCTTTGTATTCCATATGGTTCTTGAGAAATAATTTCCTCTCATTGAAATCTTCTTAAAATTTAATTTCTCCAACAATCATGCATGAACTCATATTGACCTAAGTCAAATGTTCCTCATCATCATCATTGGTGAAAATGATTTAAATGAGGTGGGTCACCTCATACCATTTAAATAACACTACCTTTGATTTAAATCTCAAGTAATTCATATAAGAGAGTTTGGGACCAGGGGTCCAAACATCACATGAATCCATGTGATACAAGTTTAAATGAAGTGTAAGACTTCACACAATTTAACTTTAATAGTTTTGGACAATATCAACTAGTTAAACTAGTCAAACTATCCATTCATTAAACCATGGCATGATCATACAAAGTGACCACACCATTTTATTGCATAAACAATTAGTGTAAGTCCAATGTGAGCTATTAGAGTTGGAATTAACTTAATATCTATTTTGGTTGATTTTTAAGAATTCTTTGAATAGGGAAAAGTCCCTGTCTTGTTATTTTTGTCACATTAATTCTACAAGGAAATTGACCCTGGGGCCAGTGGCATGTTGTAGAGAATTTCAGTGGCTTTCTAACAACATAAGATTCACTAAATTTGGTTTAGCCAATTTGAAATGGTTGAATTTCAAAGTGGAGGCAGTATTGAAATTCATTTGAATTAAATAAACTCAGTTTAAACTAAAAAGGCCGGCGGGAAACTAACTGGGCCCAAAAGATTTGAAAAAGGGAGAAACGGCCCAGCAATGCATCCAGTGCGCGCGGGCCTGCTGACAGGGTGGGGGCCACCCGTCAGTCTCTCTTAAAACCCGAAACGGTAAGTTTTAACGTGGGGCGTAGGATTAGATCGGGATCGGACGGCGCTGGTGCGTCGTCTTCTCCGGCGAGAGGCAGAGAGGTTGGCGGCGAGGGTAGGGGGTCGGAGAGCTCACCGCGGCTCCAGCGAGGGATGGCAGTGTGCTCGGGGAAGGTGTGGACGACGGCGAAGCAGCTGGTAGCAGTGGCGGAGCTCGAGGTGGCCTGGATCAATGGCGATTTCTCCAGGGCTTCCGCGGCTCCGATCTTGCAATTGGCCTTGCTCCGGCGACGATCGAGGTGGCTAACGGTGCTAGGCGAAGTGGTGAAGGGTGGGGAGTGAGGTGGTGTGCTCAGTTGCTTCCAGGGAACGCTCTATTTATAGGATTGAGCAAGGGGTGCGGGGCAGTGGCAAGGTCGACCATGGCGCGGCTTCTCCGGCGGCTGGTCGAGCTAGGCGTAGTCATGGCGATGCTCTACGTGTCCTGGCGAGGCGAACGGTGGCGACAGCTTGGTCGGGGAGGGCCTGGTTGGGTCGCATTGCTTCCGCGACGGCCGCGGCGCGTACGGGAACAAGTCGTCGTCTCCGGCGCCGGCGGTCACGGGTCTGGGCTGGGCGCGTGTCTGGCGGCGTCGCGGTGTCGCTGCGGTGCTCAACGCGTTCACAGGGGGTCCAGGGCGTGCTTGAGGTAGTGGCGCGGCGCGTGTCCAGGGCGCGCTCTCGTGCGACGTCCACGGCATGCAGGGCGAGTTTGGGCGCGCGGTCTCCGGCGTGTGTCATCGTCGAGCTCGACAACGGCGATGCTAGGGTGGCGTAGGAGTGTGCGGTGGCGCTCAATGGCATGGTGGCCAGGGCGGAGAGCGAAGGAGGAGAGGGGGAGGTTATCGGGTTGGGCGACATGGCCGGCATGGCCATGTCTAGCCTTGCTCCTCCTCTCCCTAGGGTTTCTATGTTGCCACTAAGGGTGAAAGGGGGCAGGGGAACCATTTGGGGTAGTGTAGTGTAGGTTGGGTGTGTATAGAACACTATTTCAAATAGTGTCAAATAGTGCCATATTTTGCAATTTGCAAAATTCTCCAAATTTGAAAATAATTCCAAAGGTGAAAGTTTTTGAAATGTGAGTGTTGCTATTAGTTGTAAATGACCAGAGGTGATTGGAGGTGGTGGTGGAAAAATTAGAATTCAAAGATTGGCCAAAAATGGCTAAGTGGAGATTGTTGCACTTGTTAAAATGTTGCAACTTTGGATGAGCATAGCTATTGATCCAAGGTGAATTTGGCAGGGTGATCTTCATCAAAGTTGTTCACCTTGATGTTGACTTTGAAATGGTGCAAAGAGTTAGCAAGAACTGGTTTGGGAAAACTGAATGGCAGGGGCTCAAAGTGGTGATCAGACTAAATTTGGCAGATTTGACCACTATCACATGTGAGTGAGAATTGTGTTTGAATTTCATTTGAAATGTGAAACCTTGATTCCAAAAGTTGTAATAAGTGTTTAATAACATTATTCAACTAATGGTGAAGACCAAATTGGTCTAGGGTCAAAATTTATAAAAATGCCATAGGGCATAAGTGAGGGTTTTTAGGGTTTTGCAATTTATGGATTTTCATCCTCTTTGATTTATTTGGTTGGTGATCTTCATATGATCACACTAGGGTTTTAGAGCATAGCAAATACCAGTAAAAGCAAACATCATGGCATATCACTCAAATGCACAAGTCCTATGCATGGTACTATATGCAAATAGAAAAGTTTTTGTTGGTTTGAAAATTTGCTTTCTGGAATTCTCTAACTTTCTTTTTATTGAAATTTGGGGTGTTACAGCCTACCTCCTAGGCCCACCAGGGCTCCCCTCTGGCGACTCTCGGGTGTTCTGGAAGCTTCGTGGAAAAATAGGATGCTGGGCGTTGATTTCGTCCAATTCCGAGAATATTTCCTTACTAGGATTTCTGAAACCAAAAACAGCAGAAAACAGGAACTGGCCCTTCGGCATCTCGTCAATAGGTTAGTTCCGGAAAACGCATAAATATGACATAAAGTATGCATAAAACATGTAGATATCATCAATAATGTGGCATGGAACATAAGAAATTATCGATACGTCGGAGACATATCAGCATCCCCAAGCTTAGTTCCTGCTCGTCCTGAGCAGGTAAACGATAACAAAGATAATTTCTGGAGTGACATGCCGTCATAACCTTGATCATACTATTGTAAGCATATGTAATGAATGCAGCGATCAAAACAATGTAAATGACATGAGTAAACAAATGAATCATATAGCAAAGACTTTTCATGAATAGTACTTTGAAGACAAGCATCAATAAGTCTTGTATAAGAGTTAACTCATAAAGCAATAATTCAAAGTAAAGGCATTGAAGCAACACAATGGAAGATTAAGTTTCAGCGGTTGCTTTCAACTTATAACATGTATATCTCATGGATAATTGTCAATGCAAAGTAATATAACAAGTGCAATATGCAAGTATGTAGGAATTAATGCACAGTTCACACAAGTGTTTGCTTCTTGAGATGGAGAGAACTAGGTGAACTGACTCAACATAAAAGTAAAAGAATGGCCCTTCGCAGAGGGAAGCATTGATTGCTATATTTGTGCTAGAGCTTTGGTTTTGAAAACATATAGAGAGCATAAAGTAAAATTTTGAGAGGTGTTTGTTGTTGTCAACGAATGGTAGTGGGCACTCTAACCCCCTTGCCAGACAAACCTTCAAAGAGCGGCTCCCATGAATTATTTTTATTTTTGGGTGGCACTCCTTCCAACCTTGCTTTCACAAACCATGGCTAACTGAATCCTCGGGTGCCTGCCAACAATCTCATACCATGAAGGAGTGCCCTTTTATTTTAGTTTTATTATGATGACACTCCTCCCAACCTTTGCTTACACAAGCCATGGCTAACCGAATCCTTCGGGTGCCGTCCAACAATCACATACCATGGAGGAGTATCTATTTTTGTTAATTAATTTGGGACTGGGAATCCCATTGCCAGCTCTTTTTGCAAAATTATTGGATAAGCGGATGAAGCCACTAGTCCATTGGTGAAAGTTGCCCAACAAGATTGAAAGATAAACACCACATACTTCCTCATGAGCTATAAAACATTGACACAAATCAGAGGTAATAAATTTTGAATTGTTTAAAGGTAGCACTCAAGCAATTTACTTTGGAATGGCAGAGAAATACCATGTAGTAGGTAGGTATGGTGGACACAAATGGCATAGTGGTTGGCTCAAGGATTTGGATGCATGAGAAGTATTCCCTCTCGATACAAGGCTTAGGCTAGCAAGGCTATTTGAAACAAACACAAGGATGAACCAGTGCAGCAAAACTCACATAAAAGACATATTGTAAACATTATAAGACTCTACACCGTCTTCCCTGTTGTTCAAACTCTTTACTAGAAATTATCTAGACCTTAGAGAGACCAATTATGCAAACCAAATTTTAGCATGCTCTATGTATTTCTTCATTAATAGGTGCAAAGTATATGATGCAAGAGCTTAAACATGAGCACAACAATTGCCAAGTATCACATTGTTCAAGACATTATACCAATTACCACATGTAGCATTTCCCATTTCCAACCATATAACAATTAACGAAGCAGTTTCAACCTTCGCCATGAAAATTAAAAGCTAAGAACACATGTGTTCATATGAACCACCGGAGCGTGTCTCTCTCACACAAGCATTTATTCAAACAAAAATGAAAATGAAAAAAAAAGCACACAGACGCTCCAAGTAAAGTACATAAGATGTGACCGAATAAAAATATAGTTTCAAGAGAAGGAACCTGATAATTTGTCGATGAAGAAGGGGATGCCTTGGGCATCCCCAAGCTTAGATGCTTGAGTCTTCTTGAAATATGCAGGGATGAACCACCGGGGCATCCCCAAGCTTAGAGCTTTCACTCTTCTTGATCATATTGTATCATCCTCCTCTCTTGACCCTTGAAAACTTCCTCCACACCAAACTCAAATCAAACTCATTAGAGGGTTAGTGCATAATCAAAAAATCACATGTTCAGAGGTGACACAATCATTCTTAACACTTCTGGACATTGCCCAAGGCTACTGGAAGTTAATGGAACAAAGAAATCCATCCCACATAGCAAAAGAGGCAATGCGAAATAAAAGGCAGAATCTGTCAAAACAGAATAGTCCGTAAAGATGAATTTTATTGAGGCACCAGACTTGCTCAAATGAAAATGCTCAAATAGAATGAAAGTTGCGTACATATCTGAGGATCACTCACTTAAATTGGCATAATTTTCTGAGTTACCTACAGAGAATTTTGCCCAGATTCGTGACAGCAAAGAAATCTGTTTCTGCGCAGTAATCCAAATCTAGTATGAACCTTACTATCAAAGACTTTACTTGGCACAACAAAACACAAAACTAAGATAAGGAGAGGTTGCTACAGTAATAAACAACTTCCAAGACACAAATATAAAACAAAGTACTGTAGCAAAATAACACATGGGTTATCTTCCAAGAAGTTCTTTCTTTATAGCCATTAAGATGGGCTCAGCAGATTTAATGATTGGCTCGCAAGAAATAGTATTTGAAGCAAAAGAGAGCATCAAGAGGCAAATTCAAAACACACTTAAGTCTAACATGCTTCCTATGAAAAGGAATCTTGTAAATAAACACGTTCATGAAGAGCAAAGTGACAAGCATAGGAAGATAAAACAAGTTTAGCTTCAAAAATTTCAGCACATAGAGAGGCATTTTAGTAACATGAAAATTTCTACCACCATATTTTCCTCTCTCATAATAATGTCCAGTAGCATCATGAGCAAACTCAACAATATAACTATCACATAAAGCATTCTTATCATGAGTCTCATGCATAAAATTATTACTCTCCACATAAGCATAATCAATTTTATTAGTTGTAGTGGGAGCAAATTCAACAAAGTAGCTATCATCAAATATAGGAGGCATATTGTAATCATAATCAAATTTATCCTCCATAACAGGCGGTACCAAAAGACTACTATCATTATAATCATCATAAATAGGAGGCAAAGTATCATCAAAGTAAATTTCCTCCTCAATGCTTGGGGGACTAAAAAGATCATGCTCATCAAAGCCAGCTTCCCAAAGCTTAGAATTTTCCATAGCATTAGCAACAATAGTGTTCAAAGCATTCATATTAATAACATTCCCATTAGCATGCATATAAAGTTCCATGGGTTTTTTAATTCTCTCTTCAAACACATCATGTCCTAATTCAAGATAAAGTTCATAAAGATCTCTCATATTTTTGTTGTTTTCCATTATGCCTTACTAGTGTAAACAAGAAACAAAAAGATGCAATTGCAGGATCTAAAGGAAATAGCTTCGAGCACAAACACAATGGCGCCAGAAAAGTACTGTTACCTGGAACCGGAGTATGAGTGCCTTTTACCTTTCCTCCCCGGCAACGGCGCCAGAAAAGTGCTTGATGTCTACGGGAGCTTCTATTCTTGTAGACAGTGTTGGGCCTCCAAGAGCAGAGGTTTGTAGAACAGCAGCAAGTTTCCCTTAAGTGGATCACCCAAGGTTTATCGATCTCAGGGAGGAAGAGGTCAAAGATATCCCTCTCATGCAACCCTGCAACCACAAAGCAAGAAGTCTCTTGTGTCCCCAACACACCTAATAGGTGCACTAGTTCGGCGAAGAGATAGTGAAATACAGGTGGTATGAATAAGTATGAGCAGTAGCAACAGCGCCAGAAAAGTGCTTTGCCCAGGACTAGCGTGTAGTTGATGGTGGTAATATTGCAGGCAGTACAGATACAGTAAAACAGTAAACAAGCAGCGATAGCAGTATTTAGGAACAAGGCCTAGGGATCATACTTTCACTAGTGGACACTCTCAACATTGATCACATAAATAAATAGATAGATGCTAGACTCTACACCCTCTTGTTGGATGATGAACACCATTGTGTAGGATTACACGAACCCTCAATGCCGGAGTTAACAAGCTCCACAATATTCGATATTCATATTTAAATAACCTTAGAGTGCAAGATAGATCAACACAACCAAACCAAGTACTAACATAGCATGCACACTGTGACCATCACACTATGAAAGGAGGAATAGATCACATCAATACCATCATAGTAATAGTTAACTTCATAATCTACAAGAGATCACAATCATAGCATAAACCAAGTACTTCATGATGCACACACTGCCAACATTACATCATGGAGGAGGAATAGACTACTTTAATAACATCACTAGAGTAGCACATAGATGAATTGTGATACAAAACTCATATGAATCTCAATCATGTAAAGCAGCTCATGAGATCATTGTATTGAGGTACATAGGAGAGAGATTAACCACATAGCTACCGGTACAGCCCCGAGCCTCGATGGAGAACTACTCCCTCCTCATGGGAGACAACAGCGTTGACGAAGATGGCGGTGGAGATGGCAGCGGTGTCGATGGAGAAGCCTTCCGGGGGCACTTCCCCGTCCCGGCGGCGTGCCGGAACAGAGACTCCTGTCCCCCAGAACTTGGCTTCGCGATGGCGGCGGCTCTGGATGGTTTCTCGTACCGTGGCTTTTCCGTGTCGAGGTTTTAGGTCGAGGGGGCTTAAATAGGCGAAGAGGCGGCGTTAGAAGGTCAACGAGGCGGTGAGATGATAGGGCGGCGCGGCCAGGGCCTGGGCCGCGCCGGCCTACCTCCTGGGCCCACCAGGGCTCCCCTCTGGCGACTCTCGGGTGTTCTGGAAGCTTCGTGGAAAAATAGGATGCTGGGCGTTGATTTCGTCCAATTCCGAGAATATTTCCTTACTAGGATTTCTGAAACCAAAAACAGCAGAAAACAGGAACTGGCCCTTCGGCATCTCGTCAATAGGTTAGTTCCGGAAAACGCATAAATATGACATAAAGTATGCATAAAACATGTAGATATTATCAATAATGTAGCATGGAACATAAGAAATTATCGATACGTCGGAGACGTATCAGAGCCCTGCATTGACGTCGTGGTCGGGGTCCACCCTGAAATCTATGGGAATAATGGGACCGGCGTGGACCCATGGTCGGGGCATGCAACAAAGGGTGGGTGTTCGAGGTAGCGGAGGAACATGATTGGCTAGACCTTATACCGGGCCTCACACCATAGGAAGTGTGGACGGGTCATTCCCGGTTGGCACCAAGGTTAAGATCTCTTATGGGTAAAGCAACACACCTCTGCAGAGTGTAATGAACCGTGACCTGTCACTCGCTGTTCCGGGATATGGAACTGCGAACGCGGCCGGACAGGAGCTCCATGAAGTTCTAGTAAACCGGTGAAGGCTGACGGACATAGTTCTTCTAAATAAAAGCAACCTTTTGAAGAAATGGTTATGAAAACTTGCATTGGTATTAGACTTTCTGGTCTAATGCCGTAGCTAGTGCATTAAACACCTCTTTCCTATAATGAACTTGTTGAGTACGCTCGTACTCATCCCACTCTTAAATCCCCTGCTTAGATATGGAGGCATCGAAGGAGGATCTACAGTGCAACTCGAAGGCCGAGAAGTCAACAACTACTTCAAGAGACAGGAACCTATCAGAGGAGTCAGATACCACATCCAACAAGGAGAAAACCTAGATTCGCAATAGAAAGGAACTTTCTTCCTAAACCTAGCTCCTATTTAGCTAGAATCTATGCTTAGCCTTTATAGCTAGTTAAATACTCTACAAATAGAGTTCGTGATAAGACTAGACTACGAGTCGTTCTTTTGGAGTTATTTGCAGTTTTACCTCATTGTAAAGTAGGAGGCTGTGATGATCTTATGTAACAGAGTCAGTGTTGTAATTCTATAGACATGCCTTGGACCCGCATATGTTTCTGTTGTACCACTCTGAGCGATATAATACCCGTGGAACTGTGTTTCATTGGTGTTATATCAGACTTGCATACTACACCATGCAGTGGTATGCCGGGTCACCACAACAACCTCACTGTTAAGTTGGGGCAAAGTATCTTGGTTGTGTTGTGCAGGTTCCACGTTGGCGCCGGAATCCCTGGTGTTGCGCCGCACTACACTACGCCGCCATCAACCTTCAACGTGCTTCTTGACTCCTACTGGTTCGATAACCTTGGTTTCTTACTGAAGGAAAAACTTGCCGCTGTACGCATCATACCTTCCTCTTGGGGTTCCCAACGGACGTGTGCTTTACCGTCACAAACAGCAAAGCTTTTCTGGCGCCGTTGCCGGGGAGATCAAGACACGCTGCAAGGGGAGTCTCCACTTCCAATCTCTTTACTTTGTTTTTGTCTTGCTTTATTTTTATTTACTACTTTGTTTGCTGCACTATATCAAAAATACAAAAAAATTAGTTACTTGCTTTACTTTATTTATTATCTTGTTTGCATTCTCCATATTAAAAACACAAAAAAACTAGTTACTTACATTTACTTTATCTAGTTTACTTTATTTACTATTGCTAAAATGGGTACTCCTGAAAATACTAAGTTGTGTGACTTCACAAACACAAATAATAATGATTTCTTATGCACACCTATTGCTCCACCTGCTACTACAGCAGAATTCTTTGAAATTAAACCTGCTTTACTGAATCTTGTTATGAGAGAGCAATTTTCTGGTGTTAGTTCTGATGATGCTGCTGCCCATCTTAATAATTTTGTTGAACTATGTGAAATGCAAAAGTATAAGGATGTAGATGGTGATATTATAAAATTAAAATTGTTTCCTTTCTCATTAAGAGGAAGAGCTAAAGATTGGTTGTTATCTTTGCCTATGAATAGTATTGATTCATGGACTAAATGTAAGGATGCTTTCATTGGTAGATATTATCCTCCTGCTAAAATTATATCTTTGAGAAGTAGCATAATGAATTTTAAGCAATTGGATAATGAGCATGTTGCCCAAGCATGGGAAAGAATGAAATCTTTGGTTAAAAATTGCCCAACCCATGGACTGACTACTTGGATGATCATCCAAACCTTTTATGCAGGACTGAATTTTTCTTCACGGAACCTATTGGATTCAGCTACTGGAGGTACCTTTATGTCCATCACTCTAGGCGCCGCAACAAAGCTTCTTGATAATATGATGGTTAATTACTCTGAATGGCACACGGAAAGAGCTCCACAAGGTAAGAAGGTAAATTCTGTTTAAGAAACCTCCTCCTTGAGTGATAAGATTGACGCTATTATGTCTATGCTTGTGAATGGTAGGACAAATGTTGATCCTAATAATGTTCCATTATCTTCATTGGTTGCTCAAGAAGAACATGTTGATGTGAACTTCATTAAAAATAATAATTTCAACAACAATGCTTATCGGAATAATTCTAGTAACAACTATAGGCCATATCCTTATAATAATGGTAATGGTTATGGTAATTCTTATGGGAATTCTTACAACAATAATAGGAATACACCTCCTGGATTTGAAGCCATGCTTAAAGAATTTATTAGTACACAAACTGCTTTTAACAAATCTGTTGAAGAAAATCTTGGGAAAATTGATATACTTGCTTCTAAAGTTGATAGTCTTGCTGCTGATGTTGATCTTTTGAAATTGAAAGTTATTCCTAATGAAGATAAAGATATTAAGTCATTTGCTACAGCAAACGCCATCCAAGTTAGAATTAATGAGAATATAATATTGATGGCCGAATTGCGTGCTAGGTGGGAAAAAGAAGAAAATGCTAAAGAAGATAATATAGCTAAAGTTTGGACTATTACCACCACTAGTAACACTAATGCTCCACATGTTGCTACACCTCCTACTATCAATGGTAAAATAATTGGTGTTGGCAATGTTTCTACTTCTAATGCAAAGCCTGCAAAACTGCCGGAACCTGCTAAAACTGCTAAAACTGCCTATGATAAAACTGCTGAAATTTTTTCTAATGTTGGGGACAATGATCCCATTACTGTAGATCATAATGGTTTAGATTTTGATGATTGCCACATCTTTGAAGTTATAAATTTATTACAAAAACTTGCTAAAAGTCCTAATGCTAATGCTATAAATTTGGCCTTTACAAAACATATTAGAAATGCTCTCATAAAAGCTAGAGAAGAGAAATTAGAACGTGAAACTTCTATTCCTAGGAAGTTAGAGGATGGTTGGGAGCCCATCATTAAGATGAAGGTCAATGACTTTGATTGTAATGCTTTATGTGATCTTGGTGCAAGTATTTCCGTTATGCCCAGAAAAATCTATAACATGCTTGACTTGCCACCATTGAAAAATTGTTATTTGGATGTTAATCTTGCTGATAACTCTACAAAGAAATCTTTGGGGAGAGTTGATAATGTTTGCATTACGGTTAACAATAACCTTGTCCCTGTTGATTTTGTTGTCTTGGATATTGAATGCAATGCATCTTGTCCCATTATATTGGGAAGACTTTTTCTTCGAACTGTTGGTGCTATTATTGATATGAAGGAAGGTAATATTAAATATCAATTTCCTCTCAAGAAAGTTATGGAACACTTCCCTAGAAAGAGAATGAAGTTACCTTTTTATTCTATCATTAGAACAAATTATGATGTTGATGCTTCATCTCTTGATGTTACTTGATACACACTTTCTGCGCCTAGCTGAAAGACGTTAAACAAAAGCGCTTATGGGAGACAACCCATGATTTTACTACAGTACTTTGTTTTATATTTGAGTCTTGGAAGTTGTTACTACTGTAGCAACCTCTCCTTATCTTAATTTTGTTGCATTGTTGTGCCAAGTAAAGTCTTTGATAGTAAGGTTCATACTAGATTTGGATTGCTGCGCAGAAACAGATTTCTT
Organism: Lolium perenne; assembly: GCF_019359855.2. Classification (NCBI taxonomy): domain Eukaryota; kingdom Viridiplantae; phylum Streptophyta; class Magnoliopsida; order Poales; family Poaceae; genus Lolium; species Lolium perenne. Next base: position 136,745,446 of record NC_067244.2, read on the forward strand.
GCTGTCACGAATTTGAGCAGTAGTCTCTGTAGGTAACTCAGAAAATTCTGCCATTTTACGTGAGTGATACTCAGATATGTACGCAACTTTCATTCAATTTGAGCTTTTTCATTTGAGCAAGTCTGGTGCCTCTAAAAAATTCGTCTTTACGGACTGTTCTGTTTTGACAGATTCTGCCTTTTATTTCGCATTGACTCTTTTGCTATGTTGGATGGATTTCTTTATTCCATTAACTTTCAGTAGCTTTGTGCAATGTCCAGAAGTGTTAAGAATGATTATGTCACCTCTGAACATGTGAATTTTGATTATGCACTAACCCTCTAATGAGTTGTTTTGAGTTTGGTGTGGAGGAAGTTTTCAAGGATCAAGAGAGGAGGATGATACAATATGATCAAGGAGAGTGAAAGCTCTAAGCTTGGGGATGCCCCGGTGGTTCATCCCTGCATATTTCAAGAAGACTCAAGCATCTAAGCTTGGGTATGCCCAAGGCATCCCCTTCTTCATCGACAACATTATCAGGTTCCTCTAGTGAAACTATATTTTTATTCCATCACATCTTATGTGCTTTACTTGGAGCGTCTGTATGTTTTTATTTTTGTTTTGTTTGAATAAGTTGGATCCTAGCATTCATTGTGTGGGAGAGAGACACGCTCCGCTGTTGCATATGGACAAATATGTCCTTAGCTTTACTCATAGTGTTCATGGCGAAGGTTGAAACTGCTTCGTTAAATTGTTATATGGTTGGAAACGGGAAATGCTACATGTGGCAATTGGTATAATATCTTGAATAATGTGATACTTGGCAATTGTTGTGCTCATGTTTAAGCTCTTGCATCATATACTTTGCACCTACTAATGAAGAAATACATAGAGCTTGCTAAAATTTGGTTTGCATGATTGGTCTCTCTAAGGTCTAGATATTTTCTAGTAAGGGTCGAACAACAAGGAAGACGGTGTAGAGTCTTATAATGCTTGCAATATGTCTTTTATGTGAGTTTTGCTGTACCGGTTCATACTTGTGTTTGTTTCAAATAGCCTTGCTAGCCTAAGCCTTGTATTGAGAGGGAATACTTCTCATGCATCCAAAATCCTTGAGCCGAACACTATGCCATTTGTGTCCACCATACCTACCTACTACATGGTATTTCTCCACCATTCCAAAGTAAATTGCTTGAGTGCTATCTTTAAACAATTCAAAAGTTATTACCTCTTATTTGTGTCAATGTTTTATAGCTCATGAGGAAGTATGTGGTGTTTATCTTTCAATCTTGTTGGGCAACTTTCACCAATGGACTAGTGGCTTCATCCGCTTATCCAATAATTTTGCAAAAAGAGCTGGCAAAGGGATTCCCAGTCCCAAATTAATTAACCTTCATAATTTTACAAAAAATAGACACTCCTCCATGGTATGTGATTGTTGGACGGCACCCGAGGATTCAGTTAGCCATGGCTTGAGAAAGCAAAGGTGGGGAGGAGTGTCATCTAAATAAAACTAAAAAGGCACTCCTTCATGGTATGAGATTGTTGGCAGGCACCCGAGGATTCGGTTAGCCATGGTTTGTGAAAGCAAAGGTTGGAAGGAGTGCCACCCAAAAATAAAATTTTCATGGGAGCCGCTCTTTGAAAGTCTGTCTGGCAAGGGGGTTAGAGTGCCCACTACCATTCGTTGACAACAACAAACACCTCTCAAAACTTTACTTTTATGCTCTCTTTATGTTTTCAAAATAAAAGCTCTAGCACAAATATAGTAATCGATGCTTCCCTCTGCGAAGGGCCTTTCTTCTACTTTTATGTTGAGTCAGTTTACCTACTTCCTTCTGTCTTAGAAGCAAACCCTTGTGTTAACTGTGCATTGATTCCTACATACTTGCATATTGCACTTATTATATTACTTTGCATTGACAACTATCCATGGGATATACATGTTACAAGTTGAAAGCAACCGCTGAAACTTAATCTTCCTTTGTGTTGCTTCAATGCCTTTACTTTGAATTTATTGCTTTATGAGTTAACTCTTATGCAAAACTTATTGATGCTTGTCTTGAAAGTACTATTCATGAAAAGTTTTTGTTATATGATTCAATTGTTTACTCATTGTCTTTACCATTGCTTCGAATCGCTGCATTCATTACATGTGCTTACAATAGTATTGATCAAGATTATGATAGCATGTCACTTCAGAAATTATCTTTGTTATCGTTTACCTACTCGGGACGAGTAGGAACTAAGCTTGGGGGTGCTTGATACGTCTCAAACGTATCTATAATTTCTTATGTTCCATGCTACTTTATTGATGATACTCACATGTTTTATACATACTTTATGTCATATTTATGCATTTTCCGGCACTAACCTATTAACGAGATGCCGAAGAGCCAGTTGCTGTTTTCTGCTGTTTTTGGTTTCAGAAATCCTAGTAAGGAAATATTCTCGGAATTGGACGAAATCAACGCCCAAGATCTTATTTTTCCACGAAGCTTCCAGAAGTCCGAAAGGGAAACGAAGTGGGGCGACGAGGCGGCCACACAACAGGGCGGCGCGGCCCAGGTGCTGGTCGCGCTGCCCTAGCGTGTGGGCCCCTCGTGGCACCCCCTGACCTACCTCTTCGCCTACATAAGCCTTCGTCGAGAATAGTTCCAGGACCGAGAGCCACGATACGGAAAACCTTACAGAGACGCCGCCGCCAATCCCATCTCGGGGGATTCAGGAGATCGCCTCCTGAATGGATCGTAGCGAACAAGAGGGGGGTGAATGGCGCTACGGCAAGTTTTAGTCTTTTTCAAGTTTTATGCAACAGAAGGTAAAGGTGTGACTTTTAGCAATGGGGGTGATCCTACAATGAATATCGGACGAGTGCAACAAGTAAAGGAATCAACAAGATAACGAGAGTAAGGAGCGAGACAACCGGGGGGGCGCGAGGCGAGTCGAGGTTCGTTTCCCGCAGTTCCTTCCACTAAAGGAAGTACGTCTGCGTTGAGGAGGTGCTAGTCTCACACAAGAGACTAGGCGGCCACACCACGAAGGAAGGCCTCACCCTCTTCCTCGAGAGAGCTCCACGGAGGTGCTCTCCCTCTTCCACTAAGGCACCGGTCGAGGCGGTGATTCCTTCACAAGGTTGGGGCGAGCTCCACACACAAGGATGATCCCAACACCCTATGGATCTAGTGCATCACCAAGCTAGACTCCATAGCTGCACATCTCCAATGCTCCACCATAGAAACCCATCACCAATGCTCCACCATAGGAACTCTTCCAATGCTCCACCAAAGGAACTCTCCAATGCTCCACCAAAGGAACTCTCCAATGCTCCACCAAAGGAACTCTCCAATGCTCCACCAAAGGAACTCTTCTCAAAGATCCACCAAAGGAACCCTACCACCAAGATCCACTAAGGAATAGCTAGTATTTGTGAAATCTCTCTTGGTAGAACTATAGATCGGGGTCTCCTCCACCTATCCTCAAAGTTAGGGCAAGATTGGTTGGAGGGGGAAGGAGATCCTCAAGGATTAAGCTCAGCAATAATGGAGGAGAGAGAGGGGGAAGAGATAAAATCGTGTTGGGGAAGAAGGGGCCCTTAAATAGGCTCCTCCAAATCCAACCGTTATGTCCAGATTTGGCCTAAGCGGTAATACCGCTTTGGGGTAAGCGGTACTACCGCTCTGAGTTTGAATTCGATCCAGATCTGGTCAAAGGACGCAGAGCGGTACTACCGCACGAGGTACCGCTCGAGGTACCGCAATAGGGTCCAGACCTTACTGGATCCAGAGTGGTACCAGGGCGGTACGACCGTAACTCGGTTACGGTACCTAAGCGGTACCTCGAGCGGTACTACCGCTCCAGGTACTGCAGAGGTACCGCAGCGTGTTTCTGGAGGGCAAGTCAGTACAGACTCAGAGCGGTACTGATAGCGGTACCTATAGGGGTAGCGGTACTACCGCTACAGGTACCGGTAGTACCGGCCTGGCTAAATCTGGTTTTCTTCCCTTTTTCTCTCCAACATGTTACCTCGCTAAACACACACAAAACCAGAAAACCTATCAACTACGCTTCAGTCTTCCGTTCTTGACGCGTCCAGCGAGGTCACCGTGCTCTTGCAAATCTAACAATGATACTCAAGGCACACGGTGAGATTACTCAAGTGTTGTCATCAAACACACAAAACTTGGGGTGTGAATTTTGCTCTTACAATCTCCCCCTTTTTGGTGTTTGATGACAACACAAGAGTTGACAATAACATATGATATTATGATGAGAACATTAGATTTGCAAAAACTTGACGGCTCTTCTTGCTTGCTACTCAAACTCAATAGCTTGGCCTTGGTGATCTCAAGAGCGGCAATTTCTTCTTCATGGTTGCAACATGAGGTCTTCTCTTTGAACAAGCGGTAGTACTCATCCAAGGCTTCTTCTTGAAGAGCATTGACTTCCAAGAGGAGAGCATTGTGCCTCCTCAAGGAAGTAACTTGATCCACAAGCTCATCATAGGAAGAATCGGGGTCTTCATCATCTTTTGCTTTGTTGGCTTCCTCGAGCGAGAGCATCTTCTTCTTGAGGTCACCAACCAACTCAAGAGCATGGTCTCGATCCTTGGTGAGACGTGAAACAATAGCTTCATTCTTGTCTTCAAGAACAATGACACTAGCTTCAAGAGACATGCGAAGATTCCGTTCATCATCAAGCTCCTCCCACTAGTAGGAAAAGGCTCATCAGTGGCGCACCAAAAATCAATTCTGTGGCGCATGGGCGGTGCGCCACAGAATTCTCGCCAAAAAATAAGGTTTCTGTAGCGCATCGGCCCATGCGCCACAGAAAGTCTTATTTCTGTGGCGCACCGGCGGTGGTGCGCCACAGAATTTTTTTTTGAAATTCAAAAAAAATGGCGGCCAGATCTAGATCTGGGGCCGCCGAATTTTTTTAATTTTTTATTAAATTTCGCTGGAAGGTAGCCGAAGGTGGGTGGGTGGGTGGGTGAAGGAGGAGGACGGCCGGAGGAGGAGGACGGCCGGAGGAGGAGGAGGTTGTGGTGGTGGTGGTTGTGGTGGTGGTGGTGGTGATGGAGGAGGAGGTGGTGGTGGTGGTGGTGAAGGAAGTGGTGGAGGAAGAGGAGGTGGTGTTGGAGGAAGAGGAGGTGGTGGAGGAAGAGGAGGAGGTGGTCGCCGGAGGGAGGAGGAGAAGGTCGTTGTCGCCGGAGTAGGAGGAGGAGGAGGAGGAGAAGGTCGTCATCGCCGGAGTAGGTCGCCGGAGTAGGATGAGGAGAAGGTCGTCGTCGCCAGAGTAGGTCGCCGGAGGAGGAGGAGGAGGAGGAGGTCGCCGGAGTAGTCGCCGGTGGTGGTGGTGGTGGTGGTGGTGGTGGTGGTGGTGGTGGAGGAGGAGGAGGAGGAGGAGGAGGAGGAGGAGGAGAAGTGAGGAGAAGTGGAGGAGTAGTGAGGAGAAGTGGAGAAGAAGTGGAGGAGAAGTGGAGAAGTGAGGAGAAGTGGAGGAGTAGTGAGGAGAAGTGGAGGAGAAGTGGAGGAGGGCAGAACGGGCACGGGCACTAGGTGCGCCACAGAATTTTTTGGACGTTAATTCTGTGGCGCACGGGCACTAGGTGCGCCACAGAATTTTTTTTCTTTTTTTGTATTTTGCAGCAAAAAAACTTTAACTGGCCGTAACTTTTTACTCTTTTCGAATTTGGAGATTCTAAAAATTGTCCAAACGGGCAAGCCAGAAATCCAGTTTGATGATTTTCCCACGCAATTTTGCAAAAAAAGTCGAAATTATTGTTTGTTAATTCTCAGTGGTAAAAGATGACATAATACATGGGCATCTTGAAGGAATTTATTTTTTGAAATTTTTATCTATTTTTCTTATTTTGTAAAGAGGTAAAAAAGGCGATCCACGGGGGGGGGGGGGGGGGTGGGGGGTGTGGAGTTGCGTGGGGAGTCAAAAAAAGTTCTGTGGCGCATGGAACTCATGTGCGCCACAGAAATGTGTAGTTTCTGTGGCGCAGGATCCGACGTGCGCCACAGAAGTCTTAATTCAGTGGCGCACCAGAACCAGTGCGCCACAGAATGTCTTATTTCTGTGGCGCACGTGATCCCGTGTGCCACAGAAATAGTGAAACCAATGATTGGGGCTGGCCCCACCAAATTTCTGTGGCGCATTGATCCATGGTGCGCCACAAAATTAAGCTATTTCCGTGGCGCACCGTGCCTGGTGCGCCACAAAATAACTTTTTGTGGCGCATTTTTTGTGGTGCGCCACAGAATTAAGCTCCGCCTATAAGGGTTTTCCTACTAGTGTCCTTGAGATTGGCAAGCTCAAAGGCCGCTTCCCTTTCCAACTTCTCCCTCTTCTCGATAAGATCTTGTGCCGCACCAAGTTGGGCTAAGAGAGCCCCAACATGAATCTTGGTGTCCCCCTTCATGTTAGTGAGAAAAGAATCCAATGAATCCAAACCCATAATCTCACGTTTAACGGTGAGACTAGTGGCATCATCAATATATGAGGCATTAGTCGAAGATGATGGTTTGGAAAGGGATTTTACCTCCGTGGATACCTTTGCCATGAGGCACCGTGCATTGTCGGTGACGAGGTTCTCATTTGGAGAGTCGAAGAGGGAGGTAGAGGGAGTGGAAATGGCGATGGCGGCCACTCCCTCTCCTTCCTTGTTGGAGCGCTTGTCCTCATGCTCTCCATCTTCATCGGAGGAGTACTCTTCTCGAATGATGAAGGCTTTAGGCTTCTTGTTGGAGGAGACCTTGTCGTCATCGGACCTTGGGGAGAACTTGGAGAATCCTTTGGAGAGTGGCTTGTACCTATCCTTTGGGATAAGCCTTCCACCATGATCTTCTCTTCTCTCAAACATACAATCCGCGACAAAATGATTCTTATCACCGCAATTGTAGCATGTTCTTCCCTTTGTCCCTTCTCTTGGGCTCTTGGAGGGTCTTCTTGGAGAATCACGTGATCTTCTTGGTCTTGTGTTTCGGGACATGTTTCCATCCCAAAACTTCTTGGCGGCGAGAGCCATGTGTTCATGGTAGTTGAGCTTGAGATCATCCGAACCCCACTCAACGGGATCCTCATCACTTTCACTAGCTTCATGCACCTTCATCTTCAATGCAAGGTTTGGCTTGCGGGAGTTGTGGGCGCGAGCAACAAGATCCTCCGCATTCTTCTTGGAGATGTCCAAAGCGATGACTTCGCTAAGGACTTCATCGGATGTCATAGAACGGAAGGAGGCGTTTTGGCGGATGGCCGTCAACTTCGCTTCCTCATAAGGGAGGAGAGCGTTGTAGAACTTGCGCTTGATCCAATGGTCATCCACGAACGTTGCTCCAAGATCTTGCATTTGCACGGCAAGAGCGATGAGGCGTCGATACATCTCTTCGGGGGTCTCTCCTTCAATCATGACGAAGTTGTCGTCCATGTTGTTCACTTCATCAAAATGAGAGCTTTGGATGCTTGCATTTCCGAGGAAGAGCTTCTCAAGTTTGTCCCATGCTTCCTTGGCGGTCTTGAGCGAGCGGATATGAGCGCGGTCCTTGGGGGTGATGGCCATGTGAATCATGTTGATGGCGGTGGCGTTGAGTTGGTCATCCACCACATCTCTTCTTGTCGATTTCTTGGGATCTCGTGGTGAATAACCCTCCTCAATGATACGCCAAAGCTCGGTAGAAGCGCTGCGCACATGAGAACGCATTAAGAATTGCCAATTCTCAAAGTTGTTTGACTCGAGTAACGGTGGTGAACCATGCGACAAGATATGCGGCATCGGTATCGGAACATTGATGGTGTAATCATTTGGTGGTGGCACCGCATGATAACTCCCTTGACGTTCCTCAACCGGTGTGTCATCATCCTTCCCTTTTGTTGAAGTGCCGGTATCCCCAAGCCCTTCCTTTTGTGGATCTTTTGTCGCTTCCGCGACAAAATCAACAAGAGGAAGGGTGTTGATCGCCGTCCTCATCCTTGGTGATGTCCATGAACGCCGGCATCTCCCACGTCCAACTTGGTGTTGGTGTCTCCAAACACTATGTCGGTGGAGGAGGAGAAACGGCAAAGGATGCCGCAGGAGACTGGTCCCTGCTGCTTGTGACGGTAAAGCACACGTCCGTTGGGAACCCCAAGAGGAAGGTATGATGAGTACAGCGGCAAGTTTTTCCCTCAGTAAGAAACCAAGGTTATCGAACCAGTAGGAGTCAAGAAGCACGTTGAAGGTTGATGGCGGCGGAGTGTAGTGCGGCGCAACACCAGGGATTCCGGCGCCAACGTGGAACCTGCACAACACAACCAAGATACTTTGCCCCAACTTAACAGTGAGGTTGTCAATCTCACCGGCTTGCTGTGACAAAGGATTAGATGTATACTGTGGATGATGATGTTTGCAGAAAACAGTAGAACGAGTATTGCAGTAGATTGTATTCGATGTAAAGAATGGACCGGGGTCCACAGTTCACTAGTGGTGTCTCTCCCATAAGATAAATAGCATGTTGGGTGAACAAATTACAGTTGGGCAATTGACAAATAAAGAGGGCATGACCATGCACATACATGTTATGATGAGTAGTGTGAGATTTAATTGGGCATTACGACAAAGTACATAGACCGCTATCCAGTATGCATCTATGCCTAAAAAGTCCACCTTCAGGTTATCATCCGAACCCCCTCCAGTATTAAGTTGCAAACAACAGACAATTGCATTAAGTATGGTGCGTAATGTAATCAACAAATACATCCTTAGACATAGCATTGATGTTGTATCCCTAGTGGCAACAGCACATCCACAACCTTAGAACTTTCATCACTTTGTCCTGCATTTAATGGAGGCATGAACCCACTATCGAGCATAAATACTCCCTCTTGGAGTTACAAGTAACGACTTGGCCAGAGCCTCTACTAATAACGGAGAGCATGCAAGATCATAAACAACACATAGATAGATTGATAATCAACATAGCATAGTATTCCATATTCATCGGATCCCAACAAACACAACATGTAGCATTACAAATAGATGATCTTGATCATGTTAGGCAGCTCACAAGATCCAACAATGATAGCACAATTAGGAGAAGACGACCATCTAACTACTGCTATGGACCCATAGTCTAGGGGTGAACTACTCACACATCACTCCGGAGGCGACCATGGCGGTGAAGAGTCCTCCGGGAGATGATTCCCCTCTCCGGCAGGGTGCCGAAGGTGTAAGAGCAAAATTCACACCCCAAGTTTTGTGTGTTTGATGACAACACTTGAGTAATCTCACCGTGTGCCTTGAGTATCATTGTTAGATTTGCAAGAGCACGGTGACCTCGCCGGACGCGTCAAGAACGGAAGATTGAAGCGTAGTTGATAGGTTTTCTGGTTTTGTGTGTGTTTAGCGAGGTAACATGTTGGAGAGAAAAAGGGAAGAAAACCAGATTTAGCCAGGCCGGTACTACCGGTACCTGTAGCGGTAGTACCGCTACCCCTATAGGTACCGCTGTCAGTACCGCTCTGAGTCTGTACTGAGTTGCCCTCCAGAAACACGCTGCGGTACCTCTGCAGTACCTGGAGCGGTAGTACCGCTCACGAGCGGTAGTACCGCTCGAGGTACCGCTTAGGTACCGTAACCGAGTTACGGTCGTACCGCCCTGGTACCGCCCTGGTACCGCTCTGGATCCAGTAAGGTCTGGACCCTATTGCAGTACCTCGAGCGGTACCTCGTGCGGTAGTACCGCTCTGCGTCCTTTGACCAGATCTGGATCGAATTCGAACTCAGAGCGGTAGTACCGCTTACCCCAAAGCGGTAGTACCGCTTAGGCCAAATCTGGACATAACGGTTGGATTTGGAGGAGCCTATTTAAGGGCCCCTTCTTCCCCAACACGATTTTATCTCTTCCCCCTCTCTCTCCTCCATTGTTGCTGAGCTTAATCCTTGAGGATCTCCTTCCCCCTCCAACCAATCTTGCCCTAACTTTGAGGATAGGTGGAGGAGACCCCGATCTATAGTTCTACCAAGAGAGATTTCACAATTACTAGCTATTCCTTAGTGGATCTTGGTGGTAGGGTTCCTTTGGTGGATCTTGGAGAAGAGTTCCTTTGGTGGAGCATTGGAGAGTTCCTTTGGTGGAGCATTGGAGAGTTCCTTTGGTGGAGCATTGGAAGAGTTCCTATGGTGGAGCATTGGTGATGGGTTTCTATGGTGGAGCATTGGAGATGTGCAGCTATGGAGTCTAGCTTGGTGATGTACTAGATCCATAGGGTGTTGGGAGCATCCTTGTGTGTGGAGCTCGCCCCAACCTTGTGAAGGAATCACCGCCTCGACCGTTGCCTTAGTGGAAGAGGGAGAGCACCTCCGTGGAGCTCTCTCGAGGAAGAGGGTGAGGCCTTCCTTCGTGGTGTGGCCGCCTAGTCTCTTGTGTGAGACTAGCAAATCCTCAACGCAGACGTACTTCCTTTAGTGGAAGGAACTGCGGGAAACAAACCTCGACTCGCCTCGCGCCCCCCCGGTTGTCTCGCTCCTTACTCTCGTTATCTTGTTGATTCCTTTACTTGTTGCACTCGTCCGATATTCATTGTAGGATCACCCCCATTGCTAAAAGTCACACCTTTACCTTCCGTTGCATAAAACTTGAAAAAGACTAAAACTTGCCGTAGCGCCATTCACCCCCCCTCTTGTTCGCTACGATCCATTCAAGTGGTATCAGAGCAAGGTTTTCTTGCTCGGGCTTTACCGCCTAAGAAATGGCCGAACAAGAGGCGGACAAGAATGGGTCACCTTCCCTAGTGCCACCCGCTCCATCATCGCCCATCGATTCCACGACGGCTACGTTGGATGACCTCAAGAAATTGGAGTCATCAATCGTTGCCCAAATGAAGGCGATGATGGAGTTGGTGGTACAAAAACCAAACCCTCCTCCAAAAGCAAGTGCCGAGGATCCACCACCAAAAGCTAATAGAGTAGGCTAGAGTTCAGCCCGTTTTAGTTGATTGTTTTTGCATTTCAAACTATTTAAATTATGTTTTCTATCAATGAAATTGGTCCCAAAATAAAAGGCGAGCCGCCAGGGCAAGCCCCAACCCAAACGGATAAGAGGCGCTACGACTGACTTTTTTTTTTACCAAGCGACTATGGGACAAAACCTCCACAACATTTTATTAAAACTCCACCACTTTACAAAAGTTCTAAGATGTATACAATCATAAAACGAAGAAAGACAGAATAAAGATTACAACATATTTTCAATTCAAGATTTGAAAATTTCAGTATACTTGCCCTTGACCTTATGTACAAGGTGGCCTCACGAGTGAAACTTCTGGCCGATCTTGTGTTCATGAACAACCATAAACAGATTAAAGAATGTATATTTAATAATCCAAAATTCCTTAGGCGACCTGGCCGGTTGGATGTCAAATATGCTGGATGGTCCATTTGCGAAATTTGCCCCGTGAATGCGTCTTCGCGGACGCGTCACAGACGCCTGACTGACAGTGGACGCGTGGCCGCATCGCTTCCGCGACTACGCGTGCTGCAGCTTTCTCCACCAATGACACCTCATCTTCAAAGGACGCACCAGGTCCGGTGTGCGGCGGTTGGCCTTCTGCGCCATCATCAGTGACACACGTCCACACTCAGCCTTAACAGGGCACCGACAACATCTTGCTATCGCCCAGACCTCTCGATCTGGCCACGTTTGCACCCAACACACAAATAGCCACAGTGCGTCGCTTGCAAGGCCATGGCAAGAAGAGGAATGACTACGAAGCATGATCGTCGCTGACGAAGGAAGAGAAACCGCAGATGTTGTATGAGAACCGGCAATCGTGCCAGGGTTGAAACGATGTGCACCTGGAGAACGCGCTGCTAGCGCGGTGGTAGCGAAAGGCAGTGGCCTAGCTACCCGTCCTGGGTTCGATCCCTGCTGGGACGAATTTTGGGATGTCTCACCAGGAACACTGTTCCACAATAAAATCCCCTCCACACATATGTGCCATAACTACTAGCTCCTAGGGACACCCAAATTATGTGTGCTGTGTATAGTTCTAGGGTCTAACTTGTGCACTAGTGGTGTGCGTGTGTGTGTGTGTGGTGTGAGTGTGGTGTTGAGTTAGTGCATAAGTTCAGATACTACAGCTGTAACACAGATCAAGGGGTCTCAAAAAAAAAAAAAAAAAAAAAAAAAAAAAAAAAACGATGTGCACCTGCCGGGTGGGTGACGCCTCAGCAAAACGCGCGTGGTCGTTCCGTCGGTGCCACGTTCCGCCTCGGAGGATCAAACCAACTGAACCCCGACCCGGCCGTTGTCCCCGTGCAGGCCACGCGCTTCAGCAAAGAGAGTCCGTGGGCCGGCTTTCCCTGCCGCGCGCGCACTCAACTGTCAGCTCTGCCAACGTACGGCCTCACGCCGCCGCCCTGCGCTCCTGCCGCTCAGGGTGACTAGCGGCTAGCCTAGCAGCTACCTTAGTGGGTCGTTAAAACCTCTGCCATTCCGAATCAGGACCCTGCCCTTCCTCCCGCTTTTTCATTCACAAGATGACCAAATCAGGGAGTACTCCTTTCTGCCTGAGTACGTGATTTCGTGTACGTGTAGATTGTTCCTATTTTTATTTTCGGAAAATGCCTTTACTGTTGAGTGTTGAAACACATTCTCATGTTGCTACTTTTGCATTGCATTGAGCACCAAACGTATCATTTCTCACCGCAATGTTGCTTTCAGTTGAAACACATGCCCATGTTTGTTGTCAACAAAATTCAGCTTTAAAAAAAAAAAGCTTTGCTACTTTCTATATATTTTTAAACTGAAACAGAAGCATATGAAATGTGAGTTTTCGGAACTGAATAGTAGACTACAAACAACTTTGAAGACCCGCTTAAACATTGCATCTCTCCGCTTCCTGTAAGATGCTACCAGGTCGTCACACCCAAAGCGAACCAAAAGGAAATAGAAAAGGACGATGCGATTGTGATCGTTGAATCGAACAATTTAAAATAGAACAAAGATGCGTCCCTAACTGAATAATCTATGGGGAAATGAAAGGGATCAGTAGGATGATGACGAAATGCGACGCTTAACCTATTTCTTTCTGTCACGAAGGAATATTTTGAAGCACAGTTCCGGTCTGAACGTATGGGCGTTCTGGCTTAGAGTTTACTGCTCCCTATATTAGTTCTCACTAAAACCTCTCCCGGGTCGCTCTCGCGCGGAGCGGCTCCGGAGAGCCCCCAACCCTAGAACCAAAAAGCCCCAAGATCTCAGCGCCCCTGGCCGCTGCCGGGGTGGCGGCGCCCGGCTGCCAAAGGCGGAGGGCATGGCGGGCGCTCCCCTGCGCCACCTCTACGCGCGGAGCGGCGGCGGTTCCAGGGGCTGCGCGGCGAGCGTTTCGGCTCGTCGACAGCGTGGTGGTGGCGCGGCGGGCGAGGCTGTGGTGCTAGGCGAGGCGGCCAGTAACGTGGCAGGGTTCATCGGCGGCGGCTGTGCGGGCCCGATCTGGGCCCGTTCTGGCTCGTCAGGGCCGCGGCGCGGACAAGCTGGTGGAGGCAGCACAGTGCCGTTTCGACCTCTCCCGGCGCTGCCGACGGTCGGCCTTCCGGCTGTGGTGGAGGGGAAGGTGGTGTGGCCGGCGGCTGGGCATGGGCGGGCTCCCTCTGGACCGCGCCTGGGCTCCATCTAGGTGCTGCAGGGACCTGTGAATCGATACCGTGGATGGCGGGGCGGCGGCCCTGTGTGCGCAGCGGCTCCAGGACGGTGGGGTGGCGGATCAGGGGCCTACTCGCCCGGTTCTGATGGGGAGGCGGGCCGTGGCGGCGGCTCGGCGGATGCGGCGAGGTGCTGGTGGGCAAGGTGGAAGAAGGTGGTCCGGTCTTGGGCACGAAGCAGGATGGCGCGACAAGTCCCGGGCTAACGCCTTGTCTCGGTTGCTGACCGGCCGGCAGCTGGCCGAGGCCGGCGATGGCGGCGGTTTCGGACGCCGCTCCCTTCTTGAAGGCATCGCCGAGGTGACGTTGTGGCTTCCTGTCTGGGTATGCTCCAGGGAAATCCCTAGATCCATCGTGATCGGTCGATGGCGGCACTCTTGTGTCATCCTCCCTCTTGAGGGCATCGATTTGGAGCTGCTTAGGTCGGAGGGACCGTGGAAGTTGGATGGTGTTGGCGTCATGGGTTGCGTGGGGTGAGCGGATCGGGGTTGCGGCATGTCCTTCGTCACCCCTGCCGTGATGGTGAAGTCGGAGCTGCGAGGCGACTTGTGGCAACGATGCCACTTGATTGGTGCTTGCGTCGGTGCAAGGCGTGCAACCTCTCCTATGAAGGTCACGGTTGAAGTCGGAGCTGCCTCCTCCTCGACGTGTTTGGGGGCCGACTGTTTGGGATAGGCTCACTTGGGTTCTGATGCCGTTTGCGGCGAGGGTGTCGGTGGCGGTTGTCTAAGATGAAGTCGGAATCGCTGTCTCGTGGAGGAGTGACGACGATGACGCTCGGTGACATCGTCAACGATGGCCTTTCTCCTCGATGGCGTCTGTGCTTCGTGTGGGTAGCCAGATTGGACGGGGTGCTAAGTGTGTGTTGTTGGTTTTCGCCCGATTTTCTCCTAAAAATTGAGCACTTTCTTCTTAATTAATGGAATGAGGCAAAGCTTTTTGCGTCCGTTTCGAAAAAAAAAAGTACTACTCCCTCCGATTCCTTTTAGTTGACTCAAATTTAGTGTAATTGTATACTAAATTTAAGTCAATTAGAAAGGACGGAAGGGATTACCTCCGTATGTATTGAAAACATATAGTACTATACATTAAAGTTTAAACAAAACATGCGACATCTTTTAATAAGCAGAGGTACTATAAGAAAATATAATTAAAATCACAAACGGTTGTGGATTAACACACCGCCAATACGGTCAGAAAAGTTGGACATATATATATATATACTTGCACATACGTTCGGACCCACGTTTGATCGATCATATGGAGTAGATGTGATTAAGGAAGTGTGTGTGATCGTGCTACCTAATTTGTAAATACCGAGGAGTATGGATATGAATTTTCGCACGCATCGTAAATTAATTTATTTTTTAGCAGATGCTCATATTTGTACTTATTATCCAGAATTCACATTACTCTCTATCATTAGAACATCTTCAGTCACATCTCTCAAACCGTTTTTAAAAAAATGTGGTGAGTGTCAGACGTTTGATCGCTCCCAGCCACGCGTCTCAAAACTCTTATTCGGTCCGGTCTGACTTAATACGGTGTTCGGCACCCTGAGCCTATCACTGCTACAGAGGAGACGTTATGGGGCGCCAGACGCAACGCGATAACACATCGTGAGTAGTGGGCCCGCCTTGTCAACGACATCAAGGTATGGATGCGAGGTTTAAACCCGTCGCCTACCTTTGGTCAACCGATGTAATGGCTGCACAGCTTTCCCAGTGAGCCGCCCAGCTTTCCCCAGACGGCTGATACGTCTCCAACGTATCTATAATTTCTTATGTTTCATGCTACTTTTATGATGATACACACATGTTTTATACATACTTTATGTCATATTTATGCATTTTCCGGCACTAACCTATTAACAAGATGCCGAAGAGCCAGTTGTTGTTTTCTGCTTTTTTGGTTTCAGAAATCCTACAAAGGAAATATTCTCGAAATTGGATGAAATCAACACCCAGGGTCTTATTTTTCCACGAAGCTTCCAGAAGACCGAAAGGGAAACGAAGTGGGGCGACGAGGCGCCGACACAACAGGGCGGCGTGGCCCAGGCCTTGGCCGCGCGGCCCTGGCGTGTGGGGCCCTCGTGACGCCCCCTGACCTACCCTTCCGCCTACATATAGCCTTCGTCGAGAATACCCCAGTACCGAGAGCCACGATACGAAAACCTTCCAGAGACGCCGCCACCGCCAATCCCATCTCGGGGGATTCAGGAGATCACCTCTGGCACCCTGCCGGAGAGGGGAATCATCTCCCGGAGGACTCTTCATCGCCATGATCGCCTCCGGAGTGATGTGTGAGTAGTTCACCCCTGGACTATGGGTCCATAGCAGTAGCTAGATGGTCGTCTTCTCCTCATTGTGCAATCATTGTAGGATCTTGTGAGCTGCCTAACATGATCAAGATCATCTATTTGTAATGCTACATGTTGTGTTTGTTGGGATCCGATGAATATGGAATACTATGTTATGTTGATTAGCAATCTATCATATATGTGTTGTTTATGATTGTTGGGGGGATGACCCCCGGTATGCCAAAGGCATGCCAAACCGGATGGTTTGGGCCATCAAGATACCGGTTTAATATTCTTACCGGAGCACAGAGATAAAAGTTTGGCTAAGTCAAGCTAAGCCGGTATCCCCAAGAGGGGTATACCGGAACCGGATAAAGAAGATACCGGAAAGAAGGGCCTGTCGGCAAGACTGGTCAAAGATTCTCTTCAGAGCTAGAAGACAAGGATGAGCTAAGCAAAGTGACTTTAATCGGAGCCCTGGCGCCAAAGAGAGGGGTGACGCTGAAAGAAGCCGGAGGACGTCAGCGTCCCTGATTAAAGAAGACCCCGGCGTCATCCATGATTAAAGTAGCTTTGTAAAGTAGTTTGTCCAGTCAAAGATGCCATTAGGGTTTCTTGCCCTATAAGCCACCCTCTCCCCTATATAAGGAGAGGGGGCACAGCCTCTTACAGGTGTGTGTTGATAGAGGAGATTAGACGAGGAACCTTGTATCCAAGAACCTGTAACCATGTTGAGATCAATGAAGCTAGCGATCTAGAGCAGAGTTCTTCCTCTTGTCTCTCTTCTTGCATACCGGCCTTTGGTTGTGTTCTTGAGGAAAGCATCCGGAAGTTCATCCCATCTAGTCGCAAACCCTCCCCCGAATCCTCTAGCGTCCATTCGGCCCCAACTTAAGCCATCCCATGGCATCTGCTCGTTCGCCACGACGACAGTTGGCGCCCACCGTGGGACTTGAAGTGGTGCTTGCTGGAGTTCACATTCGGGCGGGCATCCTCGACGTCGCCGGCCAGCGTACGGTCTCCGCGTTGGTGCAGCGCATCAACGCCATGGACTTCATCAACGACAACGCGGGTTGCTTCGCTAACGGCGGCATCTTCCCCAAGAACGGCCGCATCATCGAGTTCGGCAGCCACCGCATCTACTTCGGCACCATCCCTGTGCGCCAGTGCCTCTCGCCGGTACTGGTGGCGCCGGATCCGCCAAGATGGCTACATGCAGGCCGTGCTCCTGGCAGCGTGGAGGTGATGATGGCAGGCGCGGTCGACGCCGGCAAAGAAGCTGCGGAAGAAGGCGTTGGGCGTGCGGTTTCGACCCGTGCGGCCAAGCCACCGCTGGAACGCGGCGCAGGCGCTGCGGGAGCATCGTCCGCGCCACCGGAAACACCACTCCAGGCGGCGATGAACGTCCTCGCCACCCCCATCGCGCAGAACATCGACCCGGCAGCGGCTCAGGCGGAGCTGGAGGCGCAGCGCCAGAAGATGCTCGAGAGCGGCAAGGACATTGTTAGGGCGCAGTGCGAGCTGAACCTAACCGTACGTGAGTATAACGCTGCCCATGGCTTTGCTTCTGTTAGCGCTCATGCCGCTAGGCTACCGGAAAACCGGCTTAAGGCTCGCAATCTAGACCAGGATTTGCGCAAAGAAATTGCTGCCGGCAAAAGCACATCTGCATCTGTGAGCATTGTAGAGAAACCTAAGTACAGTAGCCCGGATAAAACCATAAAAGCTGCTAAAGCTGCTGTAGCGCTGTGTGATTCGCTTTCCGGGGACGCTCTGGCAAAACAACAAGAGCGTGTCCGGGAACTTCTTGAGACTATCGAGCAGCAAAATGCTGAACAGCTTGATAAGCTAAACAAGGCTGTGGCTTCAAAATCCGCGCGCTCAACAAGGAATGCCGGTAGCAAGTCCCATGGGCAGGCTTCGTCCCCCCATCCGGACAGGAGAAGAGAAAAAGAGGTGAATGCGCAGCAAATGACTGTGTATGATCCGGTTCTTGCCGGAAAACAACAAGCCGGGCAATTTGATGCCGGCAGAAAAGGCCAAGGGGCAAATAGAGGCTATGCCAGAGAGGGCTATGCCGGAAACAATCATGCCGGTAGACAAGAAACCGGGCAAAATTATCGAGCTGCAAGGGCAGCGTACGATGAGGAGGAAAGAGACCCCCCAAGGTACCGGCAGGCAAGGGCCGCGGTACCGGAATGTTATGATGAGGCTGATTCCGCAAGATCGGGAGCATACCGGAACCCGTTGGGAGAACGCTTGGGAGAAAGGTACCTACCGGAACGGGATGCGAGGCACCATCTGGATAGAGTATACTTGTCAGAAATGATCGAGGAAGAAGGTCCCCCGGGCCCAAAGTGCTTTGGCCCAAGGATCATGAAAGAAAAACCACCAGTTCGCAACTTTATGTTGCCCCGTGACACAAAAACATACGATGGCACCACGAAGCCGGAAGATTGGCTCGCGGATTACGTGACCGCGGTATACGTCGCAGGCGGCGGAGGAACCGTAGCAGGAGGAGGAAACCGGCGTTGGGCCGTGAGAATCATACCGTCGTTCTTGGTTGGACCGGCAAGAATCTGACTAAACAACTTGCCGGCATGAAGCATAAATGGCTGGTTGGACTTTGAGGAAGCTTTCGTGAGCAACTTCAGCAGCACCTATCAAAGGCCAAACAGGCCGCAGCAGCTCGCTCTGTGCGTGCAGCGCCCGAACGAAACAGACCGGGATTATCTGGCCCGGTGGAACACTACAAGGAACTCATGTGAAGGGGTAATCGAGGCACAAGCCATTGCTTGGTTTAGCAGTGGGTGCAGGAGAGGTTCACCGTTGTGGCAAAAGCTGCAGCGGAACATGCCGACAACGTTGGCAGAGATGATACGTGTGGCGGATAGCTATGCGTTGGGAGACCCAACGCAGCCGGCAGTGCAACCTGAGCCGGAACAGCAGCGCCAAGAGCAACACCGGGATAACCGGAATAACAAAAGAAGGGAAGATTTCCCGGATCGAAGGTACGGTCCGCAACAAGTTGCTGCAGTGCAAGAAAACTCTGAGGCCAGCGGCAGTCAGAGGCAGAGAACCGGATCGCAGCCATGGGCGGGTCCTTGATACGTCTCCGACGTATCGATAATTTCTTATGTTCCATGCCACATTATTGATGTTATCTACATGTTTTATGCACACTTTATGTCATATTCGTGCATTTTCTGGAACTAACCTATTAACAAGATGCCGAAGTGCCAGTTCCTGTTTTCTGCTGTTTTTGGTTTCAGAAATCCTAGTAACGAAATATTCTCGGAATCGGACGAAATCAACGCCCAAGTTCCTATTTTCACCGGAAGCATCCAGAACACCCGAGAAGGACCAGAGGGGGGGCACTGGGCCCCCAGACCATAGGCCGGCGCGGCCCAGGCCCTGGCCGCGCCGCCCTATGGTGTCGTCGCCCCTTCGACCCTCCTGCGCCGCCTCTTCGCCTATATAAAGCCCCTGGATCGAAAACCCTGATAAGCTGGACGAAAACCACAGAAACCTTCCAGAGCCGCCGCCATCGCGAGGCCAAGATCTGGGGGACAGGAGTCTCTGTTCCGGCACGCTGCCGGAGCGGGGAAGTGCCCCCGGAAGGCTCCTCCATTGACACCGCTGCCATCTCCACCGCCATCTTCATCACAGCTGCTGCTCCCATGAGGAGGGAGTAGTTCTCCATCGAGGCTCGGGGCTGTACCGGTAGCTATGTGGTTCATCTCTCCCCCATGTACCTCAATACAATAATCTCATGAGCTGATTTACATGATTGAGATTCATCTGAGTTTGTATCACAATTTATCTATGTGCTACTCTAGCAAAGTTATTAAAGTAGTTCTATTCCTCCTGCACGTGTGTAAAGGTGACAGTGTGTGCACCGTGTTAGTACTTGGTTTATGCTATGATCATGATCTCTTGTAGATTGCGAAGTTAACTATTGCTATGATAGTATTGATGTGATCTATTCCTCCTACATATGCATGAAGGTGACAGTGTGCATGCTATGTTAGTACTTGGTTTAGTTGTATTGATCTATCTTACACTATAAGGTTACTTAAATATGAACAAATTGTGGAGCTTGTTAACTCCGGCATTGAGGGTTCGTGTAATCCTACGCAATGCGTTCATCATCCAACAAGAGTGTAGAGTATGCATTTATCTATTCTGTTATGTGATCAATGTTGAGAGTGTCCACTAGTGAAAGTCTAATCCCTAGGCCTTGTTCCTAAATACTGCTGCGTTACTACTGCTTGTTTACTGTTTCACTGTGTTACTACTGCTGCAATACTACCACCATCAACTACACGCCAGCAAGCTATTTTCTGGCACCGTTGCTACTGCTCATATATATTCATACCACCTGTATTTCACTATCTCTTCGCCGAACTAGTGCACCTATTTGGTGTGTTGGGGACACAAGAGACTTCTTGCTTTGTGGTTGCAGGGTTGCATGAGAGGGATATCTTTGACCTCTTCCTCCCTGAGTTCGATAAACCTTGGGTGATCCACTTAAGGGAAAACTTGCTGCTGTTCTACAAACCTCTGCTCTTGGAGGCCCAACACTGTCTATAGGAAAGGAGGGGGAACGTAGACATCAAGCTATTTTCTGGCGCCGTTGCCGGGGACCAGAAAGCTACACCACAGGGATTTCCTCCCTCGTCAACCCCGCGCCAGTCCTGGACAGCATCAAGTATTTTCTGGCGCCGTTGCCGGAGAGGAAAGGTAAAAGGTACTCACACTCCGGACCTCGGCTACTAAGCTATTTTCCGGCGCCGTAAGTACTCAAAGCTATTTCCTTTAGATCCTGCAATTGCAACTTTTTGTTTCTTGTTTACACTAGTAAGGCATAATGGACAACAATGAGCTTTTTACTCTATTTCCTGATTTAAGACATGGATGGTTTGATCCGAAAATTAAAAAACCCATGGAACATATTAATATGAACACTTTGAACACCATTGTTGCTAATGATATGGAAAATTCTAAGCTTGGGGAAGCTGGTTTTGATGAGCATGATCTTTTTAGTCCCCCAAGAATTGAGGAGAAAATTTTCTTTGATGATACTTTGCCTCCCATATATGATGATTATAATGATAGTGGTCTTTTGGTGCCACCTACTATGGAGAGTAAATTTTGTTGTGATTATACTATGCCTCCAACACTTGATGAAAATAATAATGATAGCTACCTTGTTGAATTTGCTCCTACTATTACTAATAAAATTGATTATGCCTATGTGGAGAGTAATAATTTTATGCATAAGACTCATGATAAGAATGCTTTATGTGATAGTTATATTGTTGAGTTTGCTCATGATGCTACTGAAAGTTATTATGAGAGAGGAAAATATGGTTGTAGAAATTTTCATGTTACTAAAATGCCTCTCTATGTGCTGAAATTTTTGAAGCTACACTGGTTTTATCTTCCTATGCTTGTTACTTTGCTCTTCATGAACTTGTTTATTTACAAGATTCCTATGCATAGGAAGCATGTTAGGCTTAAATTTGTTTCATACTTGCCTCTTGATGCTCTCTTTTGCCTCAAATACTATTTCTTGCGAGTGCATCATTAAAACTGCTGAGCCCATCTTAATGGCTATAAAGAAAAGAACTTCTTGGGAGATAACCCATGTGTTATTTTGCTACAGTACTTTGTTTTATATTTGTGTCTTGGAAGTTGTTTACTACTGTAGCAACCTCTCCTTATCTTAGTTTTGTGTTTTGTTGTGCCAAGTAAAGTCTTTGATAGAAAAGTAAGTACTAGATTTGGATTACTGCGCAGTTCCAGATTTCTTTGCTGTCACGAATCTGGGTCTACCTCCCTGTAGGTAGCTCAGAAAATTAAGCCAATTTACGTGAGTGATCCTCAGATATGTACGCAACTTTCATTCAATTTGAGCATTTTCATTTGAGCAAGTCTGGTGCCATTTTAAATTTCGTCAATACGAACTGTTCTGTTTTGACAGATTCTGCCTTTTATTTCGCATTGCCTCTTTTGCTATGTTGGATGAATTTCTTTGATCCACTAATGTCCAGTAGCATTATGCAATGTCCAGAAGTGTTAAGAATGATTGTGTCACCTCTGAATATGTTAATTTTTATTGTGCACTAACCCTCTAATGAGTTGTTTCGAGTTTGGTGTGGAGGAAGTTTTCAAGGATCAAGAGAGGAGTATGATGCAACATGATCAAGGAGAGTGAAAGCTCTAAGCTTGGGGATGCCCCGGTGGTTCACCCCTGCATATTTCAAGAAGACTCAAGCATCTAAGCTTGGGGATGCCCAAGGCATCCCCTTCTTCATCGACAAATTATCAGGTTCCTTCTCTTGAAACTATATTTTTATTCGGTCACATCTTATGTGCTTTGCTTGGAGCGTCTGTATGTTTCTTATTTTTGTTTGTGTTTGAATAAATTGGATTACATCATGCTTGTGTGGGAGAGAGACACGCTCCGCTGGTTCATATGAACACATGTGTTCTTAGCTTTTAATTTTCATGGCGAAGTTTCTTCTTCGTTAAATTGTTATATGGTTGGAATTGGAAAATGATACATGTAGTAATTGCTATAATGTCTTGGGTAATGTGATACTTGGCAATTGTTGTGCTCATGTTTAAGCTCTTGCATCATATGCTTTGCACTCATTAATGAAGAAATACATAGAGCATGCTAAAATTTGGTTTGCATATTTTATTTCTCTAAGGTCTAGATAATTTCTAGTATTGAGTTTGAACAACAAGGAAGACGGTGTAGAGTCTTATAATGTTTACAATATGTCTTTTATGTGAGTTTTGCTGCACTGGTTCATCCTTGTGTTTGTTTCAAATAAAGCCTTGCTAGCCTAAGCCTTGTATCGAGAGGGAATACTTCTCATGCATCCAAAATACTTGAGCCAACCACTATGCCATTTGTGTCCACCATACCTACCTACTACATGGTATTTTCCGCCATTCCAAAGTAAATTGCTTGAGTGCTACCTTTAAAATTCCATCATTCACCTTTGCAATATATAGCTCATGGGACAAATAGCTTAAAAACTATTGTGGTATTGAATATGTAATTATGCACTTTATCTCTTATTAAGTTGCTTGTTGTGCGATAACCATGTTCACTGGGGACGCCATCAACTACTCTTTGTTGAATTTCATGTGAGTTGCTATGCATGTTCGTCTTGTCTGAAGTAAGAGAGATCTACCACCTTATGGTTAAGCATGCATATTGTTAGAGAAGAACATTGGGCCGCTAACTAAAGCCATGATCCATGGTGGAAGTTTCAGTTTTGGACATATATCCTCAATCTCATATGAGAAAATTATTAATTGTTGTTACATGCTTATGCATAAAAGAGGAGTCCATTATCTGTTGTCTATGTTGTCCCGGTATGGATGTCTAAGTTGAGAATAATCAATAGCGAGAAATCCAATGCGAGCTTTCTCCTTAGACCTTTGTACAGGCGGCATAGAGGTACCCCTTTGTGACACTTGGTTAAAACATGTGCATTGTGATGATCCGGTAGTCCAAGCTAATTAGGACAAGGTGCGGGCACTATTAGTACACTATGCATGAGGCTTGCAACTTATAAGATATAATTTACATGATGCATATGCTTTATTACTACCGTTGACAAAATTGTTTCATGTTTTCAAAATCAAAGCTCTAGCACAAATATAGCAATCGATGCTTTTCCTCTATGGAGGACCATTCTTTTACTTTCATTGTTGAGTCAGTTCACCTATTTCTCTCCACCTCAAGAAGCAAACACTTGTGTGAACTGTGCATTGATTCCTACATATTTGCATATTGCACTTATTATATTACTCTATGTTGACAATATCCATGAGATATACATGTTATGAGTTGAAAGCAACTGCTGAAACTTAATCTTCCTTTGTGTTGCTTCAATGCCTTTACTTTGAATTATTGCTTTATGAGTTAACTCTTATGCAAGACTTATTGATGCTTGTCTTGAAGTGCTATTCATGAAAAGTCTTTGCTTTATGGTTCACTTGTTTATTCATGTCATATACATTGTTTTGATCGCTGCATTCACTACATATGCTTTACAAATAGTATGATCAAGGTTATGATGGCATGTCACTCCAGAAATTATCTTTGTTATCGTTTTACCTGCTCGGGACGAGCAGAACTAAGCTTGGGGATGCTGATACGTCTCCGACGTATCGATAATTTCTTATGTTCCATGCCACATTATTGATGTTATCTACATGTTTTATGCACACTTTATGTCATATTCGTGCATTTTCTGGAACTAACCTATTAACAAGATGCCGAAGTGCCAGTTCCTGTTTTCTGCTGTTTTTGGTTTCAGAAATCCTAGTAACGAAATATTCTCGGAATCGGACGAAATCAACGCCCAAGTTCCTATTTTCACCGGAAGCATCCAGAACACCCGGGAAGGACCAGATGGGGGCACTGGGCCCCCAGACCATAGGCCGGCGCGGCCCAGGCCCTGGCCGCGCCGCCCTATGGTGTCGTCGCCCCTTCGACCCTCCTGCGCCGCCTCTTCGCCTATATAAAGCCCCTGGATCGAAAACCCTGATAAGCTGGACGAAAACCACAGAAACCTTCCAGAGCCGCCGCCATCGCGAGGCCAAGATCTGGGGGACAGGAGTCTCTGTTCCGGCACGCTGCCGGAGCGGGGAAGTGCCCCCGGAAGGCTCCTCCATCGACACCGCTGCCATCTCCACCGCCATCTTCATCGCAGCTGCTGCTCCCATGAGGAGGGAGTAGTTCTCCATCGAGGCTCGGGGCTGTACCGGTAGCTATGTGGTTCATCTCTCCCCCATGTACCTCAATACAATAATCTCATGAGCTGCTTTACATGATTGAGATTCATCTGAGTTTGTATCACAATTTATCTATGTGCTACTCTAGCAAAGTTATTAAAGTAGTTCTATTCCTCCTGCACGTGTGTAAAGGTGACAGTGTGTGCACCGTGTTAGTACTTGGTTTATGCTATGATCATGATCTCTTGTAGATTGCGAAGTTAACTATTGCTATGATAGTATTGATGTGATCTATTCCTCCTACATATGCATGAAGGTGACAGTGTGCATGCTATGTTAGTACTTGGTTTAGTTGTATTGATCTATCTTACACTATAAGGTTACTTAAATATGAACAAATTGTGGAGCTTGTTAACTCCGGCATTGAGGGTTCGTGTAATCCTACGCAATGCGTTCATCATCCAACAAGAGTGTAGAGTATGCATTTATCTATTCTGTTATGTGATCAATGTTGAGAGTGTCCACTAGTGAAAGTCTAATCCCTAGGTCTTGTTCCTAAATACTGCTGCGTTACTACTGCTTGTTTACTGTTTCACTGTGTTACTACTGCTGCAATACTACCACCATCAACTACACGTCAGCAAGCTATTTTATGGCACCGTTGCTACTGCTCATATATATTCATACCACCTGTATTTCACTATCTCTTCGCCGAACTAGTGCACCTATTTGGTGTGTTGGGGACACAAGAGACTTCTTGCTTTGTGGTTGCAGGGTTGCATGAGAGGGATATCTTTGACCTCTTCCTCCCTGAGTTCGATAAACCTTGGGTGATCCACTTAAGGGAAAACTTGCTGCTGTTCTACAAACCTCTGCTCTTGGAGGCCCAACACTGTCTATAGGAAAGGAGGGGGAACGTAGACATCAAGCTATTTTCTGGCGCCGTTGCCGGGAACCAGAAAGCTACACCACAGGGATTTCCTCCCTCGTCAACCCCGCGCCAGTCCTGGACAGCATCAGTCCTAAAATACAATGGGTAGAAAAGAAGCCTTGGGTTCAGAAAAAGAACTGGCAAGAACCCGCAAAATACACTATGGAAGCTGCCATGGACCAACCTTGCCGGTGGCACACACCGAATCCGGCACACCCGTCAAACCATCTGACGAAGGATTGTACCTGGACAAAGTACTTGATGCAAAAGGGAACGGTGAAAGATGCACAACCACCACAAGACATGCTGCGGCAGCAACAGCTACCACCACCACCACCGCTTACCGGGGCAAACGCCTTACCGGTACAGCCAAACCGGCAGCAATACCAACAAGTTAACCAAGTGGGAGAAGGCAATGGCCAACCACCTCCACCGGCACCTTTGGGCCGGAATGTTTACAAAGATCCAGATATGTGCTGCGTTGTGTTCGCAACTGAGCCAAC
Organism: Lolium perenne; assembly: GCF_019359855.2. Lineage (NCBI taxonomy): Eukaryota > Viridiplantae > Streptophyta > Magnoliopsida > Poales > Poaceae > Lolium > Lolium perenne. The sequence continues at coordinate 136,771,605 of NC_067244.2, forward strand.
CGACAGACAGAGCCTATATCGCCGTTCTATGGAAGTGAACGCGGTGATGCCAGCAGTACCAAAATACATGCTGTGGTCTGATCACGTGCAAAAGATTGCCGGTTTCTTTGAGGGTTGTGAGTTTCACCATGTACCGCGAGCGGAAAACGAAGCCGCGGATGCGTTGTCCAAACTAGGCTCATCTAGGCAGGAATAGCCTTGGAACACTTAAGAGTACCGTCAATCAAACCAAGCCCGGAATCGGAATCAATTTTCGTACCGGAATCGCACATAGTACCCATGGACATCGATGAAGGGAACCCGGGGACTGCTCCGGTAAACTCGGGGACTGCTCCGGCAAGTTCGGGGACCGTTGCAGTTGTACCGGAAGAAACAATGCCGGTGGATAACATGGAGATAGATGCACCGGTGTTTCTGGTTCGAGAGACACCATCGTGGGTTAAACCTATTAAGGAATTCCTGATCAACGGCACCTTGCCGGATGATGAAAATGAATCAAGAAGAATCCAAAGAAGGTCCAAGGCATACACATTCATCAATGGTGAGGTGTACAAAAGAAGCGTCACCGGTGTCCTTCAAAGATGTGTGGAGCCGGAAGAAGGAAAAGAAATGCTTGAAGAGATTCACCAAGGAGAATGTGGGCACCACGCTTCATCAAGGGCGCTGGTAGCAAAAGTGTTCCGGCATGGGTTCTATTGGCCCACTGCTTTGGAAAACGCTGAGGATTTGGTAAGAAAATGCAATGGGTGCCAGAGGTACGCCAAGCAAAATCACACCCCAGCGTCCGGTTTAAAGACAATACCACTAACCTGGCCATTTGCTGTTTGGTGCCTTGATATGGTTGGCCCATTCAAAACTGCAAGGAGCAGCATGACTCACATCTTGGTTATGGTGGATAAATTCACCAAGTGGCTAGAAGTGAAACCTATCACAAAGTGTGATGGGCACACAGCGGTGAAGTTCTTAAAGGATGTCATTTTGCGGTATGGATACCCGCATAGCATCATCACTGACAATGGAACCAACTTTGCTCAAGGTGAGTTCAAAAGGTTTTGTGAGGACAACAACATCCGGTTGGATTTGTGCTCGGTAGCACACCCACAAGGCAATGGCCAAGTGGAAAGAATGAATGCTTTGGTACTTTCCGGTATTAAACCAAGGCTCATTGAAGCGGTAGAAAAGTCACCAGGGTGTTGGCTTGATGAGCTACCATCAGTGTTGTGGAGCATAAGAACAACTCCAAACCGATCCACCGGATACACTCCATTCTTCATGGTATATGGAGCAGAAGCGGTCATACCAACCGACATCATTCATGATTCACCAAGGGTACAGCTCTATACCGAGCAAGAGGTCCAAGAGGCCAGAGAAAATGATGTGGATTTGCTAGAGGAAGCAAGAGAGTTGGCATTGGCAAGAACAGCCATTTACCAGCAAAACCTCAGACGCTATCACAGCCGGAAGGTTAACCCGAGAGTATTCCGGGAAGGAGATCTGGTGCTACGCCTAGTGCAGCGCACTGAAGGCCGGCATAAGCTTTCACCACCATGGGAAGGTCCCTTCATTGTGAGCAAAGCTCTTCACAATGACTCCTATTACTTGATTGATGCACAGGAGTGGAAAAAAGGAAAGGTGGACAAATCCGGAGAGGAGAGCAAGCGTCCATGGAACGTAGCTCTGTTGCGTCCTTTCTATTCTTGAAGTTGTGGAGTAAGAAGTTCCTTTTTTGTACCTTATATGCTATGAATAAGAAGATGTCGGAACCTCGAATGAATCTCGGGGACTACCCCTAAAGTTGCATGCAATATGTTTATTTTTTCAGTTCACCGGTTGCTTAGTGAACATTTTTTCTTTCCGGTTTAGTAGCGTGCTAAACCTACCGGAGTCTTCGACTCTGCTGCTGTCCGCAAACCGACTTCATGGCAAGCAAGATAAACCGGTAGCAACTAAGCACGCGAACTACGAAAAGAGAGAGTGGGAACAAACAATCCGGAAAAATTTAACTAACCCCGATCAAACCGGTTTTTTGCAAAATTTCGAAGTTATTTCTAAGTTCAAGAAAATGCTTGTTTGGTGAAAGAACCTTGTGCTCATACGCCAAAGAACGCCCAAAGAAGGCAGGCAGAGCCAAGGCAAAAGAACCAAGTGTGCATCGAATTGGATGCGGAAACAATTTGGAAATCTTTGCAGTGCAGGATAAAATCAAAACCATGAGCAAATATGGTAAGGCAAACATAAGATAATTAACACCGGTATAACATACCGGCATAAACTGTTGTGCCACAACCAAAAGCAAACTTAAAGTTTTACATCATAAACCCTGGCATACCGGGGTAGAATTTAACGGGCATTGTTTTGAGACAACCAGGACAAACGAACATATCACAGGCAAACACTTAATAGAAGATCATCAGGCAGCAGGGGCTTCCGGAGGAGCATCGCCAGCACCAGCATCGTCCAGAGGCTCCTCATCGGCTTCATCCTCCTCCTCGTCGAGATAGTCCTTGACGTCAGGAGGGGGAGGGATGAAGGTGCGCATATCGGCGTACTCCGCGATGTGGTACGCGCGATCTTGCCGCTTAGCGGTGAGGATCGGGTCCAGATCGGTTTCCGCGCCTTCGCGTACTCCGGTGAGGGCGTCCAGGTTCAGCTCCGGATACCAAGAGCAGGCGACGTGCAGTGCGGAGTCTGCCCCAGCGCGGGCAGCGGAGCACTGCCATTCGCGGATCCTCCTGCTGGCACCCTTGAGGCGGTCGCTGATCAAGGTGAAGGTATCTGGCACCACTTCGCCAGGCCACAGAGTCCTGAAGAGCTGGGTGGCTACATCAGGAATATCAGAGAGATTCCGATCAATGGCGCGCATGTGAGACACCCGCGCGTTCAGCGCAACCAGATGGTCATAGGGGGTCCATGGCACGCCAAGATTCTCCTGGGCCTGGCCAAAGCGATGCTCCTCAACCCTCTTTATGGCAAACGCCTAGGAGTCCGGGAAGAGGCCTGTGCAAAGAAAGAAAGAGGCTAAGAAAAGGCAGCCGGAAGAAAATGTAACCGGAAGGAAAGACAACCGAAAGAAAATGCAACCGGAAGAAAAAGCTTATAAGCAGAAATCGAAAAAAGAAGAAGGAACTTACGGAAGGCATGTGCATCAGTCTGCGTAATTAGCCGGTCATATTCCTTCCGCTCCGCCTCCAGCCACGCGGCCTTATCCTCGACAGCTTTCAGCGCTTTGGCGGCCTCCTCCAGCTCGGCCTGCAACACCATATTGGAGTTGCCGGCATCCTCAAGAGCTTCATGCATCTTGGCCGCTGCGTCGGCTTCAGCAGCCTTTAGCGCCTTGGCATGGTCAAGGCCCAGCTGGATGAGCTGAGCCTTGAGCTCCTGATAGCTGGTCTTCTGGGCGCCCAGCTCCTCCTGGTGCTGCCGGATAAGCTGCTCCTTCTCCCCTGAAACCCAGAAAAGAAGATGTTAACAAAGTTGTACTGTTAAGATGAAAAGAAAAGCAAGCCAACCGGAGAACAGGAAAGTCGTACGTTGGGCGGCGGCGAGTTGCTCCTTGAGGGCTTCAATGGAAGCTTCCGGGATCACTGTTGAACAAAAATCATAAGTGTTAGAAGAAATAAAGATTTTCGGTAAAAAGATGCCGGTGGTACAAAAACTAACCTTGGCACTTATCATGTGCCTCAGCAAGATCCCGGTGCTCCCATAGAAGCTCCTCAAAGAGGACCTTCCGAGCGTCAGCCGTGAGCTGTTCAAGAAAAAGAGATTAGTTAAAGTTTTGCGCTAAGAACAAGGTTCTTAACCCGAAACTCGGGGACTGGCAGTGCTAGTTTCGCACGTTTTTAGACAAGTTTTGCGCTAAGAACAAGGTTCTTAACCCGAAACTCGGGGACTGGCAGTGCTAGTTTCGCGCGTTTCTAGACAAGTTTTGCGCTAAGAACAAAGTTCTTAACCCGAAACTCGGGGACTGGCAATGCTGGTTTCGTGCGTTTTTAATTTAAGTTTCGTGCTAAGAGCTACGCTCTCAACACAAAACTCGGGGACTGGGAAGATAGACAAGAGAGAAACCGGCATGAAAAGATAGAAAAAATCCGGAAGCAAGGAAACCGGTAAAAGTTGAAAAGAGTTGGTAAAACGTACCATCAAGTTGTTCGTGGCATCGTACCACGCGCTGTCGAGCTCCTTCACGGCGCAGCGAAGCCGCATGAAGTGCTCCTCGGAAGACCGGTCCCCAACAGGATCAGGTGCCGGCAACCTGTCCTTGCCGATGCCGCAGGTTGCCGGGGTCATATCCGCGGCGTTCCACTTCTCTGCGTAGGGCAGAAGATGCCCCAGCTCCCTGCCCTCACGCTGAAACTTGGTGATCCGGCCGAGCAGGCCGGTGGCCTTCTTGCTAGCAGCACTGGCGGCCTTGGAGAAGTGCAGCACCAAGGGCTGCTGACCGCCAGAAGGGGCGTTGGAGGCCGTCGCCTTCCCCTTGATGAGCTTGGAGGTCTTGGGCGGCGGTGCAGTTGGAGCAGCCCCGGATGGCTTGGGGCGAGGAGCATCCGGCGGTGGTGTTGGAGCAGTTCGTGGAGAAGGGGGAGCGCTAGGCGCGTCACCCCGGTTGGAACTTTCCGGCGCGGAAGTTTTCTTCTTTTCAAGGACGGGAGGAACCAAAGGTTCCGCCCGCCCGGCAGCTTCTTCCTCGGCGCCGATGTTGCTGGCGCCGGTATCTTGGGTCTCTGGAGGGGAGACAAAGTCCTCCTCCGTGCGGTGTTTTGGCGGTGTAGGGGCCGCACGCCCCGAACTTGTAGTGCCCCCCAGAGGGGAGGCAGAGATGTTGCCGGCACCAGAAGGTGCCGGGCTTGAGTGAGGAGGAGGGGTTGAGGTCCTCGCGGAACCCTCAGAGCCCGCTGGCCTTGAGCCAAGCTTCAGCGCAGGGCTAAACAAGGGAAAAAGCAAAGAGTTAGAAAAAGCAACCGGCAAAAGAACTTGGTAAGAAGAAACAAGAAAAGGGAAAAGGAAGAAGCTTACCCAGCGGCGGTCGGCAGCTGCTTGCGCTTGTAGCGCCGCATGCCCACTTCCTTCTCCCCCAAAGGCTCCATCCGGAAGCGCTTAGAGGGAGGGGCCTGGCTGGAACCGGCATCAGATGCCGGCGCCTTGTTCTTCTGGCCCTGGGCCATGAGCTTGTCCACAAACTCATGACCGGCCTCGGCTCGCAAGGGCAGCGCGTGCTCGTGGATCTACGAGTTCAAGAGAGCTGAGAAAAAATCCGCAAAAGAACAATAATGAAAGAAGTAAAAGAAACCGGAAAAGGAAGGTACCTCGAGCAAGGTCAGGTCATCGGAGGAACCGGTTGGTTCCGGCACGGACCTGCCAAGGAGCGAAGCTACGGTCTTGCCCATCTTCAGATCCCTCCAACGGATGTATGGATCCGGATCGACAGAATCAAGCGCACACTTCACGCAAGGGCCTCGTCGCTCTGCGTGAATGGTGGGGAAGCGATCCTTGGCCTGAAACGAGAAAAAAGAAGGTTAATAACAGTAAAAGTTACCGGTAAACCGACCCGAATTGCGTAATTTCTTACTTCTTGGGTCGGAGGGTTAGTAGTGCTGAGAGGAAGGAGGCCCCATTCCCAGTCAACCGGCATGGCAGTCTGGCAGATCTGCCTAGCCTTGCGAACGACGTCCTTCTTGGAGAGGGGAAGGCCGGTGATTTTGGTGGGATCACCAGGACCGTACATCTCGCTCATCCTATGCAGCCGGCGCTTGAGAGGAAGCACCCGGCGCGAGATAAAAGTGCGGATAATATCATCCGAGCAGATGTTGGTTTCCTTTACCAGGTTCGCCATGAAGCGCACCACCCGGTTGGTTTCGATGTGGTCCGTTTTCGGGTTGTAGCTCCAATTGGCTCTGCTGGGAGGTGCCGCGTTGAAGGGCGGCAGATCGATGAGGTTCGCAGGGCCGTTGTTCTTCGCGTAGAAGAAGGTCCCTTGCCATAAGCGGCAGGACTCGAGGCCGGTGAATTTGAAGAAAGTGCTCCCTTGGCGGGAGCCGATGATGCAAGACCCGCACTGCACGGGGGGTTTGGGCTTAGGAATTTCCTTGCCCTGAACGGAATTGATCCGCAGAGCAAAGAAGCGGGCAAACGTCTCCCGAGTGGGACGAATGCCAATGTAGGCCTCCATGAAGGTGGCGAAGCAGGAAAGATAAAAGATGGCGTTGCTAGGGAGGTGATGATGTTGAAGTTCATAGAAATCTAAGAACTTCCGGAAAAACGGCGAAGCCGGAAGGCCGAAGCCGCGCTCAAAGTGAGCGAGGAAAACAACATGTTCACCAGGCTCAAGCACCGATTCGATCTCGTCGCCAGGAAGCCGACAGGTTACCCCTTCCGGAATCCTTCGCGACCGGTAAAGCCAGTCAATCTTGTATTCAGTGACGTTGGAGCCCATCCAGGCTCCACGAGTGACAGGGGAAGGATTTATACCGGAAGCTTGGCTAGAGCTACCGGATTCTCCGTGGCTACCGGAATCGGTATCCATCGAAGCGGAATCGGCGGATCTATCGGAAGATTGCCTACGCCGGCTACCGAAAGAAGAGGCAGAGGAGGAGGCAGAGGAAGATTCCTCGCTGGACATTGGTTTAGAGGCAGAAAAACAGAAATCCCACAGTTGGCCCCCGTGCGAAGATCTACGAGTAAGAGGAAAATCAAAGGAAAAGGGGAAATAAAAACACTATCGACCCAAGATCTAGAAAACGAGCAAAGGGCAAGCAAACTGAGATTGGACCTAACCTCAGGTGGCGCGGTGGTTGAAGAAGAAGTTTGACGGTGAAGGAGCGGGCCAACGGTCGCCGACGAGCACCGTCGACGGCGGAGCGGAGAAGGGCGCGAGGAAGCGTGAATGCAGCGGCCGCAACTGGAGCGCTGCGACGAATCTCTGCACGATGAGGTCCGGCGGAGAGGCGGCACGAGTTCGCCGGGCGGCAGAGCTCGAGCGAACGGCGGCGAACGGAGAACGGCGGAGGCGCAGAGAGCGAAGAACACTGTGCGCGAAGAGTGGGGAATGCGAGAAGAGGAAGAAGAGGCGACGGTTCCACCTTATAAAGAAGGGAGAAGGTGGGCTGAAAACCGCTGGGCCGCAGCGGTTCGCACCGCGGGCCGCGACGGTTCGCACCACGGGCCGCCACGTGGCGAGGACGTACACGCGAAAAAAATGAAAAGACACACGAAGGCGCACACGGATCTGAAGCGGTGAGTGGGATCCGCTGAGGAGCATTTAACGTGCGCGCGGGAGTCGAAGCGAAGTGACCTCTGACACTGGCGCGCCAGTTAACAGTGTGCATGTCACTGACAGGCGCGGGGCCCGAGAAATTCTCGACTTCGCCGAGGAGAGAGTAAATGCGGAAGATACCGGAGAAAAAAGATGTCGGGAAATACCTCGCAGAGAGAGAAAGCGTAAGTCCGGGTAAAGATGCCGGATCCAAGCTCAACGCCGGAAAGATTAAACCGGTATCCTATAAAATAAGAACCTGGCATGGTCTGTAGGATAGAATCCGACAGATTATACCAGCTTCGGGGACTAATGTTGGGGGGATGACCCCCGGTATGCCAAAGGCATGCCAAACCGGATGGTTTGGGCCATCAAGATACCGGTTTAATATTCTTACCGGAGCACAGAGATAAAAGTTTGGGTAAGTCAAGCTAAGCCGGTATCCCCAAGAGGGGTATACCGGAACCGGATAAAGAAGATACCGGAAAGAAGGGCCTGTCGGCAAGACTGGTCAAAGATTCTCTTCAGAGCTAGAAGACAAGGATGAGCTAAGCAAAGTGACTTTAATCGGAGCCCTGGCGCCAAAGAGAGGGGTGACGCTGAAAGAAGCCGGAGGACGTCAGCGTCCCTGATTAAAGAAGACCCCGGCGTCATCCATGATTAAAATAGCTTTGTAAAGTAGTTTGTCCAGTCAAAGATGCCATTAGGGTTTCTTGCCCTGTAAGCCACCCTCTCCCCTATATAAGGAGAGGGGGCACAGCCTCTTACAGGTGTGTGTTGATAGAGGAGATTAGACGAGGAACCTTGTATCCAAGAACCTGTAACCATGTTGAGATCAATGAAGCTATCGATCTAGAGCAGAGTTCTTCCTCTTGTCTCTCTTCTTGCATACCGGCCTTTGGTTGTGTTCTTGAGGAAAGCATCCGGAAGTTCATCTCATCTAGTCGCAAACCCTCCCCCGAATCCTCTAGCGTCCATTCGGCCCCAACTTAAGCCATCCCATGGCATCTGCTCGTTCGCCACGACGACAATGATCTTGCATGCTCTCCATTGCTAGTAGAGGCTCTGGCCAAGTCGTTACTTGTAACTCCAAGAGGGAGTATTTATGCTCGATAGTGGGTTCATGCATCCATTAAATCTGGGACAGTGACAAAAAGTTCTAAGGTTGTGGATGTGCTGTTGCCACTAGGGATAAAACATCAATGCTTTGTCTAAGGATATTTGTGTTGATTACATTACGCATCATACTTAATGCAATTATCTGTTGTTTGCAACTTAATACTGGAAGGGATGCGGATGCTAACCTGAAGGTGGACTTTTTAGGCATAGATGCATGCTGGATAGCGGTCTATGTACTTTGTCGTAATGCCCAATTAAATCTCACACTACTCATCATAATATGTATGTGCATTGTCATGCCATCTTTATTTGTCAATTGCCCAACTGTAATTTGTTCACCCAACATGCTATTTCTTATCGGAGAGACACCACTAGTGAACTGTGGACCCCAGTCCATTCATTTACATCGAATACAATCTACTGCAATACTTGTTCTTACTGTTCTCTGCAAACATCATCATCCGCACTATACATCTAATCCTTTGTTACAGCAAGCCGGCGAGATTGACAACCTCACTGTCACGTTGGGGCAAAGTATTTTGGTTGTGTTGTGCAGGTTCCACGTTGGCGCCGGAATCCCTGGTGTTGCGCCGCACTACACTCCGCCACCATCAACCTTCAACGTGCTTCTTGACTGCTACTGGTTCGATAAACCTTGGTTTCTTACTGAGGGAAAACTTGTTGCTGTACGCATCACACCTTCCTCTTGGGGTTCCCAATGGACACGTGCTGTACGCGTATCAAGCTCTTTTTCTGGCGCCGTTGCCGGGGAGATCAAGACACGCTGCAAGGGGAGTCTCCCACTTCCAATCTCTTTACTTTGTTTTTGTCTTGCTTTACTTTACTTTATTTACTACTTTGTTTGCTGCATTATATCAAAATACAAAAAAATTAGTTACTTGCTTTACGTTATTTACTGTCTTGTTTGCGTTCTCTATATTAAAAACACAAAAAATTAGTTATTTGCATTTACCTTATTTTTGTTATCATGACTAGTCCCGTAACTGTTACTCTATCACCTGAGGAATCAATCTTTACTTTTAAACAAGGTGGTGAAGAGAGTTTTAAAGAAGCCTGGTCTAGAATTTTTGATTCTTATAGTAAAACTGAACCTAAAATGACGCTAAGTTTGCTTCTTAGTAATTTTTATTTTGGGCTTATTCTTCGTTATAGATATGCCTTAGATGCTGTAGTGGGAGGAGATTTCCTTCACTGCGATGGGGATCAAGCTTTTAATGCCATAAAAAAATTGTTTACATCATCTAGCTCCGCTAATAATTTTGATCCATCTCTTGCTAGTATTTATAATAGATTGAACACTCTTGAGACAAGTGTATCCTGCTTAAAAGAAGGGTATGGTCGGATTCGTGAGCATTTTGATTATGTTCCAGTAAACTCTGAACCTTCAATGTGGGACCCTACTATTAAAGTTACTATTGATGGTAAAATTTTCAATGCACGTTGTGATATTATGACTGAATTTTGCCTTATGACTGAAAGTATTTATGAATTTTTGACACTCTGGGGACTTACTGAAGGTGGAGAAGGAATAACTCTCACTGATAACTCTGTTATAATTCCTAAGGGAATAGCCGAAGGAGTATTCACAACCCTTCTTGGAAGGACGGTATCCACTGATTATCTCGTTATTGAATGTGTATGGACAGGACAAATCACACTTGGAAGATCCCTGCTGAAGCTCTTGGGAGTAACCATAGATGTGGGGAAAGGCACTCTAAATTCCTCCATACCTGGATGTGGTCATATATTCCCAAAACCAAAGAGTAAGAATAAGAGTAAGAAAGGTAGGCGCAGAGCCCCTGGTAAGAATGCCAATGCTTCATCTCTTGATAATACTTGATACACACTTTCTGCGCCTAGCTGAAAGGCGTTAAAGAAAAGCGCTTATGGGAGACAACCCATGATTTTACTTCTTCACTTTTGTTTTATATTTGAGTCTTGGAAGTTGTTACTACTGTAGCAACCTCTCCTTATATTTATTTGTTGCATTGTTGTGCCAAGTAAAGTCTTTGATAGTAGGTTTATACTAGATTTGGATTACTGCGCAGAAACAGATTTCTTGCTGTCACGAATTTGAGCAGTGTTCTCTGTAGGTAACTCAGAAAAATCTGCCAATTTACGTGAGTAATCCTCAGATATGTGCGCAACTTTCATTCAATTTGAGAATTTTCATTTGAGCAAGTCTGGTGCACCTAAAAAATTCATCTTTACGGACTGAATAGTTTTGACAGATTCTGCCTTTTATTTCGCATTGCCTGTTTTGCTATGTTTGATGGATTTCTTTGTTCCATTAACTTTCAGTAGCTTTGTGCAATGTCCAGAAGTGTTAAGAATGATTATGTCACCTTTGAACATGTGAATTTTTGATTATGCACTAACCCTCAAATGAGTTTGTTTTGAGTTTGGTGTGGAGGAAGTTTTCAAGGATCAAGAGAGGAGGATGATACAATATGATCAAGGAGAGTGAAAGCTCTAAGCTTGGGGATGCCCCCGTGGTTCATCCCTGCATATTTCAAGAAGACTCAAGCATCTAAGCTTGGGGATGCCCAAGGCATCCCCTTCTTCATCGACAACATTATCAGGTTCCTCTAGTGAAACTATATTTTTATTCCGTCACATCTTATGTGCTTTACTTGGAGCGTCTGTATGTTCTTGTTTTTGTTTTGTTTGAATAAAATTGGATCCTAGCATTCATTGTGTGGGAGAGAGACACGCTCCGATGTTGCATATGAACACATATGTTCTTAGCTTTATTCTTAATGTTCATGGCGAAGGTTGAAACTGCTTCGTTAATTGTTATATGGTTAGAAACAAAAAATGCTACATGTGGTAATTGGTATAATGTCTTGAATAACTTGATACTTGGCAATTGTTTTGCTCATATAGATCATGTTTAAGCTCTTGCATCATATACTTTGCACCTATTAGTGAAGAAATACATAGAGCTTGCTAAAATTTGGTTTGCATGATTGGTCTCTCTAAAGTCTAGATATTTTCTGGTAAGGGTTTGAGCAACAAGGAGGACACTGTAGAGTCTTATAATGCTTGTAATATGTTCTTATGTAAGTTTTGCTGTACCGGTTCATACTTGTGTTTGCTTCAAACAACCTTGCTAGCCTAAGCCTTGTATTGAGAGGGAATACTTCTCGTGCATCCAAATCCTTGAGCCAAAAACTATCCCATTTGTGTCCACCATACCTACCTACTACATGGTATTTCTCCGCCATTCCAAAGTAAATTGCTTGAGTGCTACCTTTAAAATTCTATTCTCTGTCTTTGCAATATATAGCTCATGGGAAAATAGCTTAAAAACTATTGTGATATTGAATATGTACTTATGTATCTTATTTCTTATTAAGTTGCTTGTTGAGCGATAACCATGTTCCTAGGGACGCCATGAACTATCCTTTGTTGAATATCATGTGAGTTGCTATGCATGTTCGTCTTGTCTGAAGTAAGGGTGATTTATCATGAGTTGAATGGTTTGAGCATGCATATTGTTAGAGAAGAACATTGGGCCGCTAACTAAAGCCATGATCCATGGTGGAAGTTTCAGTTTGGACAACAATCCTCAATCTCTTATGAGAATATTATCTGTTGTTGAATGCTTATGCATTAAAGAGGAGTCAATTATCTATTGTCTATGTTGTCCCGGTATGGATGTCTAAGTTGAGAATAATCAAAAGCGAGAAATCCAATGCGAGCTTTCTCCTTAGACATTTGTACAGGTGGCATAGAGGTACCCCTTTGTGATACTTGGTTAAAACATATGTTATGCAATGATAATCCATGAAAATCCGAGCTAATTAGGACAAGGTGCAGGCACTATTGGTATACTATGCATGAGGCTTGCAACTTATAGGATATCTTATACATAACACATATGCTTTATTACTATCGTTGACAAAATTGTTTCTTGTTTTCAAAATAAAAGCTCTAGCACAAATATAGCAATCCATGCTTCCCTCTTCGAAGGGCCATTCTTCTACTTTTATGTTGAGTCAGTTTACCCACTTCCTTCTATCTTAGAAGCAAACACTTGTGTTAACTGTGCATTGATTCTTACATACTTGCATATTTGCATTCATCCTATTACTTTGCATTGACAATTATCCATGAGATATGCATGTTGAAAGTTGAAGCAACCGCTGAAACTTAATCTTCCTTTGTGTTGCTTCAACGCCTTTACTTCGAATTTATTGCTTTATGAGTTAACTCTTATGCAAGACTTATTGATGCTTGTCTTGAAAGTACTATTCATGAAAAGTCTTTGCTATATGATTCAGTTGTTTAACCATTGTCTTTACCATTGTTTTGGATCGCTGCATTCATTACATATGCTTACAATAGTATTGATCAAGATTATGATAGCATGTCACTTCAGAAATTATCTTTGTTATCGTTTACCTACTCGAGGACGAGTAGAAACTAAGCTTGGGGATGCTGATACGTCTCCAACGTATCTATAATTTCTTATGTTCCATGCTACTTTTATGATGATACACACATGTTTCATACATACTTTATGTCATATTTATGCATTTTCCGGCACTAACCTATTAACAAGATGCCGAAGAGCCAGTTGCTGTTTTCTGTTGTTTTTGGTTTCAGAAATCCTAAAAAGGAAATATTCTCGGAATTTGACGAAATCAACGCCCAGGGTCTTATTTTTCCACGAAGCTTCCAGAAGACCGAAAGGGAAACGAAGTGGGGCGACGAGGCACCGACACAACAGGGCGGCGCGGCCCAGGCCTTGGCCGCGCGGCCCTGGCGTGTGGGGCCCTCGTGACGCCCCCTGACCTACCCTTCCGCCTAAATATAGCCTTCGTCGAGAATACCCCAGTACCGAGAGCCACGATACGGAAAACCTTCCAGAGACGCCGCCGCCGCCAATCCAATCTCGGGGGATTCAGGAGATCGCCTCCGGCACCCTGCCGGAGAGGGGAATCATCTCCCGGAGGACTCTTCATCGCCATGATCGCCTCCGGAGTGATGTGTGAGTAGTTCACCCCTGGACTATGGGTCCATAGCAGTAGCTAGATGGTCATCTTCTCCTCATTGTGCTATCATTGTTGGATCTTGTGAGCTGCCTAACATGATCAAGATCATCTATTTGTAATGCTACATGTTGCGTTTGTTGGGATCCGATGAATATGGAATACTATGTTATGTTGATTATCAATCTATCATATATGTGTTGTTTATGATCTTGCATGCTCTCTGTTGCTAGTAGAGGCTCTGGCCAAGTCGTTACTTGTAACTCCAAGAGGGAGTATTTATGCTCGATAGTGGGTTCATGCCTCCATTAAATCTGGGACAGTGACAGAAAGTTCTAAGGTTGTGGATGTGCTGTTGCCACTAGGGATAAAACATCAATGCTTTGTCTAAGGATATTTGTGTTGATTACATTACGCACCATACTTAAAACAATTGTCTGTTGTTTGCAACTTAATACTGGAAGGGGTGCGGATGCTAACCTGAAGGTGGACTTTTTAGGCATAGATGCATGCTGGATAGCGATCTATGTACTTTGTCGTAATGCCCAATTAAATCTCACACTACTCATCATAATATGTATGTGCATTGTCATGCCATCTTTATTTGTCAATTGTCCAACTGTAATTTGTTCACCCAACATGCTATTTCTTATCGGAGAGACACCACTAGTGAACTGTGGACCCCGGTCCATTCCTTTACATCGAATACAATCTACTGCAATACTTGTTCTTACTGTTCTCTGCAAACATCATCATCCACACTATACATCTAATCCTTTGTTACAGCAAGCCGGTGAGATTGACAACCTCACTGTCACGTTGGGGCAAAGTATTTTGGTTATGTTGTGTAGGTTCCACGTTGGCGCCGAAATCCCTGGTGTTGCGCCGCACTACACTCCGCCACCATCAACCTTCAACGTGCTTCTTGACTCCTACTAGTTCGATAAACCTTGGTTTCTTACTGAGGGAAAACTTGCTGCTGTACGCATCACACCTTCCTCTTGGGGTTCCCAACGGACGCGTGTTGTACGCATATCAACGGCATGGCCGCATGGCCCCATGCCCACGTTATTGCACCCTGCCTCACGAGACATATTTATGTACAAACCAATCACCCAACCTCAGGTTGCTTCTCCCTATGTATACTTATTATCACTATCAAAATCTTTTCAGTAATCTCTCATATTCGCCTTTACTCGCTCTATTGCATCACAAATATTGTGAGATATGTACACAATATGTTGTAGATAGCTCATTGCCCTGCAAAAACACGATTTGGGTAAAATATTATAGCACATACTAATATATTCAAATACAACATCACCATGTTAAAGAGTGTGAGATATATGCATGAGAACACACACTTTCTATGCGAGTTCTGGTTGTATCACTTCCCATGTAAAGTCCTAAATTTGAGTCGGATTTTTTTTTGAAACGGAGGCAAAAGCTTTGCCCTAATCTATTAATTAAGAAGTAGTTTTACAAGGCCAACGGTCTAAAGTTACACCACATGCGGATTACTCTCCCGGCATCAAAGTACCCAAGCGTTTAGCGCCCGCCAACACCCATAAACGAGCCTCGCACTTAACCTTATCTAAAACTACCATGGAAGGGGCGTTCTTCTTACGGAAAACTCTACCATTGCGCTCGCACCAAATCTCCCAAGAGATGAGCAAGGTTAGCGAGGCGATGCCTTTGCGTCTTGTGGAGGATCCTCCCGCCATCATGAACCACCAATCCGCAATATTGGTACCCTCCCAATTGGTGGGGTGAACATCGTCCAAGCCTAACCACTCGTTGACCCGGTTCCAAATGCGCTTGGTGAAACGGCAATGAACGAAAATGTGATCAATAGTTTCGGTGCATTGCTTGCAAGGAGGGCAAAGGCCGCAGTTTGGCCAACCACGCTTTTGGAGATGATCCGCTGTCCAAATCCTTTTTTGATACGCTAGCCAAGCGAAGAATTTGACTTTGGGAGGCGCCCAAACCTTCCAAATGCATTTGTTCATGGGTGAGGCAATAGAGCCAAGAAATTGAATGTCATAAGCGGATTTAGAAGAATACTCGCCACTAGATGTAAGCCGCCAAATAATGTCATCCTCTTGATCAATATGTAGCTCAATTTGCGAGAGTAGCGAGCAAAAGTCAACAAATTGGGGGAGGTGGTCCAAAGAGAAGGGAAGTGTCAAGTCAATCTTGGCAATCCAACTTTGCTCATGCAAGGCTTGTGCAACCTTCCAATTCTTCCTTTTGGAGGAAGCGTAGATGAGGGGCGCTACCTCAATCGGCTTTCGTCCATTCAACCAAGGGGCATGCCAAAAGGGTGTCTTTTTTTCCATTCCCGAGGATGATGGAAGTAGAGACATAGAAGATCTCCATATCATCGCTAGTGCATGGGTTTTCAAGGCCGACCCATATTTTGCCCGGGTTCTTCCATTCAAGCCAAGGCCAACGAAGCCGGAGAGCCGTCGCAAACTTGCTCATATGAAGCACTCCAAGGCCACCAAGCTTCTTGGGGTGGCACACGGCCTCCCAATTTACCTTGCACTTTTCCCCGGTCGTAGTTTCTTTGGCGGACCAAATGAAAGCCCTCTCGATCTTGTTGATGAAGTTCATGGTCTCCGGAGGTATGCAAAGAGGAGTAAGGTGGTAGATGGCTTGTGAGGCAATTATTTATAAAAGTCGGATTATTTATGAAGTCGGATTATTTAACGTATATACAATTGCTCCAATTCATGTCCCTTCCCCCCAATTTGTAAAATGCATATCCATGTGAACGGAAATGCATTCCTGCTATTATAGGGCCCTTTTGTTGTGGCTTGTTTTTGACTTTTTGGCTTTGGCAAAAGCCAAAAAAAACACCTAAATAGGTGTTTTTTTTTTGGCTTTTGGTTTTTGAAGCCAAAAGAATAGGATCTTTGTTTTTGGCTTCCAAAATCCAAAAGCCAAAAAAAGTGTTTTTTTTTTGTTTTTGCGAAAGCCAAAAAGCCAAAAAAAAAGCCACAACAAAAGGGCCCATAATAGCTTTTGTTTTTAGCTTCCAAAATCCAAAAGCCAAAAAAAAGGCCACAACAAAAGGGCCCATAGTAGCTTAAGTAGGGGAATAGTAATCACCCAAAAATTTCTTTGCCTAACCATTAAAAAGAGGGCCACGTGGCCATTTGTTCGACACCGTTAAGAGCCGAACTGGAAGAGTCGCTTGTTCCTGTGAGGATTTTGAGCCTGACACTTGTCTTGTGACGATGATTCTTCGTATGTCAGTTCGCAACCTAACCACTTCTCTCTCCACCAGTCGTCTCCAGCTCCCCTTCCGCCTGCTGTTCCGTCACAACGGGTCACCGTCCCGAACGTAAAAATAGCCGCCGCTCTTCCGTTGCGTGCAGCCGGGAAGCAGCTCAGCGATGTTACCGTCCACAACAGCGACGGCGAGTGGAGTTTGGTTTGACATCTACGGCCGGGCTGCTGCCCCAGTGTTCACAGTTCACCCGGCACGGCAAAGCTCATTCAAAGTGTAATAGATAGACGACGACGAACGCGAGCGAGCGATGACCGTGGAGGGTATAATCTGCAGGAGGATGGATATATAGCATGTTTTTTTGTGAAGACGAGGCAGTTGGAACCTGAATAAGTTTGTGTAAATACGCTTCGATCATCTGCCTCAGTGTTCATATGTTTTGGCAGCGCTGCGTTTGCGTACAGAATCCAATCCAAAAACGTGCACCTAAAGATATGGAGTCGGGGGAGATGGACCACGCGTATTCTTTTTCCTCGACGGTCATTTATTACCTCTTGCCGTGCAATCAACCATCAAATTACTGCAGAAAAAAAACGTGCCCGCCGTCGCTGTTCATCTTTGACCCCGAACATCCCGATGGATTACGCACGTCAAAGCTAAACAAACTCGCAGTCAAAATTAGCCACACCGGAGCGGACCGATCGAGCTGGCGACCGCCTTTGCTTGCATGAAGAACTGAAACATTTGGCGCGGATGGAAGTGGAGTTTTCCGATGCCGATCCCCTCCCTGACGTCACTGGTGGAAAAAAGGGCCTTTGGTCGCGGTTCGCAACTGCCATTAGTCGCGGTTGCGCAACCGCGACCAAATAAGCGCGACTAAAGGCCCCCCCCCCTTTAGTCACGGTTGCTTAAGAACCGCGACTAAAGGTCCGTCCACGTGGGCGCCAGGCGGCCGTCGGGGCGGAGGACCTTTAGTCGCGGTTCTTCTGGCCAACCGCGACTAAAGGCCGCCGCAGGTTTAGGGTTTTAGCCCCCCCCTAAACCTGCACCCCCCCCCCCCCCCTAAACCTGTTTTCTGTTTAATTTGTATTGTTTTATTTCTTGTGTGCTTTATTTTAATTTTAAAGGAGTTTCACATATTCTACGGTACTACATACATGCATATGAATGTACAATTTCAAACAAATTTGAAATTAGAACCAAAAAAAATTCAAGAGGAATATACAATATATATTCAATATCATCGGATGACCATATACAATTTTGAACAAGTTTCCATACATAATTTAATGCATATAAAGTTCTACGTCCTCGTAATGGTGTTCTCCTTTAGGATGGAGGACTTCCCTCCTGAACCATCCAGCTAGTTCCTCTTGAAGTGGTCGGAAGCGAGCTTCTGGACTAAGCATCATCCGGAGGTTATTCCTCTGAGCATTGGTATCACTCGGAACCCGCTCAGAAGTGTATCTCCGGATCATCTCACAGACATAGTATCCACATAGATTGGTCCCCGCTGGCTGAATATGGCCACCATTCTTAGCCTTTGACCTTTTGAATTCTAGCTCTTTTTTGAAATCACCGACCTTTTGATCTGAGAACCGTCTCCAAACCCTACGAGGCAAAGAAAATTAAATGAACAAGAGAGTTATTAGTTACTTGAAGCTTAGGAAATGAACGAAATAGGCCGATCGATATAGAGCGCAAATGAATGAAAATAATTACTTCTGCAGCATTCTTCTCATGCCGCCCCAAAGATTTGAATCCAGAGCCAGAGAGTCGTGGACGAGACATTCTGAGGTGTCAACTTTAATTACTAGCAGAATCCAATGGAACCTGCGAACACGATATATGCACAGTACGTCATGCATAACTCATCGATTAGCCGGCCACATACCATGCATGGAGTAAACAAAAGAGAATGTGCTCAAGACAGAAACACTCACCCAAAATGGTAAGGAAATAGAATATCACTTTTGAGTTCCTGCTTTGTAAGAAACTGCCACAGGTCTTCCTCCACGTCGGCGGGGTGATGCTCTAACACATATCCATTAACGATGTGTGGGTCAATGAACCCAACATCATGGATGTTCCTTACTCTGCATTCCTTAATCTTCATTCTGCATGTATAATAGCGGACACAACAATATAGTTAGGACATATATATAGTGCAGGCAATATGAACGAGATGGGGTAGAAATAAATCACTTACAGAACGTAGCAACTAATGATAGATTTGTCGAGCTCGCGCAGATTGAAAAGCTGGAACAATTCACTCAGATGAATTTGTACATAGTAATGTTTGAAGTGAGGCTCATATCTAACTTCCGCATAAATATATTCTTTGGCGTTTTTATTTTTTATGTAACCCTTGTACCATTTCAGCAGACCTTTCATTTGTGGAGGTATATCCTCTTCCTGCGCAGGCTCGACGAGAGGCCCACTCTTCACATATGTAATTACTACCTCCTTCACTGGCGCCTCATCAAGGCCTAACAGTTCACGGAGAGTAATACCTACGTTGGCCGCTTGTTCTCTGGCACTCGTTACAGTCAATCCCTGTGCTGCCGCAGATTCTATGATATCGGGGGCATCCGGACCGGCGGCTTTCACTATAAGCGGGGCAATCGATTGTTTACTTTGTTCCCCGTGCTGGGCAACTCGTTTCCCGCTTTTTTTACTTTCTAATTCCGTTTTCTCGGCCTCCTCCCGCTCTCTCTTCTCCTTCAACATGAGTGCCTGCTTACGAAGTTCACGTGCATAGTCGTCAGGCAGATTCTTCGCGGCTTGGGACGGTGCGTTCAAAAATGACTTAGCCCACTTCTTTTGCTCATCAGAAAATACTGGCTTGGGCTCGGGCTCTCTTTTCTTCTTGCAGTCCGCCTTCCATTTCTCATAATCAGCAGTCGCGGCCGCGTCGACTTCCTCGGCAGTACGTTCCCAAGGCCTCGTGGGGAGAGGCTTCAGTGATGGCTCCGGTACCTTTGTTATCTTAGGTACATAAGGGTCCGGGTTAATACTCCAGGACTGCTTCTGCTTCTTCGCCGGAGGTGGATTGGGGGGCGGCGTCTGCTTACCCGCCCGGGGCGGACTAGGGGGCGGCGGCTGCTTACCCGCCGGAGGTGAATTGGGGGGCGGCGTCGGCTGACGTGAAGGAGGTGTAGGTGAAGCACCACCACCACCACCACCGCCACCGCCACCGCCACCACCACCACCGTAGGGGGGTGGACTTGTTGTCCTTGGCGCCTCGCCTGGAAACTTGATAAACTTCTTTTGCCATAGAATGAAATGGCGCTTGACATCTCCAAGTCTTCTCTCCCCTTCAGGTGTAGCAATGTCAATGTCCAGGTCCTCAAACCCTTGGACTATGTCCTCCACCGTGACATGAGCATAGCCATCTTGAATGGGGTTGTTGTGGTGGAGTGCTCCAGGTAAACATGGTAAAGCACTGCCGATGGCTACCTTCATGGACATGTTCCCGATAGGATAATATAGATGACATTCTTTCATCTCCTTTATATCGTCCACGGGGTAGCGAGGAGGCTCCGGTGCAGTAATTTCGACCGCCAGAGGCTCCGGTGCAGTAATTTCAATCGTCGGTGCATGTGCACCAGCCGGTGGGGCCTCCGTGGAAGCCACGCTGCTTCTCCGCTGCTGGCTTCCGAGATCCGCTGGATGATCTTCATGCTGCGCCCGAGCTGCATCTCTTTCGGCTACTAGTACACTCACGGTTTTCTTCATCACATCCATTTCCGATGCCAACCGCGCCACAACATATGCTTCCCGATCCATCTTTCTCTTACGACTTCTGTAACCGTACGGGTCATCGTTCTGGGAGAACCCTATTTTCCATGGAATGTGCCCCATGCCTCGTACACGTCCTCCGTGTTCAGGATTCCCGAGGGCTTTTGTCAGCGCGTCGTTCTCTCTGTTTAACTTGATCTTCCCCTCTTGAGCATCCCTTATTGCGTCAATAAGGGCTTGGGTGGGTTTAATTATTTTGCCCCGGTAAACACACTCCCCTGTCTCCGGGTTCAGCGTTCCCCCATGCCCGTACCACCAGCTTTTGGCCCTTGGGTCCCATCCCTCCGTACCTGGACGGATTCCTCGCGCCCTCAGCTCGTTCTCCATCTTCTCCCACCTAGGCTCCCAAAGGCGATACCCTCCTGGCCCCATAATATGATTGTACTCCTCCTTAGCCGCATTTTCCTTATTTTTTTCGATATTTGAATGAACTGCTCCGATTTCTTTTGCTTCACAAATTCTGGCCAATCATGTTTCAGTTTCTCATATTGTCCTTTGAAATCCGGAGTCTTGTTCTCCTTGACAAAGTCATGGGCTAGATTTTGCTTGAATTTCCGGAATGCGTCGGCCATCTTATGAAGAGCGAACTGTTTGACTAGCCTCCTCCTCTCCTTGTTTTCCTCAATCTTGTTACCCTCCTCATCGAATTTGTTGTATTCCGGAGGTAGAACGAAATGTTCCATAAGCTTTTTGAAGCAATCTTTTTTTGTTCTCTTATCGACAAAAGTGGAACCAATTCGTGCCTTCTTTGGCTCATTCCACTCCTGGACGGTGATCGAGACGTTGTCTCTAACAACGGCTCCGCATTGGTTGATAAACTTGGTGGCGTTCTTGCGGGGCTCCAGCGGCCTGCCGGTTGCACTGCCGACAACCTCGATGGTGCATGTTTCTCCTTGTTTCATCGTCTTGGTTGCGCCACCATTTGACGACGTACTCGATTGTTTCGACGATCCGGCCGAGGGCTAAAATAAGAAAGAGAGTCGCGCGCGTTAGTACACACATATTTATTTAAATCAGTTAGTTTGTATCACCAGAGGCTCAATGTATATATATACCTCGGCGCCGGAGGTGGTTGCTACTTCCATTTGAAGATCGTCGTTTATCGATGTTTGTTCGGCATCATCTTGCTGACGGCCTTCATCTTCACCGTCAAGGTTCAGATAAGAAGAGATATCATCTTTTTCTTGTTCGGTCGGCACATATAGAATATCTCCGTTTATGATGCCGAACATATCATCTTCAGCGTCCGGATCATAGTTGTCCATAATCGGGTCAGCTCTATCGTCCGCCATATGTCAGTCCTGAAAACATGTAGTAAAAACAAATTAATTGTGTATATGCATTATCACATCTCTTCTACATATAAAGAGAGAGGGCGACGAGGGAGGCGAGAGGGGGGACGCAGTGACCGCGTGACCGAGAGACCGGTGGCGGTGGCGAAAGGGCGGTGGCGCGGTGCCGCGGACACATAACCCTCGCCGCCCCCTCTCGATCCCAAAAAAAACACCGCGCGTATACGGAGGGGGCGACGAGCGCTGCCCCCTCCGTATACACACGGCGCCCTTCTCTCTGGCCGGCGGCGCGGTGCCCCTTCTCTTGGCCGGCGGCATGGCGCCCCTTCTCTCTAATGTACACTGGCTGGCGGCGGCGGCGCGGCGCCTGTGAGTGGCGGCGGCTGCGGCGACAGCGAGGGCGGCGACGTACGGGGCGCGGCGGTTGGATTTAGTGAGCCGCGAGCGTGCACGGTGGCTGACGGCGCAAGCGGCGAGCAGAGATTGGACGCGTCGTGCGACCTTCGTCGTGGTCTTGATGATAACGGCGACGTCGTACCACGGTCGTTTTGCAAAATTATTAGTAGCAAATTTAAAAAAAACTTAGTATATCAAATTTGAAAAAAACATAGTACTTCCTCCGATTCATATTAATCGACTTCATTTTGTCTAGATTCGTATGTATCTAGTTAAGTTTTTAGTCTATATGCATGTGTATCTAGGCAAAATGAAGTCAATTAATTTGAACCGAAGGGAGTATATCAAATTTAAATAAAAACTTAGTATATCAAAAAAAATTAAAAAAACTTATTAGTTACATTTTTAATAAAAAAACTTAGTTACAAATTTAAAAAAAACAAAAAAAACAAAAAAAAACAAAAAAAGTGTGATGGCCAGGCGCCCTGGCCCTTCTCTCGTTCTTCGTCTCTCTCTCGATCTGCAGCGGTACGGCCGCCGGCGCGCGGCAAGCGGCGGCGAGCAGGGCGGCAGCGGCGGCACATGGCGGCGGCGCGCGAAGGCGGCGACAGACGAGAGGGTGGGCGCGCGCGCTGGTCCTTACGGCTCTGTCGTCGGGCGGTGGCGGCGAATCGTGGCGGTGGCGCGGCGCGGCACCCGACGACGAGGCGCGGCGGTTGGCGCGGCGCGGCACGGCAGAGGGCGCGGCGACGGCGCGGCGACAGCAGTAGAGAGGGCGCGGCGACGGCGTGGTAGAGGTTCGATCGGCGACGGCGCTGCAGAGGAGACGGTTCGATCGGCGCGGAGAAGACGAGTGTGCCGCGGGCGCGAACGGCCGCGCGTATATAAAGGGACCCCCTTTAGTCGCGGTTGGTTTTTCGCCGAGTTTTTCGTTTCCCGCGCGCAAAGACCTTTAGTCGCGGTTGGCGAGGCCAACCGCGACCAAAGGTATTTTTCGAATACTTTCGTTTTAAAATCTAAAAAATACATATAATATATGAATAAATTCAGAAAAATAAAACTAATTCAATTCAAAATGTTAAAAATACATATAATATATCAATAAATTCATAAAAATAAAACCAATACATTTCAAAATCATAAAATACAAATAATATATCAAAAAATTTAGAAAAATAAAACTAATTCAATTCAAAATGTTAAAAATACAAATAATATATCAAAAAATTCAGAAAAATAAAACTAATTCATTTCAAAATCATAAAATACAAATAGTATATCAAAAAATTAAGAAAAGTAAAACTAATTCAATTCAAAATGTTAAAAATACAAATAATATATCAAAAAATTTAGAAAAATAAAACTAATTCAATTCAAAATGTTAAAAATACAAATAGTATATCAAAAAATTAAGAAAAGTAAAACTAATTCAATTCAAAATGTTAAAAATACAAATAATATATCAAAAAATCAGAAAAACTAATTTCTTCCCTCATCTGTCTTCCTGCCCCCCGCTTCCCACCAGTTCTTCCTGGCCACCTCTGTCTTCCCATAAGTTCTCCCCGGCCTGTTTTCCCGCCAGTTCTTTCCCGCCTCTTTCTTCCCGCCACTTTCTTCCCGCCACTTTCTTCCCGCCTCTTTCTTCCCGCCACTTTCTTCCCGCCTCCTGTCTTCCCGCTCCCATTTTTCCCGCCATTTGTCACTACATATATGTAGCCCAGCTTGGCCAGCATTATCACATCTCTACAATCTCTCATCACTCTCTCATGGCTTCCACCGCACCCACTCTAACCTACCAGCAGGTGGAGGAGCTTTGCGCCTCGAACTACCCTTGCCCACCGGGCTACCGCGTTCCCGCCGGCTGGAGCCTAAGCGCCGGCGGCGTGCCGGTCCCTCCCGTCCCTCAGGGTACTGCGCGTCGGGCGGCCATCACGAACCACTACTACCTCGACCTCACGCCGGAGCAGCGGATGAATCCCCGCTGGCATCCCGATAACCAGCATACTTGGGACACCTTCTTCATCAATCGGCGTGAGAGGGCGCTCGCCAGGTATGAGGAGGACGGTCTGCCTCCTGGGAACTTCCACGAGGCCGGCCGTCGGCTATGGTGGTACGGGCGGACTCTGCAGAGCGTCATGGACTACATCACGGCCGGCGATATCCCCCGCCTGCGCTACCCTCAGTTCGAGCCACGAGCGCCGCCCGACGACAGCGACGACAGCAGCGACGACGACGGCGGCAACTTAGAAGGCGACGACTACTAGTACAACGGCGGCGGCTATGAAGACTACGAGTATGCATATTATACGCCTAGGCAGGAGTATGACTAAATCACTCCAAATTTCATGTATCATCAGTGGTATCTCGAATCATTCGAAAATGGACACCAAACACATCACCGGTAATATAATTCACATGATCCATTCAACAAAGTTTGGTACAATAAATTATTACACATCATTTCTTCCCTTGTGTCCCTGCTTGCTTACGATTGTGCCGTATCCATGGAGCATCCTCATCATTTAACTTAATGCTTGGGTCGGTGTTCACTTTGAAGGGCGGAATTCCAGCAAACATATTATAATCTTCTAACATGTCTGTCTTGTCCTCCACTCCCACGATGTTTCTTTTCCCTGAAAGAACAATGTGGCGCTTTGGATCATCGCATGATGTACTGATCGTTTTCTTATCTTTCCGTTTCCTCGGTTTGCTACTCATGTCCTTGACATAGAAAACCTGAGCGACATCTTTCGCTAGGACGAATGGTTCGTCAAGGTAACCAAGATTGTTGAAATCCACCATTGTCATTCCGTATTGCTGGTCCACCTTTACCCCACCTCCTGTTAGCTTGAACCATTTGCACCGGAACAAAGGGACCTTAAAGGAGGGTCCATAGTCAAGTTCCCATATCTCCTCTATGTAACCATAATATGTGACCTTTTGCCCATTCTCGGTTGCTGCATCAAAGCGGACACCACTGTTTTGGTTGGTGCTCTTTTTATCTTGGGCGATCGTGTAAAATGTATTCCCATTTATCTCGTACCCTTGGAAAGTCGTTATAGTCGAAGATGGTGTCTTGGCCAACATGTACAGCTGATCTACAACATGATCGTCATTCATTAAATGTTTTCTCAACCAACTGCCGAAAGTCTCCATGTGGGCCTTCCTAATCCAGGATTCAGGCTTCCCCGGGTTGTCCGAGTGTAAAATATTCTTGTGTTTCTCAAAGTACGGAGCCACCAAGCTGGAATTGGTCAGAACTGTGTGGTGTGCTTCAGTCAGAGAATGGCTGCCCATACATATCGTTGATTTCCTTCCGATCGTGCCTTTTGCACTTAGTCTCCCCTCGTGCCGCGATCGAGGAAGACCAATCGGCTTAAGGTCAGGAACAAAGTCAACACAAAACTCAATTACCTCCTTATTTCCATAGCCCTTGGCGATGCTTTCTTCTGGCCTAGCACGGTTACGAACATATTTCTTTAATACTCCCATGAACCTCTCGAAGGGGAACATATTGTGTAGAAATACAGGACCGAGAATGGAAATCTCTTCGACTAGGTGAACCAGGAGGTGCGTCATAATGTAAGGGTATTTTACCCTTATCCATTATTTTGGTATCTATGACACCGTGCTAGAGTATTTGGACTAATACATGCCTACAAGATGACTTTCAGGTATTAGCCAAAGAGGTATGATGGTGTAGCAATGGAACAAAAGGCAACGGGAGACCCCCCCAATTCGACGAAAAATCAGCTAGTTTTTCAGAGCCTGGCCGGTCACAGATCCGGTCGGACCGGTCCTGGCACCGGACAGCCCGGTCACCAACCGGACCCAGAACCGGTGCCATCCGGGCAAGTTCCAGTAAAGAAGGCGAGCCCTCCAGTCTGCGTCCGGTCACCAGCCCGGTTTAGGACCGGCTGCTCCGGTCCATGGCCCGGTCTTACCGGGCACCAGACCGAGCGGCCTGGTCAGCAACCGGACTCTGCGCCTGTGACATCCGGGCGCCATCCAGTAAGCTCGAAGCCTGCCCGGTCAAGACCCGGTCCCAGCTCCGGTTGGAAACCGGCCGGCTCAGGTCGTGGCCCGGTCAGACCGGGCTGTGGACCGGCCTGTCCGGCGCCAAATCCGGTTGACCGGGTTTCTCGAAGAATCTGCTGATGTGGCAAGTGACCAACGGCCGTATTTCGAAGAACACTATAAATAGGTCTTCTCCTACCTCTGAACAGTTAGGCACTACACTACAAGCTGTTCTTGAGCTCTCTCTCTCTTACTCCATTGCTAGAAACACCAAAAGCCTCAGATCTCCCTCCCCCTCCACCCAAACTCAAATCCCTCCGGGGAATCATTAGAGGAGGACCCGATCTACCGTTCTACCAAGCCAAATCTTATTCCCCCTTGTATTCATTGAGAAGCTTGCTTCCTAGGGTTCCTTGGAAACCCTAGGTAGGCAAGAGAAGTCCGGAAGCATCCGGGCTGTGGATTTGCTCCGGGCAAGATTGTGAAGGTTTGGAGGCTACCTCAAAGTCTACCACAAGTGAGTGAGCTATTCCTTCGTGGGATAGGCTCCGGAGAATAGGGTGAGCCTTCGTGGCGCGGGGAATCCTTCGTGGGACCTCCACTCCTCCAAACGTGACGTACCTTGTTGCAAAGCAAGGGAACACGGGAATACATCCTCGTCTCCGCGTGCTATCGGTTATCTCTAACCGAACTCCTTACTTGTGATTTAACTGCCTGTGAGAGCCTTCGTGCTCGAGTTAGTTGTATCCTCATATAGGTTGCTTCACCTAGTTTGCATTAGGCTCATCTTTATATTCCGCAAAGCCTAATATTGCAAAGAAAGAATTAAAATTTGTAGAAACCTATTCACCCCCCCCTCTAGGTTTACCATCTCTATACTTTCAATTGGTATCAGAGCCTGGACTCTTATTAAGGGCTTCACCGCCTTAAGAGTGAGATGGATAAACTCTTCGAGGGTCTAGATGACGACTCTAACCTTTCGGTTAAAGAGATGAAATCTAGATTCTTGGCATATGATGCCGAGAAGAAGAAAAGGGAGGATGAGCTACAAAACCAAATGACTGAAATGACTGCCATGCTTAAGAACCTAACTGCGGGTGGAACTTCTAGTGGGGCTTCGGCCTCTAAGGAAACCTACCATGATGTTAACCATGACTATCCCAGAAACACTTCACCCATGCCTCATATAAACCATAGTGGGACCGTTCCCCATTACGATGGAACTCACTTTCCACATTGGAAATCTGCTATGGAATCTCATATTCGCAAATGCAGTGTGGAGCTATGGGAGCTCATTGTTCATGGACATCGGGAGCCACAAGATCCTACTCGGTTGACCTCCACCGAGTTCTACAACCGTCAACTCAATGCATCCGCACGTGACAAGATTAGAAGTGGCATCAACCGCAAGCTTCTTGATCAAGTCGATGACATTGTCTCCGCTAAAGAGTTGTGGGATCGGATCGTAGTACTCCAAGAGGGAACCGATTTGATCCAATCAGCTCTCTATGAGACCGCAAAGCAAGAGGCCTACCAGTTCATGATTCGAGATGGAGAATCCGTATTCGATGCCTATGCTAGGCTTGGTGCTCTGAAAGTAAGGGTCAAGGGACTTGGTGCTGAGAAGTACAATGACGGATTCGAGATGAACGAAGCCTTCATAAAATCCAAGGTCATTGCTATGATTGCCGTCAAACAAGAAGACACCAACCTTGGACTCAACTTGCAAATCATGACCAAGAGTGCCGATCTCAACTCCGATGATCTAGTCTCCTATGTGGCCGCCAATGAAAGCATGGCCAAAGCCGGAAAGAGGCTCAAGGCAATGAACCGTGTTGATGAAGCCTCACACAACCATGAAGCGTCACACAACCTTGCTCTCAAAGCTAGAGCCGACCATGAAAGCAACGAAGACTATGAAATTGAAGAAGATGAAGAGATGACTTCAACTAGTGACATTGCTACCGACTTTGCTTTCTTTGCCAAGAAGTACAAGGTCAAGTTCCCAATGCTCCTCAATGACAAGAAGAAGAAGAGAACTTGCTACAATTGTGATGAAGATAACCACTTTGCAAATGAGTGCCCTTATGAGAAAAGGGTAGACAAGCCAAAGTTCATCAAAGGGGTCAAGCCAAGATTGAAGCCGAACCCAATCAACGATCGGTACAACAAGAACAAGGGAAGAGCTTTTGTTGGGGCCGAGTACTTGTCCGATGAAGAAGAGGAAGATGAGGAGAAGGAGGCCGGAGTGGCCGGTTTAGCTTACTCTAAGCCCGGGTCACTCTTCACATATGACTACTCCAAAGATTACTCCACGGAGAATGATGTTGGCTCTTCCTTCATGGCAAGAACAACTCAAGATGATGACTCCGATGACTCTCCCTCCTCTCCAATCATTGGCTCTTGTCTTATGGCAAGGGAAACCAAGGTAATGGAACCTCCACCTTCCCTATCTAGTGTTCTTGATGATGAAAACGAAGATCAAGAAGAATTAATTATGCTTAAGGAACTATATGATGTTAGATGCACCCTTCGTGGTGAAGCTCTTGTCAAGTTTGATTTCTTGATGGACTCACTCAAAGAAAAGGATGAGTCCATTGAGGAATTAGAATATCAATTGAATGAGAAGGAACGGAGATTCAATCTCCTAAGACAAGAGCTAAACACCGAAAGGTGCATATCTCAAGGCCTTAAGCAACAAATTGAAACTTATGAACTTGATAAAGTTAAGGACCTAGAAACTATTGATAGGGCTCAATTATTGACCCAAGAGCTCAATGCCTCAAAGGAGGAACTTGAAGTTGCTCATGCTTCTCTCACTAGGGATCTTGACCACCTTGAAAGAGCTAACAAGCTTGTCAAGGATGAGCTCAAGAAACTTGGAGAGAATCATGATCTACTTCAAGAATCCTACAAAAGGGCTCTTGGATCAATGAAGGATCCCATTGATGTTGAAAAGCTTGCTTGTTCCTCCATTTCCTTTACTAGTGAGCATGCTAAACTTGTTGAGGAACATGTTCGTTTACAAGAGGAACTTTCTTTGCATGTTGAGACCAATGCATACCTTGAGTCCTTGGTGACCAAATATGGTCTTGACTATCATCCTAATGAATCTTCTTGTGAGCAAGCATCTATTCTTGAGGAAAATGTTAGGCTAACAAAGGAACTTGCAAAGTTCACCACCACCAAGAACAAGATGGGATTGGATGACCTCTTGAGTAAGCAAAGGTCAAACAATCAAAAGTATGGACTTGGATATACTCCCAAGTCCCACAAGAAGAACAACTACAAGAAGGAGAAACCCGCTCAAGATAAGAACAAGAAGGTCACTAACAATGGCAAAACCTCAAAGGGCAAAGCCACCTGTGGTGACCGCACGGGGCCAAACGATCACTATGCATTATTTGTTGATTATTATGGTGATGTCTATGCTAACTATGTTGGCCCTCCTAATGGCTATGCTTATAGAGAGTACTCAATTTGGGTACCAAAAGATATTGTTGCCATTGCAAAGGAACCCATTAATCGATGGGTTCCTAAATCCTCTACTTGATTTTGTAGGGGTATTCCTCCGGTGGTCCAAAATGGGTGTTTGATAGTGGATGCACCAATCATATGACCGGAGGAAAAGGTGTGCTTGATCAATTCATTGAAGATATCAACAAGAAGTCAAGCATTACCTTTGGTGACAACTCAAAGGGAAAGGTACTTGCGTATGGCAAGGTAGCAATCTCTAAGGACTTGTGCCTTGAGACGGTTATGCTTGTTGAACACCTTGGCTATAACTTACTTTCTATATATCATCTTGCCGATGCCGGTTACAATTCATATTTCACTAAGTATTATGTGCAAGTCTTTAGGAGTGACAATCTCAAATTGGTCCTTGTTGGATATGTGGAGAACAACCTTTACGTGGTTGACCTCTCGAAAGAGAGCCCCTCCTTCTCCACATGTCTAATGGCGGCCAAGCATGACGAAGGATGGTTGTGGCATCGCCGCCTTGGTCATGTTAACATGAGGAATCTTAAACAACTCCTAAAGGGTGAGCATATTGTGGGACTAACCGGCGTTTCTTTTGAGAAAGATCGTGTTTGTAGTGCATGTGTAGCCGGAAAGCAACTCAAGAAGAAGCATCCCATCAAGAGTATTGTTACCACATCTAGGCCTTTGGAGCTCCTTCATTTGGACCTCTTTGGGCCATCACATTATGATACTCTTGGTGGGAGCAAGTATGGACTTGTCATTGTTGATGACTACTCAAGATATTCTTGGGTCTTTCTCCTTAAGTCTAAGGACGAGACCCATAGAGAGTTCATCACCTTCGCCAAGAAAGCTCAACGTATGTATGAATCCGAGATCAAGGCAATTAGGACCGACAATGGCACCGAGTTCAAGAACTACACTATGCAAGAGTTTGTGGATGATGAGGGCATCAAGCATGAGTTTTCGGCGCCATACACCCCTCAACAAAACGGTGTTGTTGAAAGGAAGAACCGGACTATCATTGAGATGGCAAGAACCATGTTGAGTGAATTCAACTCACCCCACAACTTTTGGGGAGAAGCCATCTCTACGGCCGTCCACTACTCCAACCGGCTCTTCCTCCGTCCCCTCCACAACAAAACCCCATACGAGCTCCTTACCGGTAACAAGCCTAATGTCATGTATATTCGTGTCTTTGGATGCAAATGCCTTGTTAAGAACAACAAAGGAAAGCTCGGTAAATTTGAAACTAGAACCATAGAGGGTATATTTGTTGGACATGCGGAGAACTCTCATGCCTATAGATACTACAACCGGTCCTCCGGGACTATTGAAGTATCTTGTGACGTGGTGTTCTTGGAGGATAATGGCTCCCAAGTGGAGCAAGTTGTTCCATGTGTTGCAGGTAATGATGATGATCCATCTAGTGCCATCAAGCATATGGGCATTGGACACATCCGGCCCATGGAGGTTCATAATGATGATCAAGATGATGGAGTAGATGTCTCAAGCACGCCACAAGTGGAGCCTAGCTCAACTCAAGCCGAACCATCAAGTGCAACTCAAGAACCATCCTCTACTCAAGATGAGTCTCAATCCGAAGAACAAGAAGAAGATCCTCATTCCATGGAGCAAGATCATGATGACGATCAAGAAACATCCTCAACTCATGATCAAGCTCAAGTGGTCCCTCATGATCAAGTACTAGCAAGAGATGAATTCATTGATCATGAAGGAACCGTTCGGAAGATCAAGGCCGCTACAAGGGCAAGTGACATGAAAGTGGATCAAGTCCTTGGTAGCATCTCAAGAGGAGTGGTAACTCGTAGACACCATGCATTACTTATCACTTATTGTCAACATCATGCTTTTGTGTCTAGTTTTGAACCACTTAAGGTACATGAGGCCTTGGTCGATCCGGATTGGGTAATTGCCATGCAAGAAGAATTGGAGTGTTTCACTCGTAATGAAGTATGGTCTCTAGTTGAGAGACCCAAGGATCATCGCATCAATGTCATTGGGACCAAATGGGTATTCAAGAACAAGCAAGATGAGAATGGCATTGTTATACGAAACAAAGCAAGGTTAGTGGCGCAAGGGTTTGCCCAAATAGAAGGTATGGATTTTGAGGATACCTTTGCGCCGGTAGTCTGCCTTGAAGCTATTCGTCTTTTGCTTGCATTTGCATCTTTCCACAAATTCAAATTATAACAAAAGGATCTGAAAAGTGCAATTTTGAATGGTCCCATAAAAGAAACCGCATATGTGGCTCAACCCCAGGGTTTCGAAGACCCATGCCGACCCAACCACGTGTATTTACTCCATAAGGCACTCTACGGTCTCAAGCAAGCTCCACGTGCTTGGTATGAGTTCCTTAGGGATTTCTTACTACATGATGCGTTTTGCATGGGTATTGCCGATTCCACCCTTTTCACCAAGCGGGTTAAAGGGGGTGGCCTCTTCATATGTCAAATATATGTTGATGATATTATTTTTGGTGGAACTAACCCCAATCATAACAAAGCTTTTGAGCTATTGATGACTAGGAAATTTGAGATGTCCATGATGGGAGAGTTGAAGTTCTTTCTAGGCTTCCAAGTGAGGCAACTTGCAAAAGGCACCTTCATCTCTCAAGAAAAGTATGTGAAGGACATGCTCAAGAAATTCAACATGACCAATGCAAGTCCAATGAAGACACCCATGCCCGTAAAGGGGCAACTTGGTTCATGTGACGGTGAGAAGGATGTGGACATAAAGGTATACCACTCCATGATAGGATCCTTGCTCTACCTTTGTGCCTCTAGGCCGGATATCATGCTAAGTGTAGGGATGTGTGCTCGTTTTCAATCCGCTCCCAAGGAGAGCCATTTAGTGGCGGTCAAACGGATACTAAGATACCTTGTTCTCACTCCTACTCTCGGGCTATGGTATCCAAAGGGGTCAACCTTTGAACTCATTGGCTATTCGGATTCCGATTGGGCCGGTGATAAGGTTGATCGGAAGTCTACCTCCGGGGCTTGCCAATTTATTGGCCGGTCATTGGTGAGTTGGTCATCCAAGAAACAAAACTCCACCGCCCTATCCACCGCCGAAGCCGAATACATATCCGCGGCATCTTGTTGCACTCAATTGTTATGGATGAAGCAAACCTTGAAAGACTATGGTGTGTCTCTTGGTACGGTGCCTCTTCTTTGTGACAATGAAAGTGCAATAAAGATCGCCAACAACCCGGTTCAACATTGTCGCACCAAACATATTGACATTCGCCATCACTTCCTACGTGATCATGTTGCCAATAAGGATATTGATCTCACTCATGTGGGAACAACCTACCAATTGGCGGATATTTTCACTAAGCCTTTGGATGAAGCCCGCTTTGTTAACTTGAGAGGAGAACTTGGTATTCTTGATCCTAAAAACTTGGATTGATTAACTTCTTGCACTATATTCTTGCATTTATCTTGCTATCTAGCTTAGAGGCATAGCACATATGGGGATAGTCATTCTACCATATCTTGGTATGATGCATACCTATGTGTGCAACATAAATAGACCAAATGTCATTATATGGACCCAAGCATGTCTCTTCGAGGTCTCATGACATTTGCGCTTTCACATAGGGGGAGTAATCCCCCGCCCCTCATTGAGCCTTCATTACAACTTGATTTGACTATATAAGGCCAAATGATCTTATTGCAAAAACTATTTCAAAATGCTCTTATGATTCTTGATATACTTCGAATCATGCCCATTGTAGCTATTTGTATCTTGTTTGCATTTTCACTCCAATGGGTATGCCTAGAGAACTTTGTGTTTTCCAACCCCATGTCTATGCTCATCTCATCATCATCTATCTATCTATATGTATATGTCATCATTTGAGTACTCACACACATTTACACAAAGAATAGGGGCAAAACGAGGCAAAATGACACATTTTTGGGAAAATTGACTCTGGCCGGTCACTGGCCCGGTCGGACCGGCCTGTGCGCCGGATCGTCCGGTCATCGTCCCGGCCAGGGCGGGCCTGACCGGCCGTGCGGGCTGTTATGTTTTGGAGAGGATACCCCTTGGGGATCTTCTTCCTCATTATCCCCCACCTCTCAAACCTCCATGGCCGCCGCCTCCACCATCTCCACCACGCCCTAGGCACTTCCCACCACTAGATTCTCCCCAAACTTCACACAACCATAGATCGGGATCTCTCAAGCATCTTCACCAAAGGATTTGGTCTCCCTCAAGCTATTTTGGGAGATCTTGGGGATTTGGTCCTTAAGCCTTCTTCACAAGTTCTTCTTGCTCACTTGGGCAAAGAGGACGATGTCTTCGGGTAAATCCTTCTCCCTATCCCTCTCCCTCTTGCTTTCCCCTCTCACATTGCCAATTTTTGAGGAAAGTTGCGAAAAGTTAGGGTTAGGGTTAGGGTTAGTAAGTCCTCATGCCACCTAGAGTGTCACACCCCTCCTATGCACATTGTTCACTCTCCTGGTATAATCTATGTTCAAGTTTGTGAGTTTTTGCATGATTTTGTGTCGGATTTCTGGGCAAACATCACAACTCAGCATGACCCGGTCTACAGCCCGGTCAACCGGCCTCTCGACCGGCTGGTCCGGCGCAGCGCCCGGTCAACCGGATGGCCAACCGGCTCGTCCGGTCTGTCGTCCGGTAGGACCGGCCCCTGCGCCGGCTCGCCCAGCTTTTTCGCATGATCTCGTCGAAACACTTGAATATAGGCTATGCTTTTGGCTTCCTCATATATGCTGATGACATGTACACTTACCTCTTTGCTATCCTCGCCCTATTTTGCTGATTCACAGGTGATGAATGGACTGATGGGGACCGTGGCACTGTTGCCAAGCGAGGGAGGCACTCAGGGGTTCCACCACGGCGCTCTACTGGTCGTGCTCCTCAGACCACGGGTGGCAGCTCCACTGGAGGCCGAACCAAGACATCTGCCAATAAGAGGAAAGATAAACATGCAGCACAGGATGGTGATGAGGTACTGCCAGATTTCCATGTTGGTGATGTACATATTGGGGCATGGAGAAGACTCAGAGAGTCCAACCCCTATCGCTTTGAGGAACCCACTTACACAGGGGGAGATCAATTTTTCTGGACCAACACACAGCAAGTCATGTGGGATGACTTCTATAACTCCCGCGAGCACATGAAGAAAGGCACCATTGTTATGCCCAAGGCCATCAAGGATGTCATTGGAATGTATGAAGCCACCAAGTTTCGCTTTGTGGTTGCGACCTTGAGGCGGATGGGGTTGTATGATCTTATGTGCTTGACACCTATTGATGGGTGCTATTGTCCAACCTTGGTGAGACAGTTTCACTGCACAGTCTTTTTCCATGATGATGCAGCTCGGACTATGACTTGGATGACTGGCAAACAGAAATACACTTGCAACTATCTTGATTTCTGTGAAGCTTTGGGTTTTGGTGGAGGGCGTGCTTCTGGTTTCAAGATATATTCTCAGCAGAAGTTCAACCGTGGGGACATTGCCGTTTGCTATCCGCCGGAACCCACACCTGGACCTCCCACCATCTCTGGGATGTACTACTCCTACCTCTTACTTGCCAAGCTATTCCGTGAGACTCTCATCAGCAAGTCCGGCGACACAAGTGAATGTCGTGCATATCATCTGAACTTGATGTACTACTGTCACCCTAAGCACCGGCAACTTATTGATGGCTGTGATCTCATCTACTGTGAGTTACGGCGCTGTGTTTGCGAGAGGTTGACTCCTAATCTTGCCCAGTACGTTCAGCTGCTCATCAACAAGGTTGTGCCCGCACCTTTCAATACTCAAGGTGAGCGGGTCAGGATGGAAGCTTTCAAAGTACCTGCCCAAGGTGATAGCCCGGATGTTCCTGAAATGATGCCTTCTGAGCACCGGTCCAAGGCACGCCATGACCATGCTAGCTCCAGCTCCTCTAGTCGCCCACAGCATGGTGTCTCACGGTTCTTCTCTTGCTTATGGCAGATGTGCAAAAATACCAATGATGTTGCACATCAAAGTCTTTCTTTGAACCAAGAGACAAGGAGGCGCCAAAATGAGTTCATGGCTGCTAGGAATGTGCCTATCCCTCCTCCTGGCCCTGAGTTGGAGCCTGTCCACGCACCAAACTGGGAGATGCCTCTTCTTTCTGATGAGATGTTCCAGAACTTTGATCCTTCCCAGTACTTTGGTGGTCCTCCTCCTAGATCTGCTCGTGCACCTCCTGCTGATGATGATGATGAAGAGGATGAAGGTAATGAGGATGATGATGAAGAGGATGACGATAAAGAGGATGACGATGGGGATGGTGATGGCAACTCTCCATCCGCGGGGCCCCATTTCTATTGATGGGACGCTAGCATCTCTCCTCTTTTCTTCGCCTTTTTGGTGTTCCGATGCCAAAGGGGGAGAAGAGAGTAGAGTCTAGAATTACGGGGTTCTTTCGTTGTCACAAGCCATGGGAGTTGCTTTATTTGGATTTTATATGGCTTGTGCGTATTTGCTTTGATTTCTCAAGAACCATTTGCTACTTTGAATAATTCATGTATGGATATGTATGGACGACTATTATGTGTGCTACTCTATGTTAGGATAATCATGCTTTATGGATAATCATGCTTTATGCTTATATATGTTGATATACTTGTCCATACCATGCTTGTTTCCTAAAGATATTGGGGGAGCTTCTCATATTCCACAAATGGTGCACTTTGCATTCAAACGCAAATTCTCCAAGTGCACACATTATGGGGGAGCTGTCGTAATATCTTATATGGAATCAAGGTTTAGAGCTTATCATAATATCTATATGTTACTCTAGCTCGGTTTGTCATCGTATACCAAAAAGGGGGAGATTGTAAGGGTATTTTACCCTTATCCATTATTTTGGTATCTATGACACCATGCTAGAGTATTTGGACTAATACATGCCTACAAGATGACTTTCAGGTATTAGCCAAAGAGGTATGATGGTGTAGCAATGGAACAAAAGGCAACGGGAGACCCCCCCAATTCGACGAAAAATCAGCTAGTTTTTCAGAGCCTGGCCGGTCACAGATCCGGTCGGACCGGCCCTGGCACCGGACAGCCCGGTCACCAACCGGACCCAGAACCGGTGCCATCCGGGCAAGTTCCAGTAAAGAAGGCGAGCCCTCCAGTCTGCGTCCGGTCACCAGCCCGGTTTAGGACCGGCTGCTCCGGTCCATGGCCCGGCTCGATCGGGCACTGGACCGAGCGGCCCGGTCAGCAACCTGACTCTGCGCTGTGACATCCGGCGCCATCCAGTAAGCTCGAAGCCTGCCCGGTCAAGACCCGGTCCCAGCTCCGGTTGGAAACCGCCGGCGGCCAGGTCCCGGTCGACCGGGCTGTGGACCGGCTGTCCGGCGCCAAATCCGGTTGACCGGGTTTCTCGAAGAATCTGCTGATGTGGCAAGTGACCAACGGCCGTATTTCGAAGAACACTATAAATAGGTCTTCTCCTACCTCTGAACAGTTAGGCACTACACTACAAGCTGTTCTTGAGCTCTCTCTCTCTTACTCCATTGCTAGAAACACCAAAAGCCTCAGATCTCCCTCCTCCTCCACCCAAACTCAAATCCCTCCGGGGAATCATTAGAGGAGGACCCGATCTACCGTTCTACCAAGCCAAATCTCATTCCCCCTTGTATTCATTGAGAAGCTTGCTTCCTAGGGTTCCTTGGAAACCCTAGGTAGGCAAGAGAAGTCCGGAAGCATCCGGGCTGTGGATTTGCTCCGGGCAAGATTGTGAAGGTTTGGAGGCTACCTCAAAGTCTACCACAAGTGAGTGAGCTATTCCTTCGTGGGATATGCTCCGGAGAATAGGGTGAGCCTTCGTGGCGCGGGGAATCCTTCGTGGGACCTCCACTCCTCCAAACGTGACGTACCTTGTTGCAAAGCAAGGGAACACGGGAATACATCCTCGTCTCCGCGTGCTATCGGTTATCTCTAACCGAACTCCTTACTTGTGATTTAACTGCCTGTGAGAGCCTTCGTGCTCGAGTTAGTTGTATCCTCATATAGGTTGCTTCACCTAGTTTGCATTAGGCTCATCTTTATATTCCGCAAAGCCTAATATTGCAAAGAAAGAATTAAAATTTGTAGAAACCTATTCACCCCCCCCCCCTCTAGGTTTACCATCTCTATACTTTCACATAATATTGAAGAAGGATGGCGGGAACACCAACTCGAAACTGACAAGACATTGGACCACATCGTTCTGTAACCGTGGTAGAACTTCTGGATTGATTACCTTCTGAGAGATTGCATTGAGGAATGCACATAGCTTCACAATGGCTACTCGAACATTTTCCGGTAGGAGCCCCCTCAAAGCAATCGGAAGCAATTGCGTCATAATCACGTGGCAGTCGTGAGACTTCAGGTTTTGGAACTTTTTCTCCGCCATGTTTATTATTCCCTTTATATTGGACGAGAATCCAGACGGGACCTTCATACTTCTCAGGCATTCAAAAAAGATGACCTTCTCTTCTTTGGTCAGAGCGTAGCTGGCACGACCTTGAAACCATTCCGGATGCCGGTCATCAGGGTCTTTCAAACGTTGCTGGTCCTGCCGTGCTTCCTTTGTATCATTTGTCTTCCCATACACGCCCAAGAAGCTTAGGAGGTTCACACAAATATTCTTCGTAACGTGCATCACGTCGATTGCAGAGCGGACATCTAGGACTTTCCAATATTCTAGCTCCCAGAATATAGATTTCTTCTTCCACATGGCTGCGTGCCCGTCAGCTCCCTTCGGAACTGATTGTCCGCCAGGACCCTTTCCAAAGATGACTTTCAAATCCTTGACCATATCAAATACCTCAGCACCAGTGTGTTACGCAGGCTTCGGCCGGTGATCTGCCTTGCCGTTGTAATGCTTGCCTTTCTTTCTTACTGGATGAATTTTCGGAAGAAATCGACGATGCCCAAGGTACACGTTCTTCTTACAATTTGGCAAATGTACACTTTCAGTCTCATGTAAGCAGTGCGTGCATGCATTGTATCCCTTATTTGACAGTCCTGAAAGGTTAGTAAGAGCAGGCCAATCGTTGATGGTTACGAAAAGCAACGCTCGTAGGTCAAATTCCTCTTCTTTGTGCTCATCCCACACACGGACACCAGGTCTGCCCCACAGCTGTAAAAGTTCATCAACTAATGGCCTTAGGTACACATCGATGTCGTTGCCGGGTTGCTTCGTACCTTGGATGAGCACTGGCATCATAATGAACTTCC
Source organism: Lolium perenne (assembly GCF_019359855.2). NCBI lineage: Eukaryota > Viridiplantae > Streptophyta > Magnoliopsida > Poales > Poaceae > Lolium > Lolium perenne. Next base: position 136,810,471 of record NC_067244.2, read on the forward strand.
GCTTCATGCACAACCAAGGAGGAAGGTTGTAGATGCATAGAGTCATGGGCCAGGTGCTATGGCTGGAGCTCTGCTCGCCAAAAGGATTCATGCCCTCTGTACTTAGACCAAATCTTATTTTCCTTGCGTCAGCTGCAAAATCTTTGAACTCTCTGTCGATCTTTCTCCATTGCGTTCCATCTGCGGGGTGTCTCAACTCCCCGTCCGACTTACGGTCCTCTTTGTGCCATCGCAACAACTTGGCATGCTCTTTGTTCCTGAACAGACGTTTCAACCGTGGTATTATAGGAGCATACCACATCACCTTGGCGGGAACCCTCTTCCTGGGTTTCTCGCCCTCAACATCGTCACCGGGGTTATCGCCTCTGATCTTATAACGCAATGCAGTGCATACCGGACATTCATTCAAATTCTCGTATTCACCGCGGTAGAGGATGCAGTCGTTGATGCATGCATGTATCTTCAGAACCTCTAAACCTAGAGGGCAGACAACCTTCTTTGCTTCGTATTTACTGGCGGGCAACTCGTTATTCTTTGGAAACATATTCTTCAACATTTTCAGCAGGTTTTCAAATGCCGAGTTAGCTACACCTGCCTGTGCCTTCCATTTCAGCAAATCCAGTATGCAGCCCAGCTTTTTCAGACCGTTATCGCATCCGGGGTACAACGCCTTTATGTGATCCTATAACATGCGATCCAAATTCCCCCTCTCCTTTTCAGTTTCGTAGCGTCTCCGTGCATCAGCAATGGTCCGACCAAGATCATCAACGGGCTCATCACGTGCCTCTTCTTCACCTTCCCCTTCACCTTCAGCATCCTCCATGAAAGTATCACCGAAATGAGCAAGATAGCTTTCATTGATGAAATCATCCCCTTCTTCATCTTCTTCCATTATAACCCCTCTTTCTCCATGCTTGGTCCAACAATTATAGCTTGGCATGAAAGCTTGCCGAAGCAGGTGCAGGTGAACTTATCTTGAGGAAGAGTAACCCTTCTGATTCTTACAGTCAACACATGGACAGATAACAAAACCCTTCTGCTTGTTCGCATTAGCCACTACGAGGAAATCTTTCAAACCCGTAGTGAACTCGTCGGAGAGTCGGTTACCGTACATCCATTGCTGATTCATCTGCATTATTATAATATAAAATATATAATTAACCATCATGCATTTGTTAAACTAACTAGCTATAAACAATAGAAATTAAACAATGAACAACACAAATGCATATTTTATCAATGACACACATGCATGAAAGGTTCAAGTTGCTAACCGCGATCGAGGAGGAAAAAATAAATGAGGAAGCTCAAGTGTGGCTCCAACACTTCATATCATGTTTGTTTCATGCTCTTGGGGCATTTCATCAAACACCTTGTGTGCATAAGAGGAACCAAAAGCAAACCTACACCCCCTTGTGAAGCTTGTGAAGAGAAGTAGCACCAAATGGCTAAGTGCTGTGAGCTGATGCCCTTTTATAGGGATGGGCCTTTAGTTCCGGTTGGCCTGGGCAACCGCGACTAAAGGCCTTCAGGCCAGGCCTGAGGACCGCGACTAAAGCCCCTCCCGTCCACCAGCTGGCCAGCGAGCGCGCTGGGCCCAGGTCTTTAGTCGCGGTCCGGGTGGCGAACCGCGACTAAAGACCCCATTAGTCGCGGTTCCTATATTTTGGCGACTAATGGGGCTGAACGGAAGGCCATTTTTCTACCAGTGCGTACTCGCACTAGAGCCAGCCACGGCTCTGGACGGACGTACACTAGTACAGGCGCCGCCGTGCTGCCTGACTGCCGGTGCCGTGCCGAGCGAACGCCCTTCTCGCATGTGCGTGCAGTTTGCCGCGGTGACGTCTTTCGTCTGAATATTTCAGGCTTAGTTGCTGGATTTCAATGCTGTAGTACTATGTAGGCTGTAGCCTGGAGTGACTATGAATGAACTAGACTCTGAACAATGAGTTCAGGCGCTCAAGTTTGAGCTCTGAAGCTTTGGCCTTCGCAGTTGTTCAGAAATAAACCAATTCGTCCCTGTATCCAGGTGCCAGCCAACCAGCCGGTCAGAGTCTTCAACTGCAATCCATGCATGCGGGTGAGATGCCTGCCATGATCACTGATCAGAACGGAAAGGAAATGGCTTCCCTTTCTGAGCCTCCAACGCTTCAGGTAACCCGCGTCTCTTTCTCTCGTCGCCCGCCGTGAGGGCATCTCCAACCCTACGACCCAAGCAGATGCTCGTTCGGTCATTCGATTGTGGCTGTTTGGGTCAGCCTCCGGAGACGCGGATAGACGAGGACGTCCGTACCTTTTTTTTTTCCCCAACGAGCAGTGAGACCCAAATTAGTGTTCATCTTCTCTAGCAATACTAGTACTAACTAGTTGGGCAACAACCAGCCCCAGCCAGCTCCGCCCCGTCGAGCCCTGGTCCGGCGGCCTCCGTCCCTGGCAGGGTGACCTCCGTGCCAACACGCACGCGTGGCAGGCAGAGGCGACCTTGGCCGACGGGCCCCTCGCCACGGGCAGCACGGCGACCTTGGCCGGACGAGCGCCTCGCGCGGGAGCACATCGACGCGCGCACGATGAGCAGGGGTGTGCACGACGAGCAGGGACGTCCAGGGCGTCATAGTCCCGCGGCGCGCCACAGAGGGGCGAGCGCGGCACAGAGGGGCGAGCCCTCTCCGGTGACCTCCGCCCCGCCCACGGCGAGGCCCGCCTCCGCCCCGCTCCCTGCCCTCCCCCGCGGGCGCGGCGTCCAGGCCAGGGCACACGGTGAGGCGCGGCGCGGGCCAGGGCGCACGGCGAGGCGAGGCGCGACGCGACGCGGGCCGGGCGGCGGCGAGCGCGGGCCGTGGCGCACCGCGAGGCGAGGCGCGGGCGGCGCGAGATGGCGCGGGCCCGGGCGAGCGGCGAGGCACGGACGGCGGCGGCCCGAGGCGCGGCACGGGCGCGCGAGGCGAGGGTGGCGGCGCGAGGCGTGACGGGCGAGGCCGGCGCTGCGCAGTGCGTGGCGGGCGAAGACGGCGACGGCGGTGTCGAGGCGCTGCTCGCGTCGTGGCGCGGCGCGGCCAGCGGCGGCCCGAGGTGCTGCAGCCAGCCATTGCGAGCTCCGTCCCCAAGCAACGTCCCTGCGAGCTCCGCCCCGACTTCGTCTTGCTCGGCGGCGTCGAGGCCGGCGGCACTCGTTTCTGCCCCGGTGACTTCCAGCAGGATTCAAAAAAAAGGAGGTGGCGGCGGCAGGGGCCTCCAGGCGAGGGTGGCGGCGGATCTTGGTTACACGGGATCCAATCCGGCGAGGAGGGAGAGAAGGGTGGGGGCCTATTTTGAGTCACTGTCAGATGGGCCAGGACGCGGACATACGCGGATATAATGGACGCCCGCGTTCGTCCGGCTCGCCCCAAAAGTCTTCCAAATTTGAGTAAGCTTTGGATCGCGCAGGACACCATAACTGTCCGTTTTTAATTTGGATCCACCCGTTGAGAGCAGTTTTTACCTAAACGATCCCATCCAACGTCCGTTTTTGAATTTAGGTGCCCGCCAGGTTGGAGATGCCTAACCTCACACAACCCCGAGGGCGCACTCCTTTTCCACCTTTCAGTCGTAGAGATACAGTGAAAATTGGCGCATGATGCTTGGCCCCGGAAGAGACACGTGGGTGGCGGCTAATCAAGGTGGAGACGAGCTGAGCTATCCGTGTTGCTATGAGGGTGGCCAACAGTGATTGATGCTGCCATTCAGCCATTGCCATGCCACGATCCTTTCGGTTGTTGGGGCTCAAAACAGGAAGCAGGGGAAGGTGATTGCGACCACGGAGCATGGTTAACTTTACACGTTTGTCTTAGGTGTATATTAGTTAGGCTCATAGAGTAAGTTCCTGCTGACTTTCGTTATGTGCTAGTAACTTATTTTATGATCTGCTATGAAAGTTAACCACGGAATATTCGCAAAAAAAACCACGGAAGCCGGAAAAGGATGCACAAACTAATAGAAAACATTTTGTTATGCAAATATAGTTATGATAATCCATCTCAATACCAAATTAAAGCTCAATTAAATACAGCCTCCCTTTCGTCTTATATTTAGGGATATTGGTAGTACTCCCTCCGTTCACAAATATAAGATATTTTAGATCTTTTAAAATAATTAAACTAGATACACATGATCACGAATAATGAATCTACACACTAAAACTACACTAGATACATACTAAAATAGAGGAACCTACAAAAAGTTAAAACATCTTATATTAGTGAACGGGGAGAGAGAGAGAGAGAGAGAGAGAGAGATATATATATATATATATATATATATATATATATATATATATATATATATATATATATATATATATATATATATATATATATATATATATTACGTTTACAATAGACTACCAAAAGTTTTTGGATGTCTCCTTTTCAACAATGATCATGTGTTGACCGTTAAATCATTCATTGGAACAATAGAGATTGACGAAGGATTGCTTTCAAGGAATCCTAGGATCGAAGTGAGTTTATTTATTCTGCAAGGGCTCGGGTCAATAGATTTGGATCAAAGGCACGGTGTAGAACTGTAGATGATGAAAACTCCCTTGGACTTTATCATCGATGTGACCTCATGATCACACAATACTAGTTACAAGATGATTTCGTCGAGCTTATAGATGCACCTGATGAGGTTTACGGATGAATATAAGGGTTAGGACTATGGAGACTACGACGTCGACTTGTTGTAGATGTTCAACTTGGTCTTGTGGACGAATGGTCTTCGGTATATATAGATCTTTGTGGTAGATGTCAGATCTTGGACATCTTGCATTTACATTGATCATGTGGCCTTCCTTAGATGTACATTCGGTTGTGAGGGAGTCTTCACGAAGCCTTGGTGTAGCACCGCGGGTTAGGTCAGTTTGAGTTGTTGGATGTAGGGATTCATGCAGTGGTCGCCATGGACGTCGTGGGCTGAAAATGGGATGCAAGTCTATGTACCCTAGGGATATGGTCCTTCTCCACCCACTAGTGGAAAAAAACATGTCTAATGTCGCGGGTCGTAAGACCTTTTGTCGCGGGCGGCCAGCCGCAACAACAGAGGCGCGACAAAAGGCCTATACTTTTGTTGCGGGTCGCTTACCACCCGCGATATAAGGTCCACCACGTGGTAGTCGCGGGGCGCGCAGGCGACACCCCTTTTGTCGCATGTGGTAATACAACCCACGACAAAAGGCCCTCTACGTGGTGCGCGTAGAACGCTGCTGCTTTAGGGTTTGAGGGGTGCAGCACCCCCCCCCCCCCCGCCCGCCATCGCCTCCCTTCTATTTATTTTTTCATTTTAAAATAAAAGTTACATATATTTGTACGCTACTACAAGGTGTACACGTTCATTCATTATATATAGATCGAGCAAACAAATATTGGAAGCAAAAGTCTATTCGTAGATTCCCCTTACATATACATGAAGCTCACGACTACCGGGACTAAAGCCTGTCGTCTATTCTAACTATTACATGGGGATCATTTAATGCGCCTATTTGGACTAAATAAGCCGTTGTCGTCTATTACTTCTCTCATCAGAAGTCCCGCCACTTCCTCCGTAATTCCTTGTAGGTGTTCGTGTGGTTGGAGCTTCTCCCGCATGAAGTCGACCTATATAGAAAAATGAGATGAATATGACTATATATTCTTGATAACGAAATATTGAAGATAATAAAGTTGTGAATGTTATTACTTAGGTTGAATCTATTATCGTTGTGCTTCTTAGTGGTTAACATGCGAATGGACTCGTAAATATAATATCCACATAGATTTGTCCCCTGTGGCTGTTGGGCACACGGTACAGAAGTAAATGTTAGCTTTTCTGCGAAGTTACCACCCTTATGATTCTTCATGAAAACTCTCCAAACCCTGCCAGGCAAAAGAATGATTAAATTAGTGGATAATTAATTCATATCTCACGAAAGATATATCGTGTCATTAATGATTGAAATTACCTCTAGAGCAAGTGGTGCAAGTCGGGGAACCCTTCCACGCCTCTACTCAATGGGTCCCTTATTTCAACTATTCCCTTATCAACTTTAATGTCTAGCAGAATCCAGTGAAAAATGCACATGTTTAAATATATATATATACACTTAATATCGAGTAAGAAAAATTGAATGTGCACAACAGATCAATAAGACTCTCACATGTAGTTGTAAGGAAATAGTATTGAATCACATAAATGTTGCTCCCCTATAAACCTTTGTAGATTTCCCCCCGTTTCTTCGGTTTTATCCCTTACCGTGCCTTGATGTACTTTATCTGGGTAAACAAACCCAATATTGAACATCTTATTACTTCTGCATTCACGATCTTCAGTCTGCGTAAGAGAGCACATAAGATACAATGAATAGGAACAACTGAATGAACATGAGCTTATATGTAGTTAACAACTTACAAGCAATAGCAACACATGAGAGATTTGTCCAGGGCGTCTAAATTGAATAACTGCCAGAGTTCGGATATCTCAATATGGATCTCCTCCTTTCGGAAGTAATATTCTTCTGGGATATTCGCCACGATGTATCTTGTGTTCTCCTTGCACGCATCAAGGTACCACTGATGCAAATTTCGCATATGCGTTGGCAGTTGATGCAGCCGCTCTTTGCTGACCAAGTCGGCCCCGTAGACAAATTTAGGAGCTATATCAGCAATGGGTACTGCATCACGGGCACTCAGTAATTCCTCCACGGTACAGCCAACTTGAGCCGCTAGCGCCGCAGCTTCTTCCATATCGAAACCACCATGTTCCTGGTACACCGAGAGAACAGCTAACACTTTGAGGGGTGGGATCGATTGCTTGGCCTGGTCTCCGAGCTGCAGAACTTCCTTTCTTTTTCTGCTTGTTGTCGCTTGCTTGGCCTTGGGTGCACTTGTTGAACTTGATTTCTTCCCGGCTACACTTCTAGTTGATGATTTGCTCGTGCTAGCACTATCCTTCTTCTCAATTACCCTAACACTATCCTTGTTCTCAATTACCCTCGCAAGTGTGCGTGTATAGTCATCCTTCTTCTCGTGTAAGTCATATTGCGATGGTGTGTTCAGAAAATCAAGAGCATATGCTTTTTGCTTCTCTGTGTATGGTGTCGGGACTTGGGTTTCTCCTTATGAAAATGTTTATAATTGTGTTTCTTTACAATGGCCTCAGTTTCCTCTTCAGTAAGATCGCAAGGACGGGGGGAGGAACCTTTGGTACTCTTGGGAGGGGCGACAGTTGGCGGACATGACTCTTGAAACGCTTCCGCTTGTTGGGTGTCTACCGAGTCTTAGTGGGCGCAGGCGGCGGCGCAGGAGATGGAGATGGACTAGGAATGTGGTGGTCATACTCATGGGGTGACGGTGGCGACATGTGACCACTCGGAAGAGGTGATGCTGACCTGCGATCACTTGGAGGAGGTGATGGTGACCTGCGACGACTAGTAGGGGGTACCCAGCCTGGAAGCTTGATGTTTTTCTTAACCCAAAGAATGATGTCACCCGGTATGTCTCCGAGTGTATCCCGACCTTAACCTCCAGAGATTTCAAGCTCCAATGACTCAAACGTCGGTACAATTGAATCCACCCCGACACAAGCATAGCCAGCTGGAATCTCAGTGTCATGCCATAGTGCCGGTTCACCTTCAGGTCCTAATGTAGGTAAAACAAAGCCGACCGCCACCTTAAGAGATATGTTCCTGAACACGTCATGGAGATCACAAGGTGTCTGCTCCTTGATTCCATCCACGGGGTAGCCAGGACCGCCATCTATTGTCTGTGTACATTCAGGTGGTGCCTCCGAGTCGGCCACGCTGCTTCCTCGCCGATGAGATATGCCGGCGGTATTATCTGGCTCGCGTTGTCCTCTAAGTTCATTAATCTGCCGCTATTGCTGTTGAATCTCCCGCTGCTGCTGGTCAAGTTGGCGTTGGAACTCGTGCATCCGGTCATTCTGCACCTCCAGCTGGCGTTGTTTTGCTCTCGCTCGGCTTCTATAAGTCTCCGCGTCGTCGGAAACCCAAGCGACCATGGAATACTAGGGCCAAAGCCTCTTGTTCGTCCTCCCTTTTCAGGATTACTGAGGACAAGCGTCAGCAAGTCTTTCTCTCTATCGGGAGCAAACCTCAATTTTCCTGATTTAATATCTGCCGTCACTTCAAGCCATTTTTCCCTGGGTATCTTAACCTTGCTTTCACTTTCAACAAGGTCCTATGTCTTCATGTCATACTAACAGCCATGCGCAAGGAACCAATTTAGAGCCCTCGTGTCCCAATTTTCTCGGATGGGTTCTGGAATGATCCCATTCCGCTGCATCTCAGCCCCTTGTGCATCCCACTTAGGCATGGCTACTTGGTAGCCCCCTCGCCCCGTATGATGGTGATATACCTTTTAGCTTGCATTCTTCTTGTTTTTCTTTGACAGTGCCACAGCATCCTCTGAGTTCTTGTACTTCACAAATTCTTCCCAGTTATGCTCCTGCTTCGATAGATAGCCTTCGAATTTTGGAGGCTTGTTCTCGTCCTTATAAGTTGCCCATAACCGGTTCTTCCACGCCCGCAAAAGTTCCCCCATCTTATGAAGAGTCCACTTCTTCGCTAGCTCCCTCTGCTTGTCCATCTCAGTATGCGATCCCAATTCTGGCAAGGTGAAATGTGCCATGAGGTCGTCAAAAAGCGAGCGTTTGTAACTTTCGGCAACCTCACTTTCGGGCACCTTCTTGCTCTTTTTCCATTCTCTAACAGTGATCGGGATGCGATCCCTAACCAGAACTCTGCACTGATTTTTAAATTTCGTTGCGGCAGTTGCGGGTGTCATCGGTTGGCCTTGAGGTGATATAGATGTAACTGTCTAGTGGTCATTTTTGCCCAACTTCTTTGCCGGGTCTCGTTTCTCCAACTTATCTTGGGAGGCCTAAGAGAATAAAAATTATTTAATTAATATACATATGTACATATAGAATTCCATTAATGCCTCTAGTGATCGTATACCTCGCCATCACCGGAGCTCTCAGCTTCTCCATCACCGGAGCCATCGGCTTCTCCATCTCCGGAGCCGTCGGCTTCTCCATCATCGGATCCGTGGTCTTCTCGGTCGGCTTCTTCATCAGCGGAGCCATCGGCTTCTCGGTCGCCTTCTGTAACATCCCAAGTTTTCAATAAAGAAAGAAAGAGAGAGTTCCAAAAACCCAAAAATTAGAACCAACAAAAACTTTTTCTCATCATATAGGACTATGCATATAGATCACCTTATTAATTATTTGAGTGTGCATTTTGCCATGATGCTTGCTTGTGTGATTACATTTACACTAAAACCCTAACCATGATCTCATGATCATCCAAACACAAAGAAAAAGAAAAGAGAAAGGAAAATATAAAAATCAACTCAACACACACATATGGCTTATGACATTTTTGCAAATTCTTAACCTAGACCATTTTGGTTTTCACCATTAGTTGTAAATGGATACTAAACACTTATTAACACTCTTGGAATCAAAGAAACACAATTCAAATCAAATTTGAATCAAATTTGAGCTCACATGCAATTATGGTCACTTGTGCCATTTATAGCCTGATGCCCACTTTGAGCCCCTGGTTTTTGAGATTTCCTTTCTACACTTTGCCAATCTTTGCACCTCATCCAAGACAACATCAAGGAGAACAACTTTGCCCAAAACCATCACCCCAAACTCTGTCTCAATTTCAAATGGCAAGCAAGTAAAGTGGAGACTTTGAAACATATGTAAGATCACATGCAATATGTGATTTTGCAAATCAACACCATTTTGACCACCACCACCACCAATCTACTTCTAATAATATATGTTTACAACCCACCAAAAATCTTTCCAAAATTCAAAAATTATTTTCTTTCGGGCATTTAACCAAACACCTTGTAGGCAGGGTGTAATATGGTGCCCATGCTGGAAATGGGAGCAGACTAGGTCTAACCGTGGCCCTCCTCTGCAGCCCTGGAGCATCCTCTCACCTCACTGCACCATCTCCATCACCTGCAAACCCTGGAGCTTGCTCACTTGACCAAAACCATCCATGCCGTGGCATGGCATGCCACCCACATGCTCTCTCCCTCTCTGGTCATCGTTGCCGCGCTCTGTCGCCGAAGCTCGCCGGAGAAGGAGGCCGCCCCAGACGACGCCACTACTACCATCGGCTTCCTCATCGACGACAACGTCCCCGCGCACAATTTCGACGACCGCCGGAGCTCTGACGAGCTCGCCGACCCCCTACCTCCGCCGCCAGTAAGTTCCCCTCTCGCCGGAGAAGAAGACCCCCCTCGACCGTGCGATGCACTTCTAATCGCACGGCTCTCGTTCGTCGTACCGTTTCGCTGGAGAAACCCCACTGACAGGTGGATCCCACCTTGTCAGCTGGCCTGTAGCGATACTGGGCCGGCCCATTTCTTTCTCTCTCTACACAGCCCGTTAGTTTCCCGCCAGCCCACGTAATTCAAATTCGATTTTCCAGAATAGATGAATATTACAATCTGATGTCAACTTCAAAAATAAATAGGGACAAATCTACTTGGCCAAATTTTACAAATTTTATATATTTGGAAATCTTAGAGTTTTATCTACACAATGCCACTGGTTTGAACTCTAGATCTGTTATAGAATTAAAGTAGAAAAATAAACAAGACAGAGACTTTTCTGACTTAGAATAATTATTAAAAATCAACCAAAAATGCTTTTGAGTTAATTCCAACTCCTATAAATCACATTTCAATTGCACTAATTGTTTCTGCAAAAATATGCCATGCTTACTTTGAATGATCATGGCCTAGTTTAATTAAAGGACTATATGGCTATTTCTAGTCAAAGATATTGTCCAAAACTATTTAAAAATCACATGGGAGTGTTTCTCTCATTTAAATCTTGTCATGAAAATTTCAAAATGAGATAGAGACTCTAGTCATTTAGTCCTCATATGATTTGTTTGATGATATTAAATCATTACCAGGTTGGGATTAAATTGTATGAGGTGTTCCGCCTCATTTAAATCATTTTCTTGAATGATAAGTATGAAGAGGTTGACTTTGATCAATCTAGGTCATATATTACTCATGAAAGAAATTAAATCTTAATAAGATAATGAGAGGAAATTATTTCTCTAAGTAATTAAAAGTAACACCTAAGTTAGTATGAGAGGAAATTATTTTTCTTAAATAAGAAAACAAATCCACCAACTTATTAGTAATGTGTGATGCTAGCATAAGTGTGTGATTCATGTGTGTGCTTAGTTTAGTACATAAGTTTGGTATGATGATTGTATACCCCGTATTCGTATTTTAAACGCTAGTACCGAGGAGTATCCAGAGGAGGAGGAGGTCTACTTCCAAGGAGAAGAAGACCACTTTGACCAATTCCCCAACCAAGGCAAGATAATACTCTTGCAAAGTGCAAAGCTCACCATGAGCAAGGCATTACCCCAATTACTTTATGTTTATGATCCTATTTCCAAGTTTTACTTTACAAGTTTTACCACTTTTGTTCTATCAAAGTACTTCTTGATTTATGATTCACTTGGTTAGTATTGGATTAGTACAAGAGTATCAAACTTAGCCTAGAAGCAAAGCAAGTTACTTAGCACCCCTCATACTTAGATGCTAGTGCTAAATTAAAAATGACTACTCTAGATGGGAACATGTGTTTGGTGAAATGATGATGGTGAAAACCTTGGAATGATGAGTCATTTCCATTGAAAGATTTTGAAGGTGAATATGACATGAATTTGACTTGGTGAAATGGCTAAAAACTGATGATTGAGTTGGATGCGATACCGTTCCAATTCTTGATTACCCCCACAATACCTGATTATGGGTAAGGCTTAGCTGGAAATTTATGTGTCTTAGTATGGGTACCCTCTAAACAAGCGTCATAGAGGTTATGCCGAGGCTGCCTCCGTTGAAAGTGAAATGACGTGAATTGAGGTGAATTGTACGGCCAAGCCATGTGCAGTTCCCGGGATAACAGTTGGCTATCACCGGGAGGCCATGCTCATGGGGAGAGGTGCCTATACTAGGGTGTGTAAGTGAAAGGTTAACGGTTGATGATCCGCGTACTGAGATACGATTATTCGGGGTTTATCCCTGACGGATGTAATCAAATGTTGTGGCACAAGTGTGCAACCTCTGCAGAGTGTAAACCTATTCGAATAGCCGCGTCCGCGGTCATGGACAATTGGAAAGGCCATACTGTTTCTGTCATCAGAAATTTATATCTTTGTGACTTGTGAATTTGAACTTGAACGGTGACTTTGAAATTGAATCACAACAGAGTTCTGGGAATGACACTAATGTTCCCACTTGAGTTAGTTAGCACATGAGGAGTTGTTTACTAAAATGTTTCTAAACTAAAATTGGCTTTATGCAAATAACCTTAGACCTTAGAACACTCTCAATAGCCATGTTAGTACTCACATTAGTATTAGTTTGCGAGTACTTGAAAGTACTCACGGCTTTGTCCCTGGCTATTCAAATGGCCAGACTATGAAGCCGAGCAGCAGTACGAGGATGACGACCAGCAGGACGTCTACCACAACTAGGAGCTTCTAACGTCAAGCATTGCCTGTGGAATAGATAGTCCACTACTACTTCGCTTCCGCTACTTATTTGTGTAATGATCAATAGATCAAGTGTTGTAATGAGACTGGATCAGGTGATCCTATTTGTGTAATGACTATGTTGGTATTGTAATGAATGATGACTCTATGCTACTTAACTATTATGTCTCGCAAAAACAATATTCCTGGGATTGCGATGAATGGCATAATAGGCATCTGGACTTAAAAGTCCGGGTGTTGACAAGTTGGTATCAGAGCCATTGTTTGACCTTAGGAGACCCTAGTTAGAAATGGACGTTCTAAAAATTTAGTTTCAAAAACAAATGAAGTTAGTATTTCTGAAAAACTAAGTCTTTGTCTTCTCTTTGAGTTCTTTGGGAAAATAAGAAGTCATGCTCTTCCTTAGAAATATACCTAAAATTTTGCCACACTTGTTCACTTCTCTAACTTAATCCTTCACTTCACTTTCAGATGGAGCCCGTAAACACGAAGTTTTACCAGCTTGGGAATGGGGGAAGCTTGATCTTCGAGCACGACCTCAACGCCCTGTCTGATCACCTTGATCGCCCCCACCCGGAGTTCCATGGAGTTCAGGTCACTGACCATCCAGGAGGCGAGCTGCAGTGGATCATCACTGCTGACTTGAGGGGCAAGATGGAGCCTCCCATTTCTGAGAGGATCCTCTTCTCCTTCAGGGAGAGCAACTGGCTGGACGGACTTGCCCGCGCCCTTCAGGAGGGACTCGCACGCTTGAGCGGGATGAGCGGGGAGGCACTCAAGGACCCTCGCTTTTCTCACCTCGTGAAGCGTAACTCTGCTGGAGAGCCCATGGACATGCAGCCCCACCCGGAGCTGAAGCTCCATGTGGAGCATCTCGACTTCATCCTGTACCACACTCAGCAGGATCTCGACCACGCCCGTGAGTACGCCAACCAGACTCACGCCCACATCATCCAGCAAGGCGAAGCCATCAAGATGCTCGCCAAGGACAGCAGGACCCTCCGCCAGTAGCGTACCAAGAAGGACGCTACCATCACTCGCCTTCGCGAGAACATAGCAGCACTAGAGGCCATTGTCAAGGCCCAGGAGGAGCAGATGAAGAAGATGGAGGAAGATGGAGAAGACATTCAGGGAGGAGGAGCCTTCCTGAGTGACGACGATGACTTCGAGGAGGATGAGAACACCGAGGAGGAAGACTACGAGTTCCTGGATGCCGGAGAGGATGACCACATCCCCATAGATGTAGATGAGGAGTAGTTTCACTTGTGCACTATCGTAGGTGTGAGTTGTATCCCGCCCCATGTATCGTAGCTTCGAGAAGAAGGGTTCTTAAAACCCTTAGTATGTTATCCTGTAATGTGTGATGTTTGTTATGAATGAATGTATGTTTGTGTTATCATGAAAAGACTTCAAGTTTTAAACTTTTTAACTTAAACCCAAAACAAGCCATAGAGAATTTCCCTCTTATCTCATGATCTATCTCAATGCTCAGATGGCCCCTCCAACTCGCAACGCGAATCAAGAAACCATGATGCAGATGTTGCAAGTTATGCTGGAAGATAGAGAAGCAGAAAGAGCTGAAAGACAAGCCAACATTGCAGCACTTCAACAGCTTGCCAACAACAATCAAGGCCATCATGATCACCCAGGATCAAAGCTCAAGAACTTCTAGAACACAAACCCGCCAGTTTTCAGCAAGACTGAGGAACCCCTGGATGCAGATGATTGGCTCCAAACTATGGAGAACAATCTAGAAGTGGCTAGAGTAGAGGACAATGAGAAAGTGATGTTTGCCACGCACTATTTAGCAGGACCAGCAAGAGCTTGGTGGACAAGCACCCGTGCCATGAACGCGGGACAATTCATGACTTGGGCAGATTTCAAGCTCAAGTTCAGCAAGTACCATGTGCCCCCGGGTTTGATAAAGAAGATGAGGGACGAGTTCCGTGAACTGAAGCAAGGCCGGATGTCCGTGGTGGAATACCGCGACAGATTCCTGACTCTGTCAAGGTACGCCCCGGATGAGACTGATACTACTGAGAAGAGGAAGGAAAGGTTTCTGAACGGCCTGCATGATGAGATGCAGACTATGTTGATCAACATCCCCTTCGCCGACCTCGAAGCCCTTGTTGACTCCGCCATCCAAATGGAGGGCAAACTGCATCAAGCCAGTGAGAACCGCAAGCACCGCATGATGAATTAGAGTGGGCCCAGCAATGCCCCAAGGTATCGCCCCAACTCAAGCGGAAGCTTCGCCTCCAGGAACAACAAGCCCAATGCACAGATGTCACGTCCGGGTTATCAAAACCGGAGTGGAGGAAACCCCAGGTCAGGAGGCCACCACAACAACCATAGCAACTACAACAACAACAACTTCAACCGCGCTCCGCCGAGAGACCCAAACAACAACAACACCAACACCGCTCCAAGAACTGGAAGCAACGCCATCCCCGTTGCAACCAAGGACAAGGCCACAATCACCTGCTATGAATGTGGAGTTGTGGGACACTACTCCAATGAGTGCCCCAAAAGGCTAGCCAAGATCGCCGGCAAGACCGCTGCCCCTGCTCAGCAGCAACGCCGTGTCTCCACCGGCAAGAAGTTCGCCCCCAACAACCCGAACAACCGTGGAGGTCGCCTCATCCACATGAACGCCGAGGAAGCTCAGGAAGCACCAGACGTGGTGCTGGGTATGTTCTCTGTTAATTCAATACCAGCAAGAGTGTTGTTTGATTCCGGAGCATCGCATTCATTCGTTACGGAAGATTTTGTTTGCACTAGTAAGATTCAACCAATCAGTTTGAAACATGTCATGATAGTTCAAATACCTGGGTCAACCACCAAAGCTAGAAAATTTTGCAAAGATGTACCCATCAGAATTCATGAAATAGATTTTTATGCGAACTTGATTGTTCTAGGAACAAAAGGACTGGAAGTAGTACTGGGTATGGATTGGATGTCGAAACATCATGGATTGATAGACTGTGCCAAGAAGTCCATCACCATGACTAGTAGCACCGGAATAATAATAGAGCATGTGTCTGAGAGACTACCCAGAAAGTTCACTTGCAACCAAATTTTAGCCAAGCCAACCTTGGATCATATCAGGGTCGTTTGTCGATACCCTGATGTGTTTCCAGATGATCTACCCGGTATGCCCCCAGATCGGGATATCGAGTTCATCATCGAGTTAATCCCTGGAACAGGACCTATAGCCCAGAGAGCCTATAGCATGAACCCCACAGAGCTAGTGGAACTGAAGAAGCAACTGGATGATATGCTGTACAAAGGTCTGATTCGACCAAGTGCGTCGCCTTGGAGATCACCAGTTTTGTTTGTGGATAAGAAAGACGGTGCCACTCGTTTAGTTACAGATTACCGCAAGCTTAACGATGTCACCATCAAAAACAAATACCCCTTGCCAAAGATAGAAGACCTGTTTGACCAGCTGACTGGTGCCCAAGTGTTCTCTAGGATTGATCTGAGGACAGGATACCATCAACTCAAGATCCGTGCAACAGACATTCCTAAGACTGCCTTTACCACCAGATATGGATTGTATGAATACAATGTCATGTCATTTGGATTGACCAATGCCCCTGCTTATTTCATGAATCTCATGAATAAGATCTTTATGGACTTTTTGGATAAGTTTGTCGTTGTCTTCATCGACGACATTCTTATCTACTCCAAATCAGAAGAAGAACATGAGCAACATTTGGAAGTGGTCCTAGAAACCCTTAGGCATCACCAGTTGTACGCCAAGTTTAGCAAATGCGAGTTTTGGTTGAAGGAAGTAGGATTCCTGGGACACATCTTGTCTGCAGGAGGAATTGCCGTAGATCCCGCTAAAATCAAAACCATTGAGGAATGGAAAGCCCCAACTACCCAGACTGAAGTCCGAGCATTTCTGGGTTTAGCGGGATATTACCGCAGATTCGTTGAAGGATTTTCCAGCATCGCAAGACCAATGAATCAACTGCTGAAGAAGGACAAGAAGTTTGACTGGAATGACAAATGTGAAGAAAGCTTTCAGCAACTCAAGCTCAGATTAACCACAGCCCCAATTCTGATCATGCCCGATGTCACCAAGCCATTCGACGTCTATTGTGATGCATCCAAGATTGGTCTTGGATGTGTATTGATGCAAGGAGGCAAAGTGATATCATACCTATGAAGGCAACTGAAGCAACATGAGCAGAACTATCCAACTCATGACTTGGAGTTAGCAGCCGTAGTTTTAGCCCTAAAGGTTTGGCGTCATTACCTCATGGGTAATCGATGCGAGATATATTCAGATCACAAGAGCCTTAAGTACATTTTCACCCAGAAGGAGCTGAATATGAGACAGCGCAGATGGACAGAATTAATCAAGGATTACGACATGGAAATTCACTACCACCCTGGCAAGGCCAATGTGGTAGCGGATGCTTTGAGCAGACTGCCGTGTCAGTTAAATTCCATGATCGCAATAGAGCAACCAAGCCTGTTTCAAGAGTTTGAACAGTTTAGACTAGAGCTAGTGAACGAAGGATTCTTAGCCAGCATTGAGCTCCAACCCACCTTGATGAGCCAGATAAAAGAATCCCAGAAGGGAAATGCCAGCATTGACAGAATCAAGAGTCAGATAGCTGCAGGAAAGGCACCGGGATTCACCATAGATGAAGAAGGAGTTCTTTGGTACAACGGACGCCTGTGTGTACCGTCAGATTCAGAGTTGAAGCAAGTCATTCTGAAGGAAGCTCATGATACACTATATTCCATTCACCCCGGAGGAACCAAGATGTACCAAGACCTGAAGGAACAATTCTGGTGGCACGAAATGAAGCGAGAGATAGGAAGCTACATCGCCAAGTGTGATATCTGTCAACGAGTCAAGGCAGAACATCAACGACCCGCAGGACTGTTGCAGCCATTACAGATTCCTGAGTGGAAATGGGATTCTGTCAGTATGGACTTTATCAAAGGATTGCCCAAATCTAGCAGAGGAAATGACTCCATTTGGGTAGTTATTGATAGGTTAACCAAGGTTGCACATTTCATCCCCGTCAAGACCACCTACCAAGGCCCAAAGCTAGCTGAGTTATACATCTCCAGAATAGTCAGCCTGCACGGAACCCCGAAGTCAATTGTATCAGATCGAGGATCGCAATTCACCTCAAGATTCTGGCAGAAGGTGCATGAAGGACTAGGAACCCGTCTGAATTTCAGCACAGCTTACCACCCGCAGACTAACGGACAGACCGAGAGAGTCAACCAGATACTTGAAGATATGTTGAGAGCCTGTGTGCTAGAGTATGGATCCAAATGGGAAGACTCCTTACCTTACGCAGAATTCTCCTACAACAACAGTTATCAAGCCAGCTTACAGATGGCCCCCTTGAAGCCCTGTACGGAAGGAAGTGTCGTACCCCTCTGAACTGGTCGGAAGTTGGAGATAGTCAAGTCTTCGGCCCCGATATTCTCCGCGAAGCTGAAGAAAAGGTGCACAAGATCCGCGAGTACCTCAAGACCGCACAGTCAAGACAGAAGAGCTACGCCGACAAGAGACGCAGAGAGATGACATTCGAGATCGGAGATTTTGTGTACCTCAAAGTCTCACCCCTCAAAGGAATGCAGAGATTTCAACTCAGAGGAAAGCTCGCCCCCAGATATGTCGGACCCTTCAAAGTTCTGAGTCGCCGAGGAGAAGTTTCTTATCAGCTTGAACTACCGGAAGAAATGTCCGTTGTGCACACTGTGTTTCACATCTCACTACTTCGGAAGTGCCTAGAAGTGCCGGAAAAGACCGAAGTGTTTAAGAACATCGACCACAGAGCCATTGATATCAACAAGGATCAAACATACCGGGAAGTGCCTATTCGCATCCTTGAAGAAGCTTTCAGAACCACCCGCACCAGGAGTATCAAGTTCCTGAAAATTCAATGGAGCAATCACACCGAAGAAGAAGCCACTTGGGAACGCGAAGAAGACATGAAGAAGGAATACCCAGATCTCTTTAGTACCTAGTTTTCTTTAGATCTCGGGACGAGATCTTTTGTAAGGGGGAAGGGTTTGTAACATCCCAAGTTTTCAATAAAGAAAGAAAGAGAGAGTTCCAAAAACCCAAAAATTAGAACCAACAAAAACTTTTTCTCATCATATAGGACTATGCATATAGATCACCTTATTAATTATTTGAGTGTGCATTTTGCCATGATGCTTGCTTGTGTGATTACATTTACACTAAAACCCTAACCATGATCGCATGATCATCCAAACACAAAGAAAAAGAAAAGAGAAAGGAAAATATAAAAATCAACTCAGCACACACATATGGCTTATGCCATTTTTGCAAATTCTTAACCTAGACCATTTTGGTTTGCACCATTAGTTGTAAATGGATACTAAACACTTATTAACACTCTTGGAATCAAAGAAACACAATTCAAATGAAATTTGAATCAAATTTGAGCTCACATGCAATTATGGTCACTTGTGCCATTTATAGCCTGATGCCCACTTTGAGCCCCTGGTTTTTGAGATTTCCTTTCTACACTTTGCCAATCTTTGCACCTCATCCAAGACAACATCAAGGAGAACAACTTTGCCCGAAACCATCACCCCAAACTCTGTCTCAATTTCAAATGGCAAGCAAGTAAAGTGGAGACTTTGAAACATATGTAAGATCACATGCAATATGTGATTTTGCAAATCAACACCATTTTGACCACCACCACCACCAATCTACTTCTAATAATATATGTTTACAACCCACCAAAAATCTTTCCAAAATTCAAAAATTATTTTCTTTCGGGCATTTAACCAAACACCTTGTAGGCAGGGTGTAATATGGTGCCCATGCTGGAAATGGGAGGAGACTAGGTCCAACCCTGGCCCTCCTCTGCAGCCCTGGAGCATCCTCTCACCTCACTGCACCATCTCCATCACCTGCAAACCCTGGAGCTTGCTCACTTGACCAAAACCATCCATGCCGTGGCATGGCATGCCACCCACATGCTCTCTCCCTCTCTGGTCATCTCCAGCCTGCACTGCCATGTCAAGCTCACTCCTCTCACTCTCCTGACCATGCCCAGCCTCAGCCTCGACGAGAGAATCCATCACAACGGGCAGAAATCAACGTGGCCAGAGGCTCCCAGGCGTGCACACGTACGCGCCAGTGCACGCACGGCGAGCACCCTGGCACGCCCAGAGCGTCAGCTGCCCCGCGCCCTCGCGTCACCTCCGCCCTAACTCTCTGCGCCAATTGACTCACCACATCACCCTGCACCGCCCAGACATGGCCATTGGCCCGCGGGAACGCCGCAGGCGATGCCCATGCCGACGACCGTCCGCCACGGACATGCAGGCCTCCATCAACCTCACCGTCGCATCCGTCCCTCGTCTTCACCACAATCACGCGCGTCAGCCTCGCCTGGACGTCAGCAACCGTACGCGCCCATCCCTTGCCTCTTCGCCGCCCTAGAATGACGACGCCATCGACGACCTCAGCGAGCGCCACGGCTACCTCCCGCAGCTATAAAAGGAGCGCCCCTCTCCTCAATTCGAGCACACCATCTGCTTCCCCACCTCACACTGACTCGCCTAGCCACCTCGCCTTGCTCGATTAGCCACCGGTGAGCTCCAATCGCTAGATCGTTGCCGCACTCCGTCGCCGAAGCTCGCCGGAGAAGGAGGCCGCCCCAGACGACGCCACTACTACCATCGGCTTCCTCATCGACGACAACGTCCCCGCACACAATTCCGACGACCGCCGGAGCTCCGACGAGCTCGCCGACCCCCTACCTCCGCCGCCAGTAAGTTCCCCTCTAGCCGGAGAAGAAGACCCCCCTCGACCGTGCGATGCACTTCTAATCGCACGGCCCTCGTTCGTCGTACCGTTTCGCTGGAGAAACCCCACTGACAGGTGGATCCCACCTTGTCAGCTGGCCCGTAGCGATACTGGGCCGGCCCATTTCTTTCTCTCTCTGCACAGCCCGTTAGTTTCCCGCCAGCCCACGTAATTCAAATTCGATTTTCCAGAATAGATGAATATTACAATCTGATGTCAACTTAAAAAATAAATAGGGACAAATCTACTTGGCCAAATTTTACAAATTTTATATATTTGGAAATCTTAGAGTTTTATCTACACAATGCCACTGGTTTGAACTCTAGATCTGTTATAGAATTAAAGTAGAAAAATAAACAAGACAGAGACTTTTATGACTTAGAATAATTATTAAAAATCAACCAAAAATGCTTTTGAGTTAATTCCAACTTCTATAAGTCACATTTCAATTGCACTAATTGTTTCTGCAAAAATATGCCATGCTTACTTTGAATGATCATGGCCTAGTTTAATTAAAGGACTATATGGCTATTTCTAGTCAAAGATATTGTCCAAAACTATTTAAAAATCACATGGGAGTGTTTCTCTCATTTAAATCTTGTCATGAACATTTCAAAATGAGATAGAGACTCTGGTCATTTAGTCCTCATATGATTTGTTTGATGATATTAAATCATTACCAGGTTAGGATTAAATTCTATGAGGTGTTCCACCTCATTTAAATCATTTTCTTGAATGATAAGTATGAAGAGGTTGACTTTGATCAACCTAGGTCATATATTACTCATGAAAGAAATTAAATCTTAATAAGATAATGAGAGGAAATTATTTCTCTAAGTAATTAAAAGTAACACCTAAGTTAGTATGAGAGGAAATTATTTTTCTTAAATAAGGAAACAAATCCACCAACTTAATAGTAATGTGTGATGCTAGCATAAGTGTGTGATTCATGTGTGTTCTTAGTTTAATACATAAGTTTGGTATGATGATTGTATACCCCGTATTCGTATTTTAGACGCTAGTACCGAGGAGTATCAAGAGGAGGAGGAGGTCTACTTCCAAGGAGAAGAAGACCACTTTGACCAATTCCCCAACCAAGGCAAGATAATACTCTTGCAAAGTGCAAAGCTCACCATGAGCAAGGCATTACCCCAATTACTTTATGTTTATGATCCTATTTCCAAGTTTTACTTTACAAGATTTACCACTTTTGTTCTATCAAAGTACTTCTTGATTTATGATTCAGTTGGTTAGTATTGGATTAGTACAAGAGTATCAAACTTAGCCTAGAAGCAAAGCAAGTTACTTAGCACCCCTCAAACTTAGATGCTAGTGCAAATTAAAAATGACTACTCTAGATGGGAACATGTGTTTGGTGAAATGATGATGGTGAAAACCTTGGAATGATGAGTCATTTCCATTGAAAGATTTTGAAGGTGGATATGAAATGAATTTGACTTGGTGAAATGGCTAAAAACTGATGATTGAGTTGGATGCGATACCGTTCCAATTCTTGAGTACCCCCACAATACCTGATTATGGGTAAGGCTTAGCTGGAAATTTATGTGTCTTAGTATGGGTACCCTCTAAACAAGCGTCATAGAGGTTATGCCGAGGCTGCCTCTGTTGAAAGTGAAATGACGTGAATTGAGGTGAATTGTACGGCCAAGCCCTGTGCAGTTCCCGGGTTAACAGTTGGCTATCACCGGGAGGCCAAGCTCATGGGGAGAGGTGCCTATACTAGGGTGTGTAAGTGAAAGGTTAACGGTTGATGATCCGCGTACTGAGTTACGATTATTCGGGGTTTATCCCTGACGGATGTAATCAAATGTTATGGCACAAGTGTGCAACCTCTGCAGAGTGTAAACCTATTCGAATAGCCGCGTCCGCGGTCATGGACAATTGGAAAGGCCATACTGTTTCTGTCATCAGAAATTTATATCTTTGTGACTTGTGAATTTGAACTTGAACGGTGACTTTGAAATTGAATCACAACAGAGTTGTGGAAATGACACTGATGTTCCCACTTGAGTTAGTTAGCACATGAGGAGTTGTTTACTAAAATGTTTCTAAACTAAAATTGGCTTTATGCAAATAACCTTAGAGCTTAGAACACTCTCAATAGCTATGTTAGTACTCACATTAGTATTAGTTTGCGAGTACTTGAAAGTACTCACGGCTTTGTCCGCTATTCAAATGGCCAGACTATGAAGCCGAGCAGCAGTACGAGGATGACGACCAACAGGACGTCTACCACAACTAGGAGCTTCTAACGTCAAGCGTTGCCTGTGGAATAGATAGTCCACTACTACTTCACTTCCGCTACTTATTTGTGTAATGATCAATAGATCAAGTGTTGTAATGAGACTGGATCAGGTGATCCTATTTGTGTAATGACTATGTTGATATTGTAATGAATGATGACTCTATGCTACTTAACTATTATATCTCGCAAAAACAATATTCCTGGGATTGCGATGAATGGCATAATAGGCATCTGGACTTAAAAATCCAGGTGTTGACACCTTCTAGATCGGCTTGGCGGATTATGTCCTCGACTATGTCTTCCTGTTCGAAGTCTCGATGTAATTTGAATGGATCCGTTGTTTCTGCAAAAAAAAATCTATAAGTACATGTTCTAACCCTAACCAAACCCTAACCCTAACCAAACACTAACCAAATCCTAACCCTAACCACGGAGGGGAAGGCGGCGTGGAGCAGGGAGAAGAGGGCACGGGGCGTAGTTCACGCAGCGTGAGGTAGAAGTTGTTTGCGAGAGGGGGAGGGGGTCGGCGACGGGTGTTTGCGAGAGGGAGAGGGTGTCGGTTGTTTGCGAGAGGGAGAGGGTGTCGGCGGCGGGTGTTTGCGGGAGGGAGAGGGTGTCGGCGTCGGTTGTTTGCGAGAGGGAGAGGGTATTGGCATCGGTTGTTTGCGAGAGGGAGAGGGTGTCGGCGACGGGTGTTTGCGAGAGGGAGAGGGTGTCGGCGATGGGTGTTTGCGAGAGGGAGAGGGCCGGTGTCGGCGTCGGGTCTATCTTATCGGAATCGAAAATTCAATCGGAAACTAAAACTTGAACTAAAATAATAAACTAAAACTAATTACTAAACTAAAACTTAAACTAATTAACTAAATTATATACAAAAAAACTTAAACTCTAAAACAAAATTAAACTTAAACTTAAACTAAAAAATAACTACAAAATACTTAACTATATATACTAAAATAATAAAACTTAACTATACATACTAAAATACTTAACTAATTAACTAACTACAAATACTTACAAAAAAATTAAACTAATAACTAAATACAAAAAAACTTTAAAAAAGGGTCGGGCGCCGGCGGCCGGCTACCTTCTGTGGGCGCCGCAGAGGGAGGCGGTGCAGCGGCGCATCAGAGGCCGGCGCGGGCAGAGGCCGACGCAGGGGGCGCGACAGAGAGCGGCGGTGCAGAGGTGGCGGTGGCGGTTGCCGGAGGCGCGGAAGATGGCCGGCGTTGGGGGCGGCGGCGACGGTGGATCAAGAATCGGGCAGCCTGGCGGCGCGATTTTTAGGTTTGGCACGGACATCTTATCTGGCGCCTATTGTTCCGAATCATGTCCTCCTTCGCGTATTCCTTGTATCTGGAGATTCGAGCGGAACTCATCGAGAGGACCATGGTTGCCTGCCAATGGTATACATAGAGCAGAAAATTTGAACCGCAACACATGGAACACACATGCATGGACCTCGCCTAAAGGTACACATAGAGCGGAAAAATTTGACATGACCTCTCCTAAAGGTAGGACGTATGAGTAGTGCAAAAATTTGCCGAAACGAAAATGAATCAATGTTTCGGTAAACATCCATGCACAACACCGGCACATACACACAAGCGCTTCACCTGCAACAAGCATCCATACACACCGATAGCCACACAAGATCGACATGCATATGCATGTCTCCTCCAACTACTCACCTTGTAGATTCGATACCGAGACGAGATCATGATCAATGAGTTGGAGAGGAGGAGAGAGTATGGAGAGCCTTCTCCTCACCACCAATTATGTATCAACCAAAGTAAGTGCAATAAGTACCAAAGCAAGTGAAAAGTATGAACAAAATGGGATGAGAGAGAAGGGGGACGAGCTAGATGAAGGAGGAAGAAGAATGGCTTGGGTATTGTGGTAGGTGGGAGGTTGACACTTTTCTAGATCTGGTTCGCTAATTCTGTGGCGCACCAGGACCAGTGCGCCACCAAAATAAGACATTTCGTGGTGCACTGGTGCTGGTGCGCCACAGAAATAAGACATTCTATGGCGCACCAGCACCAGTGCGCCGCGAAAACAATGATTGGGGCTGGCAGGGTGTGGGCCCCACCAAATTTCCTGTGGCGCACACAAAGTCAGTGCGCCATAGAATAGCATCCCATCTATAAGCCTTTACCTACTAGTGGTTGTTCCTTATGGATTGCAGCCCTACCTGAGGCATCGTAAGTACGTCGGGATCCCGATCACGAACTGTGCTCGGATGAAGACGATCTTCACGCCCCGGTTTATCTGCAAGGCGCAGCTGTTCCAACCTAACTTGCTGGTCAGGGCAATCGACTACATTGTAGACAACGAAGAGTATGCCGAGTACCGTAAGTTGCAGCCATCGGAGAGGAGGAGCTAGTCTAGGACCTTGGTACGCAAGCATTTTCCTGCTTAGTGCTTCTACTTCCTTCGTCATGATCTGTTGATTTTAGGAGGTGCTATCGTATCCCTCCATTAGCTAGGACTTGGTTGAACCTGATCCCCGGTCTGTAATGATGAACTTGTTCGAGGTGGTATATACTAACCCCTTATGTGATGAATCTGTAATGCATCACGAAGTATAGTTGCTTTGCTCGTGATGCATTGCCCAGTAGGGAAAGTACTTGTTGTGTATTACCAACAATTTTTTATGAACTAAATCTAGCTAAATGTGTTGTTATTCAGTTAGCAGTATTGGGTAACCTCACCACTCTAAAGAAAGTGGTTACCATAGTATGCTCATATTTGCAACCAAACAAGGTGTGGGTTGCATGAGCAGAAAATCGTCTATGCAGACACCCAAACAATGGGGCGGCTTCCCTCTCCGGTGCAGAAAAAGCTACCCAGACTACCAAACGACACACATTTTATGATACATGGCCCGTTTGCATCACGCATGGACTCCCTTCTCACTGTATCAGTGGTGCACGAATTAGACCCAGGCTACCAAACGCGCTCCAAGGCACGTACCGATGGTTGGTTCATTGGCCCGGGTCGGCCTCGTGGCACCAATATTTTTCTGCGTCCATAGCATATCCAGGCCAAGGTAGAGATAGCCTAGACCATGAACAGAGCGGGGTAGGGAAATATCTCTAGGCGCAAGGAAGTATACTACTGCGAATGCCATAAAACGGTACGACAATGTCCAAGGGCCAACCACGAGGTCAAATTAAGTGACGAGCACTTGGTCAGCGACGTCGCATGCATGAGTCCTTGTTCACCGGTCGACTCGAGTCCACGTTTCGCGGCGGTCTCACTAGCCAACGACATGTCGGCGTCTGCTGTACATGCTCGTGGATCGTGATAGTTACTGGCAGCTGGGAGGTGCATACTCGTTTTCTGGTAAGAGACCCGTTCTTGGTCAGCTAACGCGTACAGTATGACCGAATTGAAGAGCCGCCTCCGATCCTCCGTACGATCGATCGATGGTTTAGCCGCCGGCAGTAGCCGGCTTGAGCGTTGAGCAGAACCGTTTCCCACTTGGAAACACCAGTGGAAATGCAAAATCAAGTTGCTGCAGGTTGGAAGGAAAGCCCACTAGGTAGATCGCGTTCTTAACTTTTCGCGCGGACTAATGGCAAGGCTCGCTGGTGATCCGCAAATAGGCAGTGTGGTCTTTTTTTTTTTTTTGCGACAACCGAGGGTCAGGCACTCTTTTTTTTTTGAAATTCATTCGGGTTGAAACCCGACAAACTGCTATTAATACTGGAGAACAAAGTGACCCTGAGAGATTTACAAATTACATAGGGATCTAGAATATGCAAAGAGGACCCTGAAGAAAAAAGGAAAAGCGATCCAGTCCTCCGTCTTCCTCCTCCAAATCAGCTCGACCAGTGGACTGCGAAATCATCTCCGGGGATTTGGCCCCATTTTCAACCTGAATTTGAGCTAGTTTGAGGGTGGCAGCAGTTGTGCATCCTCGCGTTCCCTCCCTTGGTTATTCGGCATCAACGGCAGAGGGAGAGGAGCCGACGCAAGCAGTCACCAACCTCTCATTCCTTCTTAAATGGCGATCCATCATTCTCCCAAGCCTCCATCCACTTCCCGTTGTTATATTTGTGATCTAAATTCAATAAGAAGGCTAATGACGAAACGAAATGATGAGGCTTGATGCCTGAATTGTGCGTGTGTCTGTGCGTGTGTGTACTTATTTGCGGATACCGATCGTCATCACAACTTATATATCAGATCATAAGATAACCCACGTATTTATAAACACTCCCTGATATAGTGAAGTTTTGCTCGGTAACGTCTGTTGTTTTTTACCTTTCTTTGTTATAGAGGGTTTTCCACATTCAAATCTTGTGTCCCATGTCGTGTGTTCTTGTTCGTTCTTTATTTTGTGCTTGTGGCGTTTATAACATCCGTGTCCAAGTCTACATGCGCGAAGGTTCCGCAAAAACCTTAGTGAAAAACCTTGGCTTCGTCGCATTGGCGAAAAGCCACTGGCGGCTGCCCCAGCCACAACAACCACAAGGCGGGGTCCTCCTCCGGTGTCTGCAACCATGCCAATCCGACCACCTCTCACGCCATGCTCCGGTCGGCGCGTGTACCTGTAGGTTGAGGCCACAGAACAGTTTGCGGGGCTCTGCCAGCTGCTGCTATGGCCAGATGTCCACTTCCCCCACGAGTGGTATATGAACCTAGCACACCTAGCGGGCCACGTTGCCAGCCAGAAGAGCCAGAACACGTCAACGATGTCTATTGCCCTCCTAGTTCCCAGCCACGGACACCCATCCATGCACTTGTCGACGTGACAGCGGGACTTCCCGGGCCAGAGTGAATGATGCACCGTCGCGTCCATTTATAGGGAGGCGCTTCGCAAGACTCCTCACACCGCCACGCATGCTCGAGTGCTCGCCTCCCTCGCACACCGAAAACCCTAGCGTGGTAGACCCACCTCCATGAGCTCGACTGCAGTCAATGGCGCTGCCAGCAACTCCAACGATGGGTTCGGTACAAGGAAGTAGCATTGTTGCCATTGCCGCCAAGTGGATACATGCATGCCCGGATTTCAGCGGCAGCCGAAATCTCGCACTCTGACATTGGAAGCTCGCCAGAAGCGTGGACGCCGCACGCACGCAGACACGTACGAGCCGAGGCCGCGCGACGCGCGTGCCTGTGTTGTCGTCAGTCCTTCCACACACGTGTGGCTGGTTGCATGGGAGACGCAACAAAGCGCACGCAGTCACAGTGTCAGAGCTTCATTCCTTCATGCATGATTGATGGAGAGATTCACAAGGCACACCAAAGACCAAACTCGGGAGATTCACAGCACAGTAGCGTTTGGATTCCCGGCGATCGCGACGGAACCATCGGCCGGCCGCTGAACTTTTTCCTCGTCGCTCGTATCTTCGTCGCCGTTGCTTCCGCAAAGTCGGTTTCCATGGTTCAGAATTTCAGATACAGCGCCGTTAGCTAAGCTGTTGTTGGTCAAAAGGTTTGTTGCGGCGGTAAGCAAGCCGATCAGGTCCGCGCGCGCGCGCAGTACAGTTATGGCGCGCGTCAATCAGGTGTGAACCGATGACACGGGTGTCTTTGCTTGTTCAACGTAAACACGTCCTCCCCTCGCTCGATTCGCGCGTGTAAACAAACAAACACGACGGCCGACGGAGGCCGAACCTATCCTGATCGACAGCAACGTTGCCATTTGCAATATCTTTCTTAGCAATGTTACGCGCAGAACGGCAGCAGGCAGCAGCGCGAAATGCTTCCTTGTCATGAAACAAAGGGAGTGCATGCACGCAGGCCGTGTTGCTTCGAGCTACGGAGCTTTCGCCAAGTGTGAAAAGTAGGCTGGGAGATCGCTCTCGCCGCTTATAATAACACTCGCACGTTGCACTATAGGGTTCCCAACGAATGTTTTTAGCGCATTATTCTAGTATCTATTTTGCTTACGTGCTACTGTATTACATAATCAAAGTTACGTGGAGCTTATCTTTTCGACAACAACGTTTGCCATTTGCAATATCTTTTTCGTGGTACGCGCAGAACGGCAGCAGGCAGCCTGCAGCGCAAATGCATATGCATCCTTGTCCAGAAACAAGGAGCAGGCCGCGTATAATACTACTAGTAACAGTCAATAATCCTTCCACTGTCGCACGTTGAACTGGTTTAGCTATAGGGTTTAGGTGTCCCCTGCCTGCTGTGAACTCTGATGTGAAATCTTATGCGACTGCCCTAACCCACAGCCAGCGGCTGCGTGCTGCCATTTGGCTGGATTTGGGACAAGGGCGTACGTGGTGGTGCCCTTGATTTGCTGTCCTACGAACGGATCAAACTAGTAACTCTGAACCCCAACCCCGAGGGATCCAAAGGCCGTTCTCCCCTTGCAGGCCACGCGCTTCGACGTACTGGGCCGGCTTCCCCTGCCGCGCGCGCACTCAACTGGCGGGTCGCGTCGTCTGCTAATTTGGAGGAGCTGCAGTGGCAGACGCGGTGCGATTCAGTGCATCCAAAGCTGCGGAAAGGGCTCTGCCAACGTACGGCGTCACTCCGCCGCCCTGCGCTCCTGCCGCTGCTGCTGCGAGCACTGCCACTCAGGATGCCTAGCTAGCTAGGGGTTCGTTAAAACCTCTTCCATTCCGAATCAGGACCCTGGCCTTCCTCACGATTTTCCACTGTTTATTTTGAAATGCATGCTCATGCATTTTCAAATGGTAAAGAAAATCACGTGTACATCTTCACATGCTATGTTCATATAAAGTATTTTCATGAAAAATTAACTTATTGTTTGGGTTGTATACAAAAATAAAATTAATTGCTAAAAATAAGGCTTTTTGTTAGACGTGTTTTGTCTATTTTACATCAACCATAAAAAAATATTGGCTTTTCGCAGAACTATACCAACACACAAAGATTGTCGAGACGTACATGTGAAATTTGTTGTCTGGATATTTGACGATTAAAAATGTGTTTTCTTAGGTGGTGGGAGCATATGCAACCAATAGCCGAACTAAATTTCCACTCGAAAAGATGTTCAAAACTTTTTCTTTCCTCTCCCAAAACATGTAAGGTTCTGGGAGATTGGGGAAGAAAAGGTAGGGTCCACATGTAAGTGTAATAAAAAAAGGGAGTAAGATTTTGGGAGAGTGAGGTAGACAAATTATCAAAACCTTCTCTCTCCTCTCCCAAAACACTTTTTTGGGATTCAGTTATTCTCCTTCCGTTTGAGATGCTCTCGATACTCCGATGAATTGCCATTTCGAATGAGGAGTCCAAGTACTGCAACTTGCTCAATCTCACGGTACCCAACGAACCGCCAGAGGGAGAATATTTGGGTACACACAAATGGATCCCGAGCTCCGGGACATCGTTATTCGAAAGAAAGAAAAACAAATGACATCTTAAATTTTCACAAAAATCAGAAAAGTTCTTAGAGGTAGATAAACTCTTGTGCAAAAAAAAATACAAAATTCGTCGTACTTTAGGCTTAGAAAAAAATGTCAAATTTGTGGATCGCACCAGAATATAACTATTTTTAAACTAGGATTTTGTACGTTGTTAGAGTTCAACACTATCCGCGCCTACGATTTTTATTTCTGATCT
The DNA here is from genome assembly GCF_019359855.2 of Lolium perenne. Taxonomy (NCBI): domain Eukaryota; kingdom Viridiplantae; phylum Streptophyta; class Magnoliopsida; order Poales; family Poaceae; genus Lolium; species Lolium perenne. The sequence goes on from NC_067244.2 coordinate 136,840,696, forward strand.
TTTGAAACTTAGAAATGTCAATTTCGAAAATTTTGAAAGAAAAAACGCCACCATGGAGCTCTTAGTCTCCGTTTGTGGTTTCCGGGGAATGCATATTTTATTTTGGAGAGACGCCGAGACTGTGACTCAACTGAACGAGCTGGACTGACTAGACTACACACAAGTTGATGAAGTGCTTAAACATAGTAGCATCTCCCCGTTTCCTTTCCTTTAACATATGAAGCTAGCACCGCACATCACATCCGAAGTGAACCGAGAGGAACTAGAAAACGACGATCGCTGCGCGTGAAACTAATAATTGATTAAGATGATGGAACCTGAGGATTACATCATCCATGAACTGCAACCGAAATAAGGAAAATGGGGGAGAAGATGCCATCGGTGATAATTGGAAGCTAGATAAAACGCTAACTGAATAACTTATGGAAAAATGATAGAGGGAACGAGATGATGACGCAATGCGTGGGGTTGTGTGGGCGTTTAATTTTTTTAATTTATTACCAGAGAAGATATTCAAAAGTTAATTTTTTCGTGCGCTGATCCGATCTGAACGTACTTTCTAGCTTAGAGGTTACTACTGTCATTGTTCTGATTGAGTTATTATGGTAATAAACTGCCATTGACGTGCTTGAATCGCATCGCTTCAGAAAGTGACGCCGCATCGCACCTAAATGGATGCTGGGTTAAAAAGTTGCTAAAAACGCAATTAAAGTCACAAGCAGTTGTGGATTAACACGCCGCCAATACGGTCAGGAAAGTTGGGCATCTACTTGCAGATGTGTGCGGCCCACGTTTGATCGATGATAAGGAGTAGATGGGGTTAACGATTTTGTTTGCGGAAATTCCATCGATCTATTAATAATTATCAATAATAATATTTTATAAAAGTAATAAAAAATACAAATAGGTTATCGGACCACCTAGCGATGACGACAAATCACTAGCAGAAAAAGAACCTTTAGTCCCGGTTCATAACGGGTTTTACCGGGACTAAAGGGTTGAGACAAAAACCCCCCCCCCCCCCCCCCCCCCCCTTAGTCCCGGTTGCGTCAGGGCGTAAATGTCTCCAGGTGAATTTTTGTAATTTTATTTTTTCTATTTTTTTTCACTCCATTTTTTTCTATTTTTTTCAGAATTTCTATTATTTCAGTTATTTGCATAGTTTAGTCGCTATCTCTAACTACACTTATCTCTAGTCAAATAACTTACTCGTGGTCAAACTTCCCGCTCGGTCACCCATCCTCTGACTACTCTAGCACTAGCACGTTTAACTTCCGAGTTCCATTTCGTCCCGCATCCAAGTGCTTCGCGCGCATGTATGAGATACTAGTATCATATCAATCCTATTAACATGTTGGTCGATATTCATTTCTTTATTGTTTGAATTTCAAATAATTCTTTTAAAAAACAAAAGTAATAATGTAATAATAATCGTGAATAAATAAATAAACATTAACTTTTTAATTTGTATTATTTTAAATTTTTTAAATATTTTTTTTGCCAAACCTAAAACCTAAAAATTTGAAAATCTGAAAATTGGGTAAAAGTAATAGTAATCTTTATGCAGGATGCAATTGTTAATTTTAATTTTTTAAAAAATAAAAAAATATAAAATCCGTAATTTATAGCAAAAACTAAAATCTTCCTTCTTTCGTATTTTTATTTGAATTTTGAGAATCTAAAACTTGGCTAACTGGGTAAACCCACGATGATTTTGATATATTATATGTTTTTTTCCGACGTCGTATGCAAAAGTTAATGCGGTTTTACCATTTTTTAAACCTTTTTTGCAAAAAAGTGAAAATTCAAATTTCTTAATTTCACCGAATAGTAGGTTGCATAACATACAAGAATCTGAAAACATTTTACTTTTTAAATTTTCTATCATTTTTTTTGTATTTTACAAAGCAAAAAAAGGCGATCCAGGGGGGGGGGGGGTGAAGGGTGCGTGGGGAGTAAAAAAGCTGAAAAAACCTGTAGTCCCGGTTGGGGACACCGACCGAGACTGTCGTCGTGGCGAACGAGCAGATGCCATGGGATGGCTTAAGTTGGGGCCGAATGGGCGCTAGAGGATTCGGGGGAGGGTTTGCGACTAGATGGGATGAACTTCCGGATGCTTTCCTCAAGAACACAACCAAAGGCCGGTATGCAAGAAGAGAGACAAGAGGAAGAACTCTGCTCTAGATCGCTTGCTTCATTGATCTTAACATGGTTACAGCTTTTTGGATACAAGGTTCCTCGTCGAACTTCACATGCCCGTAAGAGGCTATGCCCCCTCTCCTTATATAGGGGAGAGGGTGGCTTACAGAGCAAGAAACCCTAATGGCATCTTTGACTGGACAAACTACTTTACAAAGCTACTTTAATCATGGATGACGTCAGGGTCTTCTTTAATCAGGGACGCTGACGTCCTCCGGCTTCTTTCAGCGTCACCTCTCTCTTTGGCGCCAGGGCTCCGATTAAAGTTACTTTGCTTAGCTCATCCTTGTCTTCTAGCTCTGAAGAGAATCTTTGACCGGTCTTGCCGACCTGCCCTTCTTCCGGTATCTTCTTTATCCGGTTCCGGTATACCCCTCTGGGGATACCGGCCTGTCCTTACTTAGCCAAGCTCTTATCTTTGTGCTCCGGTAAGAATATTAAACCGGTATCTTGATGGCTCAAACCATCCGGTTTGGCATGCCTTTGGCATACCGGGGGTCATTCCCCCAACATTAGTCCCCGAAGCTGGTATAGTCTGGTGGATTCTATCCAACAGACCATGCCAGGTTCTCTTGTTTTTAGGATACCGGTTTAATCTTTCCGACGTTGAGCTTGGATCCGGCATCTTTGCCTGGTCTTACCTTTTCTCTCTTTGCAATGTTCCTTCCGGTATGTTTTCCTCCGGTATCTCTAGCATTTACTCTTTCCTCGGCGAAGTGCACTGTTAACTGTCGCGCCAGTGTCAGGGGTCACTTCCCCTTCGACTTCTGCGCGCGCATTAAATGCTCCGCAGCGGATCCCAGTCACCGTTCTGAATCCTTGTGCACCTTCATGTGGCTTTTTGTTTCCTCGCGTGTATTACCGTGCCACGTGGCGGCCCGTGGTGCGAACCGTCGCGGCCCGCGGAGCGAACCGCTGTGGCCCGACGGTTTTCGGCCCACCTTCTCTCTTCCTTTATAAGGGAGAACCGCCCCCTCTTCTTCCTCTTCTTCGCATTTTCTGCTCTTCGCGCACAGTGCTTCTTGCTCTCTGCGCCTCCGTCGTTCTCCGTCCGCCGTTCATCGCTCGAGCTCCGCCGCCCGGCGAACTCGCGTCGCTTCTTCGCCGGACTTCACCGTGCGGAGATTCATCGCAGTGCTCCCGTTGCGACCGCTGCATTCATGCTTCCTCGCGCTCTTCTTCGCTCCGCCGTCGACGGAGCTCCTCGGCGACCGCAGGCCCACTGCTTCACCGGCGAACTTCTTCCGTAGCGACTGCGCCGCCTCAGGTTAGGTCTAATCTGAGTTTGCTCCCCCTTTGCTTGTTTTCCAGATCTTGGGTCGATAGTGTTTTTATTTTCTCTTTTCCTTTGATTTTCCTCTTACTCGTAGATCTTCGCGCGGGGGCAAATCGTGGGATTTATGTTTTTCTGCATCTAAACTCATGTCTAGCGAGGAGTCTTCCTCTGCCTCCTCCTCTGCCTCCTCTTCTGGTAGCCGGCGTAGCCAATCTTCCGATAGATCCGCTGATTCAGTTCCGATGGATACCGATTCCGGTAGCCACCAAGAATCCGGTAGCTCTAGCCAAGCTTCCGGTGTAAATCCTTCCGGTGTCACTCGTGGAGCCTGGATGGGCTCCAACGTCACCCAGTATGAGATCGACTGGTTATACCGGTCCCGTAGGATTCCGGAGGGAGTAACCTGCCGGCTTCCTGGCGACGAGATTGAACCGGTGCTTGAGCCCGGTGAACATGTTGTTTTCCTTGCTCACTTTGAGCGCGGCTTCGGCCTTCCTGCTTCCGAGTTTTTTCGGAAGTTCTTAGATTTCTACGAACTCCAACCTCACCATCTCCCTGGCAACGCCATTTTCTATCTTTCCTGCTTTGCCACCTTCATGGAGGCTTATATTGGCATTCGTCCCACTCGCGAGATGTTTGCCCGCTTCTTTGCTCTACGGATCAATTCCGTTCAGGGCAAGGAAATTCCTAAGCCCAAACCCCTCGTTCAATGCGGGTCTTGCATCATCGGCTCCCGCCAAGGGAGCCCTTTCTTCAAATTTACCGGTCTCGAGTCATGCCGGCTATGGCAAGGGACCTTCTTCTACGTGAAGAACAACGGCGCCGCAAATCTCATCGATTTGCCGCCATTCAACCCGGCGCCGCCCAGCAGAGCCAACTGGGGCTACAACCCGAAGACGGATCATATCGAAACCAACCGGGTGGTACGCTTCATGGCTAACTTGGTGAAGGAGACCAACATCTGCTCCGATGATATTATCCGCACCTTTATCTCGCGCCGGGTGCTCCCTCTCAAGCGCCGGCATCATAGGATGAGCGAGATGTATGGTCCTGGTGATCCCACCAAGATTACCGGCCTTCCTCTCAGCAAAAAGGACGTCGTCCGCAAGGCTAAGCAGATCTGCCAGACTGCGATGCCGGATGATTGGGAATGGGGCCTCCTGCCTCTCAGTACTACTAACCCTCCGACCCAAGAAGTAAGAGATTACGCAACTTGGGTCGGCTTACCGGTAACTTTATGCTGTTGCTAACCTTCTTTTTACTTGTTTCAGGCCAAGGACCGCTTCCCCACCATCCACGCAGAGCGACGCGGCCCCTGCGTGAAGCGCGCCCTAGATTCTGTTGATCCAGATCCTTACATCCGTTGGCGGGATCTGAAGATGGGCAAAACCAAAGCTTCGCGCCTCGGCCCGTCCGTGCCGGAACCAACCGGTTCCTCGGACGACCTGACTGTGCTCGAGGTACTTTTCTTTTTCGATTTCTTATACCTTTTTCATTATTGCTCCTTAGTAGATGTTCTCTTAGCTATCTCGATCCTGCAGATCCACGAGCACGCGCCGCCCCTGCGAGCCGAGGCCGGTCATGAGTTCGTGGACAAGCTCATGGCCCAGGGCCAGAAGAACAAGGCGCCGGCATCTGACGCCGGTTCCAGCCAGGCCCCTCCCCCGAAGCGCTTACGGACGGAGCCTTTGGGGCAGAAGGAAGTAGGTGTACGGCGCTACAAGCGCAAGCAAATGCCGACCTCCTCTGGGTAAGCTTCCGTTTTCTTGCATGTTTCTTTTCTCCAAGTTCTTTTGCCGGTTGCTTTTTCCAACTCTTTGCTTTTTCTCTTGTTTAGCCCTGCGTTGAAGCTTGGACCAAGGCCTGCGGGCTCTGAGGGTTCCACGAGGACCTCAACCCCTCCTCCTTACTCAAGCCTGGCACCATCTGGTGCCGGCAACACCTCTACCTCCCCTCTGGGGGGCACTTCAAGTTCGGGGCGCGCGGCCCCTATACCGCCAGAACACCGCGCGGAGGAGGACTTCGTCTCCCCTCCTGAAAACCAAGACACCGGCGCCAGCAACACCGGCGCCGAGGAAGAAGCTGCCGGGCGGGCGGAATCTTTGGTTCCTCCCGTCCTTGAAAAGGAAAAGAAGAAGAAGACTGCTTCCGTGCCGGAAACCTCCGTGCCGGAAAGTTCCAAGCTGGGTGACGCGCCTAGCGCTCCCCCTTCTCCCAGAACCACTCCAACTTCACCGCCGGATGCTCCTCGCACCGAGCCTGCCGGCGCTACTCCAACTCCACCGTCGCCCAAGATCTCCAAGCTCATCAAAGGGAAGGCGACGGCCTCCAGGGCCCCCTCTGGCGGTCAGCAGCCCTTGGTGCTGCACGTCTCCAAGGCCGCCAGTGCTGCCAGCGAGAAGGCCACCGGCCTGCTTGGCCGGATCACTGAATTCCAGCGCGAAGGCCGGGAGCTGGGGCATCTGCTGCCCTATGCTCAGAAGTGGAACGCCGCGGACATGACGCCGGCGACCCGCGGTATGGGCAAGGACAGGCAGCCGGCGCCTGACCCTGTTGGGGACCGGTCCTCCGAGGAGCACTTTATGCGGCTTCGTCGAGCCGTCAAAGAGCTGGACAGCGCGTGGTATGACGCCACGAACAACCTGATGGTAAGTTCCACCAACTTTATTTCAATTCTTGCCAGTTTGTTTCCTTCCGGATCTTGTCTATGTTTTCCTCATCTTTTAAACTTTTGCCGGTTTCTCTTCTTTCCTGAATCCTGTCTATTCTCCCAGTCCCCGAGTTTTGTGTTGAGAGCGTAGCTCTTAGCACGAAACTTAACTTAAAAAACGCGCGAAACCGGCATAGCCAGTCCCCGAGTTTCGGGTTAAGAACCTTGTTCTTAGCGCAAAACTCAGCTTAGAAATGCGCGAAACCGGCATAGCCAGTCCCCGAGTTTCGGGTTAAGAACCTTGTTCTTAGCGCAAAACTTAGTTTAGAAACACGCGAAACCGGCATAGCCAGTCCCCGAGTTTCTGGTTAAGAACCTTGTTCTTAGCGCAAAACTTTAACTAATACCTTTTTCTTGAACAGCTCACGGCTGACGCTCGGAAGGTCCTCTTTGAGGAGCTTCTATGGGAGCACCGGGATCTTGCTGAGGCACATGACAAGTGCCAAGGTAAACTTTTGTACCTCCGGCATCTTCTTACCGGAAAACTTTCTTTTTCTTGACACTCATGATTTTTGTTTAACAGTCATCCCGGAAGCTTCTATCGAGGCCCTCAAGGCGCAGCTCGCCACCGCCCAACGTACGACTTCCTGTTTTCCGGCTGGCTTGCTCCTTCTTTATTTTACCGGTGCAGTTTTTACTAACATTGTCTTTCCGGGTTCCAGAGGAAAAGGACCAGCTTATCCGGCAGCACCAAGAGGAGCTGAGCGCCCAGAAGACCAGCTACCAGGAGCTCAAGGGTCAGCTCATCCAGCTTGGCCTTGACCATGCCAAGGCGCTGAAGGCTGCCGAAGCCGACGCGGCGACCAAGCTGCATGAAGCGTTGGAGGATGCCGGCAACTCCAATGCGGTGTTGCAGGCCGAGCTGGAGGAGGCCGCCAAGGCGCGGAAAGCTGTCGAGGACAAGGCCGCGCGGCTGGAGGCGGAGCGGAAGGAGTATGACCGGCTAATCACGCAAACTGACGCGCATGCCTTCCGTAAGTTTCTTCCTTTTTCCTTTTCCGGTTTCTGCTTATAAGCTTGTTTCTTTCGGCTGCATTTTCTTAGCCTCTTTATTTCTTCGTGTAGGTCTCTTCCCGGACTCCCAGGCGTTTGCCATAAAGAGGGTTGAAGAGCATCGCGTTGGCCAGGCCCAGGAGAATCTTGGCGTGCCATGGGCCCCCTATGACCATCTGGTTGCGCTGAACGCGCGGGTCTCCCATATGCGCGCCATTGATCGGAATCTTTCCGACGTTCCTGATGTAGCTACCCAGCTTTTCAGGACTCTCTGGCCTGGAGAAGTGGTGCCGGACACCTTCTCCCTCATCAGCGACCGCCTCAAAGGTGCCGGCAGAAGGATCCGGGAGTGGCAGTGCTCTGCTGCCCGTGCCGGAGCAGACTCTGCGCTCCGCGTGGCCTGCTCCTGGTACCCGGAGCTGGACTTTGACGCCCTCACCGGAGTGCGCGAAGACGCTGAAACCGATCTGGACCCAGTTCTTACCGCTAAGCGGCAGGATCGGGCGTACCACATCGCGAAGTACGCCGACGTGCGCACCTTCATCCCTCCTCCTCCAGATGTCAAAGATTATCTCAGCGACGAGGAGGGAGGTGAAGGCGAGGAAGAGGCCGAAGCTGATGATGCGCCTCCAGAGGGTCCTGGTGCTGGCGATGCTCCCCCTGAAGCCCATGTTGCCTGATTGCCTGATGTTACTCATTTGCCTGTGATATGTTCGTTGGTCCTGCTTGACTTGAAACACTGTTAAATTCTACCCCGGTATGCCGGGGTTTATGATGTAAAACTTTAAGTTCCCTTTTGGTTGTGGCACAACAGTTTATGCCGGTATGTTATACCGGTGGTTAATTATCTTATGTTTGCCTTAACATATTTGCTTATTGTTTTGATTTTATCCTGCACTGCAAAGATTTCAAAAATTGTTTCTGCATCCAATTCGATGCACATTTGGCTCTTTTACCTTGGCTCTGCCTGCCTTCTCTGGGCGTTCTTTGGCGTATGAGCACAAGGTTCTTTTACCAAACAAGCACTTTCTTGAACTTAGAAATAACTTCGAAATTTTGCAAAAAACTGGTTTAACCGGGGTTAGTTAAACTTTTCCGGATTGCTTGTTCCCACTCTCTCTTTTCGCAGTTCGCGTGCTTAATTGCTACCGGTTTATCTTGCTTGCCATGAAGCCGATTTGCGGACAGCAGCAGAGTCGAAGACTCCGGTAGGTTTAGCACGCTACTAAACCGGAAAGAAAAAATGTTCACAAAGCAACCGGTGAACTGAAAAAATAAACATACTGCATGCAACTTTAGGGGTAGTCCCCGAGATTCATTCGAGGTTCCGACACCTTTTTATTCATAGCATATAAGGTACAAAAAGGAACTTCTTACTCCACAACTTCAAGAGTAGAAAGGACGCAACAGAGCTACATTCCATGGACGCTTGCTCTCCTCTCCGGACCTGTCCGCCTTTCCTTTTTTCCACTCCTGTGCATCGATCAAGTAATAAGCATCATTGTGGAGAGCCTTGCTCACCACGAAGGGACCTTCCCATGGGGGTGAAAGCTTATGCCGGCCTTCAGTGCGCTGCACCAGGCGTAGCACCAGATCTCCTTCCCGCAATACTCTCGGGTTAACCTTCCGGCTATGATAGCGTCTGAGGTTTTGCTGGTAAATGGCTGTTCTTGCCAATGCCAACTCTCTTGCTTCTTCTAGCAAGTCCACATCATTTTCTCTGGCCTCTTTGACCTCTTGCTCGGTATAGAGCTGTACCCTTGGTGAGTCATGGATGATGTCGGTTGGTATGACCGCTTCTGCTCCGTATACCATGAAGAATGGAGTGTATCCGGTGGACCGGTTTGGAGTTGTTCTTATACTCCATAGTACCGATGGTAGCTCATCGAGCCAACACCCCGGTGACTTTTCTACCGCTTCGATGAGTCTTGGCTTGATACCGGAAAGTACCAAGGCATTCGTTCTTTCCACTTGGCCATTGCCTTGCGGGTGTGCCACTGAGCACAAATCCAACCGGATGTTGTTGTCCTCACAAAACCTTTTGAACTCACCTTGAGCAAAGTTGGTTCAATTGTCTGTGATGATGCTATGCGGGTAGCCATACCGCAAAATGACATCTTTTAAGAATTTCACCGCTGTGCGCCCATCACACTTTGCGATAGGTTTCACTTCTAGCCACTTGGTGAATTTATCCACCATAACCAAGATGTGAGTCATGCTGCTCCTTGCAGTTTTGAATGGGCCAACCATATCAAGGCACCAAACAGCAAACGGCCATGTTAGCGGTATTGTTTTTAAACCGGACGCTGGGGTATGATTTTGCTTGGCGTACCTCTGGCACCCATTGCATTTTCTTACCAAATCCTCAGCGTTCTCCAAAGCAGTAGGCCAGTAGAACCCATGCCGGAATACTTTTGCTACCAGTGCTCTTGATGAAGCGTGGTGCCCACATTCTCCTTGGTGAATCTCCTCAAGCATTTCTTTTCCTTCCTCCGGCTCCACACATCTTTGAAGGACACCGGTAACACTCCTCTTGTACACCTCGCCATTGATGATGGTGTATGCTTTGGACCTCCTCTGGATCCTTCTGGATTCATTTTCGTCAACCGGCAATGTGCCGTTGATCAGGAATTCCTTAATAGGTTTAACCCATGACGGTGCCTCTCGAACCAGAAACACCGGTGCATCTATCTCCATGTTATCCACCAGCATTGTTTCTTCCGGTACAACTGCAACAGTCCCCGAGCTTGCCGGTGCAGTCCCCGAGTTTACCGGAGCAGTCCCCGGGTTCTTTTCATCGATGTCCATGGGTACTATGTGTGACTCTGGTACGAAAATTGATTCCGACTCCGGGCTAGGTTTGATCGATGGCTCCCTTAAGTGTTCCAAGGCTATTCCGGGAGGAATTTCTTGCCTAGACGAGCCCAGTTTGGACAAAGCATCCGCGGCTTCATTTTTCGCTCGCGGTACATGGTGAAACTCACAGCCTTCAAAGAAGCCGGCAATCTTTTGCACGTGAAACCGGTACAAGGCCATATTTGCATCCTTCGCGTCCCAATCTCTGGAACATTGTTGCACCACGAGATCTGAATCTCCATAGCAAATGATCCGGTGCACACCGATTTCTTTTGCTACTTTAAGCCCATGAATCAGAGCTTCGTACTCAGCGACATTGTTTGATGCCCTGAAGTGCACTTGCAGAACATACCGGAGATGATCTCCTTTAGGCGAGGTAAGTACCACACCAGCACCTAGACCCTCTTTTAGTTTGGATCCGTCGAAGTGCATCTTCCAGTACTCTATTCTTTGATCCGGCGGCTTGTATTGCATTTCCGCCCAATCAACAAGGAAATCAGCCAAAGCTTGTGATTTTATGGCATCTCTCCTTTCGTACACCGGTACATACGGTGATATCTGAATTGCCCACTTTGCAATCCTTCCGCTAGCATCCTTGTTGCACATGATATCGGAAATGGGTGCCTCACTTACCACTTTTATGGGGTGTTCCTCAAAGTAATGCTTAAGCTTTATGGCGGCCATGTACACGCCATAAGTCATGTTTTGGAAGTGAGGGTAGTTTTGTTTTGAGAGGGAAAGCACCTCGCTCAGGTAGTATACCGGCCTCTGGACGGTTTTTCCTTCCTCTTCTCTTTCAACCACAACTACAACACTCACAACTCGGTTTGTTGCTGCTATGTATAATAGCATAGGCTCCCTTTCTAGAGGCGAAGCCAGTATAGGCGCTGTAGCTAGCATTGTTTTTAGCTCTTTAAACGCTGCGTCTGCCTGAGGGGTCCAGACGAACGTGTCAGATTTTTTCATGAGAGCATAGAGTGGCAAAGCTTTTTCTCCCAACCTGCTTATGAACCGGCTTAGCGATGCCAAGCTTCCGGTAAACTTCTGCACGTCTTTGAGATCGCGCGGTATTGTCATTCTTTCAATTTCCCGGATTTTTACCGGATTGACCTCAATGCCCCGGCTTGATACGAGAAAGCCAAGCAACTTGCCGACAGGTACACCAAAGGTACATTTTGCCGGATTGAGTTTCATCCGGAATCTTCTCAAGTTATCAAATGTTTGCCGGAGGTCATCGATTAAGGTCTCTTTTACCTTGGTTTTTACCACGACGTCGTCCACATAGACTTGCACGTTTTTTCTGATTTGATCAAACAAGCATTTTTGCATACAGCGCTGGTACGTTGCACCAGCGTTGCGCAAACCAAAAGGCATAGTGACATAGCAATAAGCCCCGTGCGGGGTAATGAACGCAGTTTTTATTTGATCTTCCTTTTTCAAGGGGATTTGGTGGAAACCGGAATAAGCATCCAGGAAAGACAACAGCTCGCATCCTGCAGTGGAATCAATCACTTGATCGATCCGAGGTAAAGGGAAAGGGTCTTTCGGGCAGGCTTTGTTCAAGTTGGTGTAGTCGATGCACATGCGCCACACCTTGGGAGCTTTTGCTTCCAGGTTCTCTTCTTTCTTCTTCTCGACCAGCACCGGATTGGCTAGCCACTCAGTGTGCAGTACTTCCATGATGAAACCGGCAACCAGTAACTTTGTTACCTCTTCTCCAATGATTTTTCTCCTATCTTCAGCAAACCGGCGCAACGGCTACCTTACCGGCTTTGCATCTTTCCGGACATTCAATGAGTGCTCAGCCAGCTCCCTCGGAACACCTACCAAGTCATCTGTAGACCAGGCAAAGATATTCCGATTCTCACGGAGGAAGCTGATGAGCGCGCTTTCCTATGCCTCATTCATGCCGGCACCGATACGAACGGTGCGCTCAGGGTAAGCCGGGTTCAGCACAATGTCCTTTGTTTCTTTTGTCGGCTTAAATGCCGGTGCGCCCAGGTTTGCACTCATTGCCGCTAAACTCAGCTGTGAGGACTGAGCCAGCGCAACTGCAGTTTGCATCCTCCTTTTTTCTTCAGCGATCACCAGCGATTCTACCAGGTTTGATCCGGCGGAAGCTGTTTCCAGTGAGACTTTGTAGTTTCCCACCACAGTTAAGGGTCCACGAGGTGCCGGCATCTTCATCTTGAGATATGTCGTGTGAGTCGAGGCCATAAAAGCAGCCAATGCTGGTCTCCCCAGCAAAGCATGGTAAGGACTATCTAAGTCCACCACCTCAAACTCAAGGTTTTCAACCCGGCAATTGTCACGTCCTCCAAACGACACATCCACCCGGACTTTTCCAACCGGTGCGCAGGACAGGCCCGGAACGATTCCATGGAATGTTGTGCGCGTTGGCTGAAGCATGTTTTCTGTTATGCCCAGCATGTTCATGGTGTGCCGGTACATGATGTTTATGCTACTCCCATTGTCTATCAGCACCTTGCTGAACTTGACTCGAGCGTTTGGCCCTTGCATGATTGGGTCCAAGACAAGAGCATAGCCACCCGGGTTAGGCATGATCTTAGGGTGATCCTTAAACGACCACGAGATCTCTTGATCAGACCATAGCATGTATTTTGGTACTGCCGGCATCACCGCGTTCACTTCCATAGAACGGCGATGCAGGCTCTGTCTGTCGGTTGGCTCAGTTACGAACACAACGCAGCACATATCTGGATCATGGTAAACATTCCGGCCCAAAGGTGCCGGTGAAGGCGGTTGGCCATTGCCTTCCCCCACCTGGTTAACTTGCTGGTATTGTTGCCGGTTTGGCTGTACCGGTAAGGCGTTTGCCCCGGTAAGCGGTGGTGGTGATGGTAGCTGTTGTTGCCGCGGCATGTCTTGTGGTGGTTGTGCGTCTTTTACCGTTCCCTTTTGCATCAAGTACTTGGTCCAGGTACAATCCTTCGTCAGATGGTTTGACGGGTGTGCCGGATTCGGCGTGTGCCACCGGCAAGGTTGGTCCATGGCAGCTTCCATGGTGTACTTCGCGGGTTCTTGCCAGTTCTTTTTCTGACCCCAGGGCTTCTTTTCTACCCACTGTTTCTTAGGACCCGCCCATGGCTGCGATCCGGTTCTCTGTCTCTGACTGCCGCTGGCCTCAGAGTTTTCTTGCACAGCAGCAACTTGCTGCGGACCGTACCTTCGATTCGGAAAATCTTCCCTTCTTTTGTTGTTCCGGTTATCCCGGTGTTGCTCTTGGCGCTGCTGTTCCGGCTCGAGCTGCATCGCCGGCTGCGTTGGGTCTCCCAACGCATAGCTATCCGCCACACGTATCATCTCTGCCAACGTTGTCGGCATGTTCAGCTGCAGCTTTTGCCACAACGGTGAACCTCTTCTGCACCCACTGCTAAACCAAGCAATGGCTTGTGCCTCTATCACCCCTTCACAGGCGTTCCTTGTAGTGTTCCACCGGGCCAGATAATCCCGGTCTGTTTCGTTCTGGCGCTGTATGCACAGAGCGAGCTGCTGCGGCCTGTTTGGCCTTTGATAGGTGCTGCTGAAATTGCTCACGAAAGCTTCCTCAAAGTCCAGCCAACCATTTATACTTCCCGCCGGCAAGTTGTTTAGCCAAATTCTTGCCGGTCCTACCAAGAATGATGGTATGATTCTCACGGCCCAACGCCGGTTTCCTCCTCCTGCTACGGTTCCTCCGCCGCCTGCGACGTATACCGCGGTCACGTAATCCGCAAGCCAGTCTTCCGGCTTCGTGGTGCCATCATATGTTTTTGTGTCACGGGGCAACATGAAGTTGCGAACTGGTGGCTTTTCTTTCATGATCCTTGGACCAAAACATTTTGGGCCCGGGGGACCTTCTTCCTCGATCATTTCTGACAAGTATACTCTATCCAGATGGTGCCTCGCATCCCGTTCCGGTAGGTATCTTTCTCCCAAGCGTTCTCCCAACGGGTTCCGGTATGCTGCCGGTCTTGTGGAATCAGCCTCATCGTAACATTCCGGTACCACAGCCCTTGCCTGCCGGTACCTTGGGGGATCTATTTCCTCCTCATCGTACGCCGCCCTTGCAGCTCGATAATTTTGCCCGGTCTCTTGTCTACCGGCATGATTGTTTCCGGCATAGCCTTCTTTGGCATAGCCTCTGTTTGCCCCTTGGCTTTTTCTACCGGCATCATATTGCCCGGCTTGTTGTTTTCCGGCAAGAACCGGATCATACACAGTCATCTGCTGCGCATTCATTTCTTTTTCTGTTCTTCTGTCCGGATGGGGGGACGAAGCCTGCCCATGGGACTTGCTACCGGCATTCCTTGTCGAACGCGCGGATTTTGAAGCCACAGCTTTGTTCAGCTTATCAAGCTGTTCAACATTTTGCTGCTCGATAGTTTCAAGAAGTTCCCGGACACGCTCTTGTTGTTTTGCCAGAGCGTCCCCGCAAAGCGAGTCACACAGCGCTACGACAGCTTTAGCAGCTTTTATTGTTTTATCCGGGCTACTGTACTTAGGTTTTTCTACTATGCTCACAGATGCAGGAGTGCTTTTGCCGGCAGCAATTTCTTTGCGCAGATCCTGGTCTAGATTGCGAGCCTTAAGCCGGTTTTCCGGTATCCTAGCAGCATGAGCGCTAACAGAAGCAAAGCCATGGGCAGCGTTATACTCACGTACGGTTAGGTTCAGCTCGCGCTGCGCCCTGACGACGTCCTTGCCGCTCTCGAGTATCTTCTGGCGCTGCGCCTCCAGCTCCGCCTGAGCCGCTGCCGGGTCGATGTTCTGCGCGATGGGGGTGGCGAGGACGTTCATCGCCGCTTGGAGTGGTGTTTCCAGCGGCGCGGATGATGCTCCCGCAGCGCCTGCGCCGCGTTCCAGCGGTGGCTTGGCCGCACGGGTCGAAACCGCACGCCCAGCACCTTCTTCCGCAGCTTCTTTGTCGGCGTCGACCGCGCCTGCCATCATCACCTCCACGCTGCCAGGGGCGCGGCCAGCATGTAGCCACCTTGGCGGATCCGGCGCCACCAGTACCGGCGAGAGGCACTGGCGCACAGGGACGGTGCCGAAGTAGATGCGGTGGCTACCGAACTCGATGATGCGGCCGTTCTTGGGGAAGATGCCGCCGTTGGCGAAGCAGCCCGCGTTGTCGTTGATGAAATCCATGGCGTAGATGCGCTGCACCAACGCGGAGACCGTACGCTGGCCGGCGACGTCGAGGATGCCCGCCCGAATGTGAACTCCAGCAAGCGCCACTTCTTGCCCCACGGTGGGCGCCAACTGTCGTCGTGGCGAACGAGCAGATGCCATGGGATGGCTTAAGTTGGGGCCGAATGGGCGCTAGAGGATTCGGGGGAGGGTTTGCGACTAGATGGGATGAACTTCCGGATGCTTTCCTCAAGAACACAACCAAAGGCCGGTATGCAAGAAGAGAGACAAGAGGAAGAACTCTGCTCTAGATCGCTTGCTTCATTGATCTTAACATGGTTACAACTTTTTGGATACAAGGTTCCTCGTCTAACTTCACATGCCCGTAAGAGGCTATGCCCCCTCTCCTTATATAGGGGAGAGGGTGGCTTACAGAGCAAGAAACCCTAATGGCATCTTTGACTGGACAAACTACTTTACAAAGCTACTTTAATCATGGATGACGCCGGGGTCTTCTTTAATCAGGGACGCTGACGTCCTCCGGCTTCTTTCAGCGTCACCTCTCTCTTTGGCGCCAGGGCTCCGATTAAAGTTACTTTGCTTAGCTCATCCTTGTCTTCTAGCTCTGAAGAGAATCTTTGACCGGTCTTGCCGACCTGCCCTTCTTCCGGTATCTTCTTTATCCGGTTCCGGTATACCCCTCTGGGGATACCGGCCTGTCCTTACTTAGCCAAGCTCTTATCTTTGTGCTCCGGTAAGAATATTAAACCGGTATCTTGATGGCTCAAACCATCCGGTTTGGCATGCCTTTGGCATACCGGGGGTCATTCCCCCAACAGAGACTAAAGGGCTATGGCAGGCTGCGGCCGGCGCATGCCTCTTTAGTCTCGGTTCGTAACACCAACCGGAACTAAAGGTCTACCCTTTAGTCCTGGCCGGAACATTAGTCTCGGTTCACCAGCAGAACCATGACTAAAGACCCCATTAGTCCCGAGTCAAAGGATTTGGGGACTAATGAGTTGGGATGGAAGGCCTTTTTTCTACTAGTGAATACTAGCACGAGCTGAAGGCGTGTCGTTGTCCTTGACTGTCCATCAACAAAACCGGGCAAAACGTGTAATGATACAGGTTGTTATAGTAGACAATTTTGAAATTGTCGTGCTAAAATACCAAAAGACCACCATAGCAAGGATTGGACGGGATGACCTTATTCTAACTTCAAGATATCACCGCAGCCTCATCATCCTAAAAAAACATACACAAAATATAAAAACAAGAAACGAGAACACTTCCGCTGGAGAGAGATCGGGGTCCGTTGTACCTCAGAGGCCTAAGAGGCCATTAGAGGCGGGCAGACCGGCATTGGTGGATGGGGACGGAAACCATAGCCCCTGGGATCGACTTTGTTTTCTGGATTGGATGAAGGGCCTATGGGTATGATCGTGCTACTATGTAATTTATAATTTTCTGAGGAATATGTATATGTAAATTGGTTTTTTTTTTTTTTGCTAGACAGAGTACTATATGATACTTGGTCATATTTGTAGGCTGGGTACACTGGTACGTACACCGTGCTGTGTGACAGATAGTACTTGACAATTTATTTCCCACAGCAGGACACTCTTTCGGTAGAATGTTCATTGGTAAACAAACTCACATCCCACATCTTAAAGTTCAGATTATATCAGGGATTACATGATTAATTATCATCAGAACTAAGCATTCAGTTTCACCTCACATGTTATTCTTCGTCGGGCAGCTGAAGATTTGTGGAACTCGGGTAACCAGCTACCGGCCTCATCAACGCCTACCAAGTCTAACAATTGTTCTTTCAGTAGTTTGTTGTAATTAGATAGGGTCAGTACCGGTTTAAATAATCTGGTGATCAGCGAACGACGGTGGCTTTTTACACCCCTCAAAGCATCATCAATCATTATCTTCATCCGGCAGATCATGGGTGATGCAGGTGGGATCGTGTGCCACCTAGACGGGAAAGATTCCTCTTTCTCCCACCCTTGATTTCAGCATATTTCCTGCCTATGCTAATGCTACACGCACAGGAATTCGTTACCAGCATAAATATACGGTACTCTTTTTGTATGTAAACACATATGGCATTTTAGGCATTTGCGCGCTTCCCTATATACAATTATCGCGGTACTTTTGGTATGATTGTGTACTGTAGTAGAAACTACTAAGTGGGTATAGTTTCAGTGACAACTATTTTCACATGACCAATCCAAAATTGAAGTAAAAGAAATTTCTTGGGATAAGTCATTGCTTACTTGACACATGCATGTTCATCATTTTCGAGAACAAGAAATAAATGTAGCCTTGAAAACATGTGTTGGATGTGTTTCTTCTGGTCCGAAGGTGGGAAGAGATGGCCTTGATAGCGAGACTACACGATACCCTAAAACATGGTTGCGAGACCAAGCTTGGTACTCAAGCAAGAGCCGTACCAGGATTAAGGGCAAAAAGGTTGCCTAGTGTACTTGCGCATATCCGCCTTCTCTCACGGAAAGGATAATGATTTAAAGTGAAACGGTTTCACCCTATCGTGCAAAAAGATGGTGTTTTCTTGTTAGAGTGGAGAGCTATGGTTAAAAAGAGAAAAGCGTTTGAACTTTCTACGACGTGCAAACCCTAGTATCAGTTATGGTTGACACGTTTTGCATCCTCCAAGTATTCTATATCATTTTCTAAAACAAAAGGAAAATAATTTCTTTTTTCTAAATCAAGAAGATGTTTCGAGTCGCTAAAGTGAAACTAGGAAAAACCAATACCATTAGGTATGTAGAGCACAATGAACAAAGCAGTGTGAAGGAAACACATGAAGAGAATGATCCAATGAAAAATTGTTCCTTCAAACTAACCTACAAGGTGAGAAATAGCAATGTCTACTGTCGGAGGAGAGTACCCATGATACTCCAATAGTGGAGATAAACAACACATCTTGTGTATAATATCAAAATGTTTGTAGAAAATGTCAACAAGAGGCTCATCGCTCATAAGACACAATGTGAATGCCAACAATGTTGCCACACTTCAGGTGCAAACCTCTGGCACCGTCCTCTAGGATTTTCACTCCACTATCCATTGTCTCTCAAGTTATGATGTTGTATGATTCAATCATCATGCAGTAAGCCACACCAAACAACCACCCATAGACCATAACACCCTCACACATATGAGGAAGCCGGCTGACCTAGGCACCTCGATTGGTAGAAATTTTCCTTTGTCATGCCATACATAGTGTTGTCAATTGTTTTCATTATTCAATCATCGTATATTAAATTTATATCTTCATAGGAGTATCTACCATTCTTACTATGGTTTACACCATGTATGGAGACACTATAAAGGTATCTTTAACCTGATGGTTAGACCAAGCAATGTCCATTCCATGATTGAGCACAATTGGTTAGTTAACTATCATGATTGCACGTTGATGAATGCATGATGAGAAAGTATAATTTCAACTTAATTTGATGGTGAGAACATAGAAATTCAACTTAACTTGACTGAGTGCAAATATTAGCTACATATCTTGTTTGATTATAAAGTTTATTGTAGAAAAAACGCAGAATTGCGCCTGAATTTTCCGTCATGTAATATTGTTTATATCGTGGTGTATGTACGTGTGTTCTACGTTACCTATGTGTATAGACAAATGGGTGACGGAAAAAGTGACCTGGTACATGTAGTTTCTGCCACACACATATGAAGCTCACATTTATAGAGTTGGATGGCAAGCATGTATGTCATCCCAAGCAAAGAGATAGTAGATGATCGGAGCAACTACGTGTGCAAGTCGTTCACGCTCTTGACTCTACAGTACCGTCCATCTTCTACCCGTCACACTTTATAGGTTGAAATTGTAGATCCAAGGATATTGAAGCTTGCTCAAAAGGTTTTATATGTGACGCATGAGCGTCTGCATCAATATCTACTACATCATGCACTCCATATCTTCGAGATATATGAGTGACTCAGCGCCGACGACTCTATACTCAATGCTTTGTTATCTAGTGTGCCAACGTTAAAATTGGGTGGCCGCTCAATTTTCAGTACATATGTATCTATATTTATGCATCCAGCTAGATAGATAGAGTGACACACTACATATTGTTTTTATTTGTGCATCTAGAAAGATATGCACCAGCATATATAAGAGGTACACATTTACTTTTGTTTCCACTAATTGACCCGAGACATTTAATAATTCATAGACTCACGATTTATGTCAGATACGCAAAATCTTCGATAGCTGAGTAATAGCTATATATACTTATTTCTCTCGCTAATGCATGATCAAAATCTTTTCAGTACTACCTCAGATTCGCCATTACTGTTCTATTGCATACATGGTCAAGCTTTCGGTCCACTGGTATTAGTATCCGTGTCGTTTTGCTATTGATTTTGATACGCTCAGTCGAAAGAGACAGTGAAATATATACGGGCATCCAAGTTTTTATTCATAGGTGTGTGCGCATACACATTTATTCATTTAGATTCGCTCAATTGGAAGAGACACCAAAATATATACGGTCACCAAAATTTTATTAATTCGTAGTGTGTGTAGATACATGTTTACTGTATTAATTTAGATATGCTGGTATTTACGCGCGTGTCTCCAATATTGACCGCAAAAACTTAGGAAAGAAACTAAATAGTGCTCCCAATAATATGTTAATATGGTTTTATATTATATGGGAGAGTGGAGTATTTGGCCAAGCAGATTTTTGTGCTGTTGTGGTACAAGCAGTGTGTGACCATATCAATGCTGGAATTCAACTCCGATCCTCCCAATTTGTAAAATGCATATCCATGTGAACGGAAATGCCATCCAGCCCTTACATTAGCTTAACCAGGGGAATGATAATTGAGGTGGTTAACTTAATTAGTCACCCAGATTTATTTTGCCTAACCATTAAAAAAAAGGTCCACATGGCCATTTATTACCTGGAAAGGGAGGGATTAACCCACAACATGCCAATGCATGGCCATTTCTATACTCTACAGTCTACTCCACGTACACGGGATTCTTCAGCCGCAAGGCATGACACATGGGTCCGGGTAGGTTCCGGGCCCAATACGCAGTGACGTTCGCGTGCAAGGCACCGCGTCTGGTTATCCCGAGCGAGCGGTGACGGAGGGGTCCGCGTTAACCTCGCCGAGCACGTTCTGCACCTCTTTCGCTCTCCGGGCGGGCCCACTGTACAGCTGTTACAATGTGGCCTTGTCTGCTCCTTCCCTCACTTTGCACATTTCTCTCTCCCATTTTCTCCTATAACTAACTTTGTTCTCTCCTGCATTTTTGTTTTTCTTTTTTCTTTTGTCTTTGGAGGTTGAATTTCTGTACTAGTATTTGTGAAATTTCCACTGCTAGGGAGAGAAACAAAGTGAAATCTTGCTGTGGTTAATTGTTGGCATGCCCCTTGGAGTCCCCAATGGTCCTTGCTCACTGTTGGCTAGGTCACAGCTGCAACCAGTTGCTTCTGTAGCCCTCTAAACTGCCTCATGGAAATGTTGTGATGGTGATTAACCCTTGTGTTAGCAAAGGTAGAAGTATGAAGTTTCTACGTACAATCAAAGAAAGTAAATTTGGTGGATGGATGATAACATATGACTCTAGGTATTCTATGGGGGAGGAAAATAAGTAAGATGATCACGGAATCCAACATATTCCTCCATGGGGATTGCTGAGGCAGGCAGGAGGAGTTTTGTAGAGGGGTATTTGTGCTCCACTCCCTTTCACCACAAGCCTCTCTCTCTCACCCCACAGTTGAACATGGTCACATGTTCCTCTCTCCACCGTTGCCCTGCACTCCTCTCCCTCTCCCCCGTCCTTTCGGTTGGTTTTTAACTGTTAGTAGTAGGAGCATTAGGCAGGTAAAGCCACACCCTGACAGCGCGGCATCTCCTTTGTTTTATCTCCCTCCCAGCATCATCTCCCTCATCTCTCTCTGGTTCTACTCAACGTTTCTCTACTTTCACTTCCTTCACAGCTACCATCATACTCTCTCTCTCTCCCTACAGAGTATTAATTATTGCAGGCTTACTGATGGTATCTTAATTCTTTTTTTCCTCCACCCCTGTAGAGGAGTATTTTTCCTCCTTGCCAGGCTTCTTGTACTAGTGCTCCTCTATTCTTCTTCTCCATCTTCATCCCTAGCAGTACTACCTCACTTCCCTTTCCTTCTTTTTTCCCCCTCTCTCCTCCTACACCTTTGCCTTTGCTTCTCTCTCTCTTTGCCTGTCTTCTTTCTGCTTGTCCTGGCCTCCCATCTTTTTCACCTCCCTCCTCTCCTGTACTGATCATTCCAGCACCTCCATTCCCTATGCCCCTGACCTCTGGTAACACTCGGACGTGCACCGGCCGTGTGTACTAGCTAGCATGCAGCAGCATCAGGGAGGTGGAGGAGGTGGAGGGCCGCCGCAGCAGTTCGGCTTGCATCCGCCGGAGATGCCGCCATTCTCGCCCGCTGGGACCGCCGGGCAGCAGCGGATCTCGATGCCCGAGGGCCCCTCGCCCATCAGCAGCCGCCCACCCGCGCCGGCGCCGGCGCCGGTGCACCAGCAGCAGCACCAGCAAAGCAGCGAGCTTGCCGCCGTCGGCTTCGACGAGGAGGCGCTCGCGGCGGCGGCGGCCGGCGAGGAAGGCGCCAGCGGCGGCGCCGGAGGCAACCGGTGGCCGCGGCAGGAGACGCTGGCGCTGCTCAAGATCCGGTCGGACATGGACGCTGCCTTCCGGGACGCCACCCTCAAGGGCCCGCTCTGGGAAGAGGTCTCCAGGTAATAAATCACACCCTACCCGCAAATTGCCAATTACGCACCCGCGCCGGCGGCGCCGGCCCCGGACGCCGGAATTCTCGTCGGCGGAATGCCGCCGCGCGCATGAAATCTCGGCGCCGGTGGCGTGGCGTGATTTTTCCTCGTCATCAGGAGACAGCGGGCGGCTGTTCAATCACCGGGCTAAAAAACACTTCTTTTTTTGCCTTAACTATCCTTCACGGGCGCAGTGACTTTTTCCCATTTTAAAATCATATCGCTCTCTTCCCCCCACCTTTCCCTCAATTGTTTTTGTCCCAGCCATCGCTTCGCTCCACCTCCACATGAGAGTAGTAGTAGTTGCGCCCCAGTAAGCTTCAGATCCAGCCGGGAGGCATCAATCCCGGCGAAGCTGTCTCTTGCTTTGGAACTCTGAATTTCTGCAAACAAAAGTTGGAATTTTTTCTGTTCCCAGTTGATTTGATTTGATTTTCTTTTTCTAGCCCTATTCCTCTTGGGATTTGCCATATATACTTGCTGCATGTATGCATCTGCCCTTTCTTTTATCTTTTCCATCCTCGGTGCCCAAATCGAGTAAAATTCTACTACTACGTGCATGCAGCTTTTGTGTGAGGGTTGCATGATGTGCGCAATTGTGGGTGTAGCGTAGAGCTCCATTGACGAGGTTTTGGTTTTGTTGCTGCCGCTGATGATGACGATGATTGGTGTTTGGTGGTGGTTGGCAGGAAGCTGGCCGAGGAGGGGTACAGGCGCAACGCCAAGAAGTGCAAGGAGAAGTTCGAGAACGTGCACAAGTACTACAAGCGCACCAAGGACAGCCGCGCCGGCCGCAACGACGGCAAGACCTACCGCTTCTTCCAGCAGCTCGAGGCGCTGCACGGCACGCCTGGTGCTGCGGCGTCTCCGGTGGCGCCGCCAGCGACGGCCGTCGGGGTGCCCGGGGTGGTTGGACCCTCGGCCGTCCGGCCCCTAGCCGAGCCGCCACCGCCGCCTGTCGGTGCCACGGCAGCTGGCCTGGCCGCGCCGATGCTTCCGGGCAACCTGAGCTTCTCCACGTCCAACACGGAGGACTACTCGGACGAGGGCGATTCCGACGACGAGGGCACCGATGACATGGCCGAGCTAGGCAAGAGGAAGAGGACGCCGGACGGTGGCGCCACCGCTGGTGCCGGGAGCGGGAAGATGATGAGGTTCTTCGAGGGCCTGATGAAGCAGGTGATGGAGCGGCAGGAGGTGATGCAGCAGCGGTTCCTGGAGGCCATCGAGAAGCGGGAGCAGGATCGCATGATCCGCGAGGAGGCGTGGCGCCGGCAGGAGATGGCCCGCCTCGCGCGCGAGCAGGAGATCCTCGCGCAGGAGCGCGCCATGGCCGCCACCCGCGACGCCGCCGTGCTCTCCTTCATACAGAAGATCACCGGGCAGACCATCCCCATGCCGTCCATCGCCGCGCCCGCCATCACGTTCATGCCGCCGCCGCCCCCGTCGTCGCAGAATCACGTCACGCCCATCGCCTTCTCCGTCGCACCGCCGCCGTCGTCACAACCACCCGCGAGCACGCACTCGCAGCGCCAACCCTCGCCGCGGCCGCAGAAGCTGCCGACAATGCCGCCCACGGCGCCGCAGCCGCAGAAGTCGCCGGCGCCCGTGACGCCTCAGCCGCCGAAGCAGCAAGCGCTCGTGGTACACCAAAGCAGCACGGACATCGTCATGGCGTCCGCCGAGACGCCGCCCGACGCGTCCGGGTACGACGGGTCCGGAGGCGGCAGCGGTGCGGCGTCGTCGTCACGGTGGCCCAAGGCTGAGGTGCACGCGCTGATCCAGCTGCGGAGCAACCTGGACATGCGGTACCAGGAGGCCGGGCCGAAGGGGCCGCTCTGGGAGGAGATCTCCGCCGGCATGCGTGCGATGGGCTATAACCGGAGCTCCAAGCGGTGCAAGGAGAAGTGGGAGAACATCAACAAGTACTTCAAGAAGGTGAAGGAGAGCAACAAGAAGCGTCCCGAGGACTCCAAGACGTGCCCCTACTTCCACCAGCTCGAGGCGCTCTACCGCAACAAGGCGGCGCTCGGCTCCCCTTCCGGTGCCGGCGGATCGCCCGCTCTGCCACCTCCTGCCACGGAGAACGCCAATGCAGCTCCGCAGGAACGCATCCAGCCGTTCACTGTCGCGGCGCCGATCTCGCAGACGGCTCCGCAGCCGCACACCACCCAGCTGCCACCCGTGGCCAAGACCGGCGTTTCCAACAACGACGGCAACGGGCACGGCGTTGGCGGCGTCTCCGTTGGAACGCAGATGCAGGCGAGCAACGGAGGCAGCGTAGCGGGCAACAGGTTCGTCTTCAGCGAAGCCGGCGGCCGCGCGGCGACGAAGAAGGTAATTAAGCTACTCTTGTGCATTCTCGTGTGGCCGTAGCCAATTGGCACGTACATGTGGTACCCTGCTGTTCGCTTCTTCCGTGATCCAATGCTGATTGCATAACACTGCGCATTTAAAGGCAGAAGACATTATGAAGGAGACGACGACGACGCCGCAGCTGCAGCCGCAGCCGCAGGTGGCGCAGCAGGCGACGATCAATAGCTACAGCCGTACGGCCGGCGGCGGCGCGGCGGACAGCGACAACATGGACGAGGACGACGAGGATGAGGAAGACTACGACGATGATGAGGAGGATGAGGACGACCTCGACGGCAACAAAATGCAGTACGAGATGTTCCAAAGGCAGCAAGAGCATCAGCATCGCCAGCACCAGCACCACAATGTTGTCCGGCCGAACGCCAGCGCCACCAGCGGCGGCGGTAACCCACCAGGCGCCACCGCTCCCAGCGCAGCAGCGGCAACGACGACGGCCGGATCTTTCTTGGGCATGGTCCAGTAGATCCATCCATCACCGGTGACTCTCTGCCGCCCATACCTCCCTTCAATCAATGGCTTTCTTCATCTTCTTCCTTTTTTCCCTTGTACCATTTGTATCTAGCCACCTACCTATCGCCTCCCCCATACCTCCCCATATCTCCAATTCTCCATACACCTCGAAACCTAAAACCTCAAGAGTCTCCTCCTTCAAGCTCCAGCGCCTCTCCACCCCTCATGCGCGCATGCACGTAGCGAGCGGCATGTCCATGTCAGAATTATTCGCCATGCATGCATGCACATGTATGCCCTGGGCATCGTCGCCATCGACGTTGCTACTCCGATACATACATCCTCCAGCCATCCCATATACAGCTCGAAGCTGCATCCATTTCTTGATTCGTTACTGTGTCAATTACAGCGCATGGTCGCGTGGCGGCCTAGATGTTTACATTAGTAAAAAAATGGTGGTCCGGTTATTTATTGATTTGTCGTGGTAATTAATAAGAACCCTTCCCTGCCGGAGGGGGGTTCACTGAGAGGTATAATTGGTGTGGTGAAAAAGAAGCGGTAATAAGGTCCATCGTGGTTAAAATGAAGAGGATCGAGTACACATACAAATGGTGTGTGTTGGTGCCTGTATTTTGGTGCATGCGAGTACTGCTCTACAGCGTGGTACTGTAGTACTGTTGCAATGGAGCGGTGAAAAATGAAAAGCAACGGTGGTGTACTCACCGGCCATGAGGAAGAAGGTGCTGGAGCATGCGGATTTTTTTGTTTTACCTTTTTGATGTTTCATAAGTTTTCAATATCCTTTTTGAAACTACCAAAATTGTCCATTATGTATTACCGAGGTATTTTCTTTACTCAAAAAATGTTTTACTGAACTATTACAGTGTATACTTGCGACATATTATATGTTATATTCGTTTTACTCCTGTACCGGCATTCTTCTAAGTATATATGAGCTCAATACATGAATCTAGATAGTGTTTTTTATTTGATGTCTCAAAGGTAGATGCAGGGTTAAATTACATGCCCACCTCTGATTATACTCCAGATCTAGTGCTTAAACTATTGCAAGATTTTGGTTTTAGATACCACAGCGATCTTCCCTCCAAATTTTCATGCCAACAAGCTTTGTACATATTCCTTACATGCATGCCTACCTACCTATAAAATGAATAGCAAGAGGGGACTCGTACAAAAAATATTACTAGTAGTAAATTCTTAGGACAACTAAGGCACATTCCTATGCGCACAACAAGCAAGTTAATTATGATTCCGATTAAAGAAGTAAAAAAGAGCTAGCACGACGGTCACAACTTCACTCATATGTGCATATTAGTCACACAAGTTAAAACATCCAGGTACCTGGTCTAGAACTTGGCAAAATAAGCACCTGACAATGTGGACAAAGGGACAATTTAAAGTCATAAAACTTCACAATGAATTAACTAGGAGTAAGCAGGGTAACCAAATTATAACATGCCGATGATTAAAAAACTAAATTGTAGTAAGTATGTATCTAGTCAATATAAAATAACAAGTATATTTAAAATTTTATTATATACAATGTGAACAAACTAATGATCAATTTATAGTCGTAGAACAACACATGTATAAAAACACTAGCTCATTGGCATGACGACCAGTAGCAGAATGCCTTGGAGCTCTCGTAGCCACTCCTCCCGTGTGATGTTGAAGGCTCAGGTGTGGGAGAGCAATATGATTCTCTTCCGCGTTGCTCGGCGCGCGCGGATCTAGCGGCCTGCAACATCCGCGGATGCTCGGGAGTTCGGGGTGGCTCAGATTTGCATCGTTGGAGCATGGTAAAACACCTGGTAAACCGGTAGTGCGATGTCGATGTGCCTCTCCTCGCAACTCGGTGCATGAGAATGAGGTTCGTGGATTCTCAGGAGCTCGATGCTGTCATTGATCTTTCTATCACATGATTATCCTAATGATATGACCTCGTTAATAATCGACAACTCATGTCCATGGTTAGGAAACCATAAGCACCAATAATCAGCGAGCTAGCCAAGTAGACGCTTGCTTGGGACATAGTGTTGTCTATGAAACTACACATGTATTATGTTTCCGGTTAATACAATTCCAGCATAGAATATATAATTATATCATGAACCAGAAATATGATAATAACAAACTTTATTATTGCCTCTAGGGAATATTTCAAACAGTCTCCCACATGCACTAGAATCAATAATCCAGTTTACATTGGTAAATATCTAACACCCATAGAGTCTTGGTGCTAATCATGTTTTTCTCATGAAAGAAGTTGAATCAACGGATTCGCAACATTCAGATCCATGTGTATTTTGCTAATTTTTATGTGACCATCTTCCTCAACATTGCCATTGAGGAACACAACCTTGACATCGTCTGGAAAATTTTAATCAAAAAATACAGCAATGGCTAGTAGAATCCGAATAGACTTTAACATCACTACGGGTAGGGCGAAGAAGTCTCATCGTAGTCAACTCCTTGAATCTGTTGAAAACCTTTTGCGGTTGTGCTTTATAGACGGTAACATTACCATCAGCATTTGATTTATTCTTAACGATCCCTTTATTCTCAATGGCATTCGGCTATTAGGAAGGTCAATCCAAGTCCATACTTCGTTTTCATACATGGATCCTATTTCAGATTTCATGGTTTCTAGCCATTTTCCAGAGTAAGGGCTTACCATCATTTCCCCGTAGTTCACAGGTTCATAGTTGGCAAACAACATGGCACTTAAGACAGAATTTTCGTACCAATTAGGAGTGGAACGTGCCTGTGTGAAACAACAAAGTTTAGTAGGGCTTCATCCGAAGTTTCATGATCATCATCATTAGCTTCCTCTCTAGGTAGCGAAGGCAGTATCCGAACATCTTCCAGCGTTGCGCCACCCTCCACTTCAAGGGATGGTTTAATAAGCTTGTTTAGCTCTATTTTCCTCCCCTCACTTCTTTCGAGAGAAACTCCTTCTCAAGAAAGGTTATGTTCATGGCAACAATTTTTTTGCCTTCGGACTTGTGGTAAAAGGTATACCCAATTGTTCCTTTAGGTATCCTACGAAGATGCACTTTTATTTTTTTTGTTCGTACTTATCAGGTTGTAGCCTTTTGACATAAGCATCGCACAACCAAATTTTAAGAAACAACAACTTAGGCTTCTTGCCATGCCTTAACTCGTACATCGTTGTTTCAACGAATTTAGATGGTTCCCTGTTTAAAGAGAATGCTGTTGTTTCTAACCCATGGCCCCAAAAAGATATTGGCAGATCCGTAAGTGACATCATAGACCACTCTACATGTTCATCCTTTGGGTTGGGTCGGGCTTCAGGTCAGGCCTACCAAAGCCCGATGCAGAAAACTCAGGCCCATGCCTGATCTGACCATCAGGCCAATTTCAGGCCCAAGCCTGACCAATTAGTGGAAAAGTCAGTTAGGTTTTGGGACGCGGGTCGGTCCTCTTTCCTATTCCACACATTTCAGAGGCTCAGGTCTAGCCTGGCCTAACCATCGAGCCTAAAATAAAAGTCCTAGCCTTGGTCCATAGATTTGCTCGGGATTTTCAGGTTGGGCCGGGCTTCCCATGGCCAGGTATATAGACCTCAACATATCCAATAAAGTATGATTACCTCATTCGGATACACCATTTTGTTGTGGTATTCTGATACGTTCAAAGCGTATCTACTTTACCGAACACTTTTGCTGTCGTTTTCCCTCTATCTTGTGTATTTTGAATACAACTAAAGTGGACTAACGCTGTTTTCAGCAGAATTGCTCTGGTGTCTCGTTTTTGTGCAGAAATCCAACTTTCAGGAAAAATTTCGGAAAATATTGCAAAATCCATATTTCACCCGAAGACTATTCTCATAATAGGCAGCAAGCAAAGCTAAATAGGAAAGGGGACGACTGCCTTTTTTGTCATAAATCAAAAGGGTGGAATGTGGAGCCAGAAGACAAGATGGAGGGGGCCATGAGGGGCCCACACCTACCCTAGGCGCGGGCCAGGCCTTGGCCGCGCCTAGGGGTGGTCTGGCCGCCTCGGCCACCCCCTCGAGCTCTCTTTCGCACTATAAGAAGCCCCTGGCCTGAAATACAATGGGGGGTTCGACGTTTTTCCAGAAATAATTTCGATGCTCCGCCGCCACCATAAACCCCAATCCGGGGACCAGAAACTCCGTTCTGGAACCCTGCCGGGATGGGGATTTGGAAGAGATCATCGCCATCGCCATCACCGACGCCTCTCCATCAACCATCCATGATTCCCCCATCCACGTGTGAGTAATTCCCCGCTGTAGGCTGTAGGGGATGGTAGGGATTGGATGAGTTTGGTCATGTAATAGCTATAAGATTGTTATGGGCATAGTGCCTAGTATCCGTTATTAGTATTTTTGACATTGTTGCAACGTATGTGTAATGCTTGTCACTTTGGGCCCGAGTGCCATGGTCTCAGATCTGAACATGTTATTGATTCATAATGATAATTATTGTTTTTGATCATTATATCTGCAAGTTGTATACACATATTGTTGTCCGGAACCCGGGGCCCCAAAGTGATAGAAATTGGGATAACCGGAGGGATGGCTATGATGTGAGGATCATGTGTGTTCACGGAGTGTTAATGCTTTTCTCTGGTACTCTATTAAAAGGAGTACCTTAATTATTAGTAGTTTCCCATGAGGCCCCGCTGCAACGGGCTGGTAGGACAAAAGATGTCGTGCAAGTTTCTCATTATGAGCACGCACGATAGGAACACATGTCTATGGTTATCTTATACTAGGATGCTTATACCATTATCACCTGCAATGCATATGTCTTGCTATTATATGGACTCTCTCATTCATGCAACGCCCCGTTCATCCATCCATATATGCCTATAATATTTTAATCATGTTGTCTACTACAATCCTCGCTACTGCTATTTTTATTTCGCTACTGCTGTTACTTCAGTACTACCATTGCTATAAAACTATTACTACTGATAAACTGTTGTGAGCAAGTCTATTTCCAGGTGCAGGTGAATTGAAAACTCATTTGTTAAATCTTATAAATATTCTTTGGCTCCCCTTGTGTCGAATCAATAAATTCGGGTTTTACTTCCCTCGAAGACTGTTGCGATCACCTATACTTGTGGGTCATCAAGACTATTTTCTGGCGTCGTTGTCGGGGAGCATAGCTTTATTTACAAGCCCACTTAAAGGTGATATTATTCGCTGCAATTTATTTATTATGGGGAAGGCTCCTGAATCAAAGTTCCCTATATTACCATGCACTACAAGAAGAGGTATAACTATGAACACCTCTATTGCTCTTGATTCGCCATCTTTTATGAGTAAGCTTCTTACTTCACCACATGTTGCTACTTCTGCTGAATCTGATAATGCTCTTGATGATTTTGATGATGCTTCTACTGTGTTTGATAATAGTGGTTCGTTAGGTCCTTTCCTAGATACTACAATTGCTAGAGCTAAACAAATTGAAAATGCTGAAAATATTATTACACCTGTTAGTTCACCTCAAGCTAGGGGGAATCCTAGTGATGATCTTGATGAAACTTATATTGAACTTGATGATGACTTTATTGAAGAATGTCATGCTACTAGAGATTAAAGTGCTATGAGTAGTCTTCTTGCAAGACGATCTGTTAGATATAATTTGTCTCCTAATGCTAAATTTGCCATATCTCCCATAAATATTAGAGATAAGGATTATGATTTCTCTCTGTATTTATCTTACTTATCTGTTATTGAGAAAGAACCCTTTTGTGGTACTGAAAATTAAAGTGCTATGAAACATTTGAATGAACTCTCTACTTTGAGTAATTTATTCTCCGATGATATTAAGGTACGCACTTACTTTGTCACTAAAATTTTCCCTTTCTCTCTGAAAGGAGCAGCTAAAATTTGGTATGATAATTTGTCTCCTGGATCTATTTATAGTCCTATTGGTTTTGTTAATGCTTTCTTTCAGAAGTATTTCCCTGCTAGTGCTCAACATGCTGCTTTGCAAAAAATCTTTGACTTTGTGGAGGTAGAAGGAGAGAAATTGCCGGAATCTTGGGAAAGATTTTGTTCTTTAATTAGAGACTACCTAAACATCCATTAGATAAAAATGAACACCTTGATATATCCTATAATGGACTAACCGTTGAATCTAGGACATACCTGGATAGTTGTGCTGTTTGTGTTTTCAGGAAAAGAACTCCTGTTGAAGCTGAGGAATTATTGGCTAAAATAAGCAAAAAATTATGATGATTGGACTACACCGGAACCAATACCAACACCGAAGAAAAGGGGGATGATTGAACTAAATGATGAAGTGATGAGGGAAGCCAAGAAATCTCTTAAGGAGAATGGTATTAAATCTAAATATGTGAAGAATTTACCACCTATAGAAGAATTATGTAAGCCAATCCCTCGTTCTTCCACTATTGAGGTACACTCTCTCCAACGCTTTGATAGTAGAGATGTTCCCTACTCCAAACCTCCTGATCAATTCTTAGATGAATTTGATAATTATATTGCTAAGCAAGATAATTTTAATAAGAGAGTGGAACATCAACTAATGGAAAATTCTAGAGCTATCAATAATTTGCATGATATTGCGGAAAGAACCTCTAATGATGTTAAAATTCTTGTTAAACATTTCCATATGGTTCAAACTCAAATTGATCAGCTCACTAAAGTGCAAAAAGATTTGCTAGTTAATGCTTCTAGGGAAAACATGCTTATGAAATAAGGACTAGAAGTGGTGTTTCTACTCAGGATCCTTTATATCATGAAGGACATCCAAAGAGAATTGAACAAGAGTCTCAACGAGTTGGTGATACTAGGACTAAGTCTAATAAGAAAAAGAAACATATAACTGTTGTAGAATCATCTGAACCTGCCAAGGATCTCAATAGTATATCTATTTCTGATGCTGAAACTGAAAGTGGTAATGATAAAAATGATGCTTCCAATAAGGAAGAAATTGAAGAAGAACCTGAAAAGCATACTAAGAATACATAATACACTAAGGAAGATTTCATTGCTACTAAACATGGTAGTGAGAGAGAACCTTGGGTACAAAAACCAATGCCTTTTCCTGATAAGAAACATAAATCGGAGGAGGAAGAACATTATGATAAGTTCCATGGATGGATGAAACCTTTGTTTTTGCAAATTCCTTTGACTGATGCTATTAAATTGCCTCCTTATGCAAAGTATATGAAAGATATTGTCTCTAATAAGAGGAAGATTCCAAATGAGAAAATTTCCACTATGCTCGCTAATTACTCTTTTAATGGTAAGGTTCCAAAGAAGCTTGGTGATCCAGGTATACCCACTATTCCATGCTCCATCAAAAATAATTATGTTAGAACTGCTTTATGTGATTGGGAGTAGGAGTTAGTGTTATGCCTTTTTCTCTCTATCGAAGACTTGATATAGAAAAATTAATACCAACTGATATATCCTTGCAAATGGTTGATAAGTCTAGTACTATTCCTATTGGTATATTTGAGGATGTTCTTATTCAAGTTGCTCAGCATTGTATGATATTAACTGACTTTGTTGTGCTAGAAATTTCTAAAGATGATAATATGTCTATTATTCTTGGGATACCTTTTCTTAAAACTGTTGGGGTTGTTATTGATTGCAACCAAGGAAAAGTAACTTTCAATATTGATGACAAAGAACATACGGTTTATTTTCCCAAGAAGATTGATGGGAATTATATATGGTCTAAACTCAATTATAAATGTTGATACTATCCAAATTGGGAAATTTCATTTGCCTTTGCCCAAGCCAAAGAAAGAGAATGATATTGTTATGATTTAAACTATTCTCGTCGAGATTGAGGTAACATAATCATTGTGTCAAATGCAAAGTTTTGCTTAATATAAAATTGTTTTGATAACAGGACTTGATCAAACTTGTTAACAAAGTAATTTTGAATGAATGAAACTATGTTTTCACCTATGTACTATTGATTAACAATATATTAGAATGTCTTAGAGTTGTTGTATATTTGGTTGTTAATTTGTTTTTCATCATTCCATAATTGTTTTCTAGCGATAGAATCATTATTCAAATTCTGAAAATTGTCCAAAAATAAAGTTTCTCGAAAAATTCCAGAAAATTTATAGAAAATTTTTACGCATAAAAAGGGGCAGAGAGGCACCTGGGGTAGCCAGGGGGGACCCACTAGCCGATCACACCATATGGTGGTGCAGCTGGCACCCTGGCCGCTCCAAGGGCAGGTGTGGGGGCCCCTGGCCCTCCACTTCCTCCCTCCTCTGCGATTTGACTCTCTCTCCCGAAAAAACATCGCACCATTGCTCAAACCCGTGTTCTTGCCATTATGAAATTCCATCAAATTGTTACCGCTGGCTCTTGTGCAGGAGGTCTGGTATATAGAATGATATTTACTGATGGAGATGAAAGGGAGGTTCCCTTACCACAATCTGGTTTGTTTAGTGTTCACAGGTTGCCGTGGTCGCGCTCAACGGAGGAGTTGGACAAGCAGTTGTGACTGCTTGGATTCCATGGGCAGCAGCAGGAGGAGGAGGAGGTGGCCACTAATGACTACACCACGCACTACACCGGGCCGCACTTGAGTTCATACCAGGATGAAGGTGTTTCTTCGTCATATTACGGGGGCAACATTTTTTTCCATGCTTGGTCACCCTGGGGTTGATCTCCACTTAGTCCAAAATCCTAAGCTTGGGGGGAGGTATACCGACATCTCACTCATCTACATATCATATTCCGTCGGAACTTTGTATATCCATGTTTCGCTTTCTTTTTTCCTTGTTAGTTTATTTCTGTAATTTCTCTTTTATTGAATCTTGGAAGTTTTACTACTGTAATAACATCTCCTTAGCCTATTTATTTCATTTTTATACCAAGGATAGCCTCTAATGGGAAGGAGGTAAGAATTTGGGAAGTTGCTGTCTAAAAACAGATTCTGTGTTGTCACCACAATTTGTATAAATAGCCAGAATGGAATTCTGAGCTGCAAATTTTTGAGCATATGCCCATGTTGTTATCTAACTTTTGTTAGTTGAGAACTTTTCGAGCGGAGCTACAGAACATTTTCTAAAAAATCGGTCTTAAACTGCTGTTCTGGGTTGGCAGATTTCTACCACTTGTTGTGTTTGCGTGTTTATGTTAGTTTTCTTTCTTTTTTTTGTTCTTGCTTTTGTTTCTACCTTCCAAAACATAAAAGGCCAAAAATATTTATGTTGTTTCTTTTCATTTGCTTCTTAGTTTGCTTCATTTTTCATTATGGTTTGCTATGCGAAAATCCAAAAAGATTTTGCTTTGTGTGTCGATTAAAAATCAAAAACCCAAAAATATTTGTTGTTCTTCTTTGGTTTTGTAAAGTTGATGCAGGGTTCAACGGTCTTCCATGACTTCATTTGAGCTTGGCTATCGTTTCATATTATTTAAGTCACACAAGTGAAGATCAATAATGATGGTCACGACAATTCGAGTTGTGGTGAGAGGCTGGTATGAACTCTATTTGTTTTCATTTTTGTACAGATACTCATTTATGTGAACATGCTTAGTTTGTTTGTATAAGGTGTATGCTACTTAATGATGTTCAGTATTAGGTAACATGGCATATAGATGTTTTGAAAGTGCATTGAGCCCCCATGTGTGGTTTTGGTAATTAATGACAATCCCTATGGACTAATGTTTGCATTGAGTTATATTTGTAGGAGTTGTTCATAGGCAATTCTTGAACCATATGTTGGCTTCAAGGTTGCAATAAGAAGAAATTGATGAAGGATATCAAGTGTCAAGTATGTCTTGAAGATGAAGATGAAGTGTGCCCTCGAGTTACTTCAAGACATCAACATGATGAAGAATGGAGAAATGAAGTGCAAGTTCAAGATGAGCCATCTCGAAGAGATCCTTTGCTTGAGTCTTGCCATCCATATGGTGATCAGGATATGTGAAGATGCGCCGAAGAAGAAGCTCTCCCATGGTGGATTATGGGGGAGCAATCCACAAGACTTCGTCAAGCAAGCACAAGCAAGAAAGTCGTTCCATCTTGTTGCAGTCAAGATCGTCATTATCGAGCTCAAGTGGAATGCGCAAGGTTAAGGTTTGCTCTTGATAGGGTTTCTTTCTCATCGGTCTCATGGTGTAGTTGGAGACCGGTTTATAGTTTAGTTGCCGTACTATCAAGAGGGCTCTCGAGTGAGTAACTCGATCGTATCGTTCGGAGAGAGCTCAAACCTTTGCATCCTTGCATCACCTTTCTTGGTTGGTATTTGGGTCTTATCCATGTGATGTTTTAGAGCTTGTGCTTATTCTCATGACAAGCTCTAGTTCATCGAAAACGGATTTTGCATAGATCTCTTGTTGCGTTTTCG
Organism: Lolium perenne; assembly: GCF_019359855.2. NCBI lineage: Eukaryota > Viridiplantae > Streptophyta > Magnoliopsida > Poales > Poaceae > Lolium > Lolium perenne. The sequence continues at coordinate 136,875,888 of NC_067244.2, forward strand.
AGTTTGGTGATTTTCTCGGTTTCTCATATTGAGGTGTTGCACCTCTAAAAATAATAGAAAATCAACCCCCACTAGTTTTTGGTGGGTAAGCTCTTGTCGTCCTCTTTCCAACAAAATTGGTTTCACTCTATTCGGAGCTACCAATCTTAAGTTTTGGATTTTACAAAGTAGCAGTTTTATATCAGCAGGCCGAATAATCCGGGCCGGATATTTGCAAAATATCCGGGCCCCATTTTCTGGCTAAGGACTCGAGGAATTGTGGCTCAGTACAGGGGCCAGAATTTTGGCCGGAAATTCCATAGGGCCGGATTATCCGGGCCGGATTTTCTTGAAATATCCGGCCCCCAAGAAATGGCTAAGGACCAGACGCGAAGCAGCCCTGGACATGGGGCGGACTTTTGGCCGGACATTTGGCCGGATTTTTCCATAGGCCGGATTTTTGGTGGGGGGCGGATTATCCGGCCCCAACTTAGGCCGGATTATCCGGCCCTGGTTTTGCCCAACGGCTCGATTTTCTTGGGGGGTATAAATACCCCCCTTCTTCCTCCTTGGGCTGTTGCTTCTCTCACACTCTCTCTCCTCCATTGTTGAACTAGAGAAGCTTGCTCTATCTCTCAATCCCTCCATGATTCTTTCACCCATTTGAGGGAAAAGAGAGAGGAGATCTAGATCTACATTTCTACCAATCAAATCCATCTCTTTGTGAGTGGAACTCTCTAGATCTTGATCTTGGTGTTCTTTGTGAATTCCTTTGTTCTTCCTCTCTTATTCCCCCAATAGCTTTTGTAGCTTTGTTGGAATTTGAGAGAGAAGGACTTGAGCATCTTTGTGGTGTTCTTGCCATTGCATTTGGTGCATCGGTTTGAGTTCTCCACGGTGATTCGTGGTGGTGAAAGCAAGAAGGTTGTTACTCTTGGGTTCTTGGAACCCTAGACGGATTCTAGGCCTTTGTGGCGGTTTGTTGGGAGCCTCCAATTAAGTTGTGGATGTGTGCCCCAATCTTTGTGTAAGGCCCGGTTTCCGCCTCGAAGGAAATCCCTTAGTGGAACCGTGACCTAGGCCTTTGTGGCGAGGGTCACCGGAGATTTAGGTGAGGCGCCTTCGTGGCGTTCGGTGTGTGGTGTGAGTACCGCATCTTGGGGTGAGGCCTTTGTGGCGTTGGTGTGCATCGAGCAACCACACCTCAAGGTGAGCCTCTTGTAGCGTTCGGGAGCACTAAGCAACCGCACCTCTCCACCGGAGATTAGCACTCGCAAGAGTGTGAACTCCGGGATAAATCATCGTCTCCCGCGTGCCTCGGTTATCTCTATACCCGAGCTCTTTACTTATGCACTTTACCTTGTGATAGCCATCGTTCTTGAAGTTATATATATCTTGCTATCACCTACTTGCTTGTATTGCTTAGCATAAGTTGTTGGTGCACATAGGTGAACCTTTGCTTAGAATAAGTTGTTGGTGCACATAGGTGAACCATAGTATATAGGCTTTGGGCTTGACAAAGTAAACGCTAGTTTTATTCCGCATTTGTTAAGCCCATCTCGTAAAAGTTTTAAACCGCCTATTCACCCCCCCTCTAGGCGACATCCGTGTCCTTTCATGTTTGCTTGCATTGCTTTATTCATATACCGGTATGACATTGTGGTATCCTCCTCTGAATGCTTCATTTGAATCGACTTGGCACATGCTCAAGCATGCATAAGACTAAACAAAAGTCATTTAAGCCTCGGTTATTTATCTTGCCTTGGAGTTCTTGTATTACTTTTATGATTCCCTTAAAATTTTATCTGTCGCAAGCGTGATTACGACAGCTACTACTTTCTTGATTGTCGCTTCCTAGTCTATTGCTAGCCTTCGCTTGTACTGAGCTCTACTCGTGCATCCAACCACCAAAAACCAAAGTGCCAATTTTGTCCACCATACGTACCTATATGTGGTATTTCGCTACCACTCCAAAGTGAATTGCTTGTGTGCTACCTTTAAACCTTCAAAACAAATTATCACTTGTTTTGTGTAATTTATAGCTCATGGGAAAGTAGTTTAAAAAAACTATTGTGGTAAGGATTATGTTACTTATGCATTTTTAGTTCTTATAAATTGCTTGTTGTGTGATAAACATGCTGTCATGGGGAACACCATCAATATGCCCTTGTTGAATATCATATGAATTACTATGCATGCTCATCTTGTTTGAAGTAAGGGAGATTTACCATGAGTTGAAAAGATTGGAGTATGCATATTGTTAGAGAGGAACGTTTGGCCGCCAACTAAAGCCATGTTCACATGGTGGAAGTTTCAGATGGACAAAAGTCCAAATATCTGTTGTCCTTGTTTTCCCGGTATGGATGTCCAAAAAGTTGAGATTCATCAAAATTCAGAAATCAAATGAGATTCATCTCCTAGGACCTTTGTACAGGAGGCAAGGAGGTACCCCTTTGTGACACTTGGTTGAAACATATGTATGTGATGAAAATCGATGAAAGTCCAAGTTAATTAGGACAAGGTGTGAGCACTATTAGTATATTATGCATGAGGCAACCAAACTTATAGAAAGTTTTATGCATGCGCCATATTATTTATCACTACTCTTAACATAAGTTGCACCTCTCAAAATATATATTTTCAACACTCCTATTGCATTTGAAATGAAAAGCTCTAGCACATGAGCAATCTTACTTCCCTCTGTGCAGGGCCGATCTTTTATTTATATGTTGAGTCACCATCCGTTTTTCGAGCACTTTCTTGAAAGCATAGCTGTCATTCTTAGTTTAATGTACTTGTCCCGGAATAAGATTAATTGTGGTATAACTGTGATGCTTGAATCTTTCGATATTTTTACTTCTGGTCTTCTCTTGAACTTCAGAGGTGCCCCGACATTTATGTTTTGCTCCATGATACATCTCCGACGTATCGATAATTCTTATGTTCCATGCCACATTATTGATGATATCTACATATTTTATGCATACTTTATGTCATTATTATGCGTTTTCTGGAACTAACCTATTGACGAGATGCCGAAGGGCCAGTTGCTATTTTCTGCTGTTTTTGGTTTCAGAAATCCTAGTAAGGAAATATTCTCGGAATCGGACGAAATCAACGCCCAGCATCTTAGAATCCCCGGAAGCATCCAGAACACCCGGGAAGGACCAGAGTTGGGCCACAGGGGCCCCAGGAGGGTGGCCGGCGCGGCCCAGGCCCTTGCCGCGCCGCCATACCCCCTCACCGCCTCGTCGCCCCTCCGACTCCGCCTCTTCGCCTATATAAAGGTCCTCGACCTAAAACCTCGATACGGAAAAGCCACGGTACGAGAAACCTTCCAGAGCCGCCACCATCGCGAAGCCAAAATCTGGGGGACAGGAGTCTCTGTTCCGGCACGCCGCTGAGACGGGGAAGTGCCCCCGGAAGGCTTCTCCATCGACACCACCGCCATCTTCATCAACGCTGCTGTCTCCCATGAGGAGGGAGTAGTTCTCCATCGAGGCTCGGGGCTGTACCGGTAGCTATGTGGTTAATCTCTCTCCTATGTACTTCAATACAATGATCTCATGAGCTGCTTTACATGATTGAGATTCATATGAGTTTTGTATCACTACTATTCTATGTGCTACTCTAGTAATGTTATTAAAGTATTCTATTCCTCCTGCATGGTGTAAAGTGGACAGTGTGTGCATCATGTAGTTCTTGGCGTAGTTTATGATCGTGATCTCTTATGGATTGTGAAGTTAACTATTACTATGATGGTATTGATGTGATCTATTTGGTTATGTTGATCTATCTTGCACTCTAAGGTTATTTAAATATGAACATTGAATATTGTGGAGCTTGTTAACTCCGGCATTGAGGGTTCGTGTAATCCTACACAATTAGTGGTGTTCATCATCCAACAAGAGGGTGTAGAGTCTAGCATTTATCTATTCTGTTATGTGATCAATGTTGAGAGTGTCCACTAGTGAAAGTATGATCCCTAGGCCTTGTTCGCAAATACTGCTATCGCTGCTTGTTTACTGTTTTACTATGTTTCTACTGCCTGCAATATTACCACCATCCATCACACGCCAGTCCTGGATAGCAAAGCACTTTTCTGGCGCTGTTGCTACTGCTCATACTTATTCATACCACCTGTATTTCACTATCTCTTCGCCGAACTAGTGCACCTATTAGGTGTGTTGGGGACACAAGAGACTTCTTGCTTTGTGGTTGCAGGGTTGCATGAGAGGGATATCTTTGACCTCTTCCTCCCTGAGATCGATAAACCTTGGGTGATCCACTTAAGGAAAACTTGCTGCTGTTCTACAAACATCTGCTCTTGGAGGCCCAACACTGTCTACAAGAATAGAAGCTCCCGTAGACATCACTCCACAAATAGGGTAAGCGAGATACCACTTTATCATATCATATTATGAACATTGCAATCCTGCAAATACTTATGTTTCATGCATGTTGCTTATTATTGTGTTGGTATCCTTTCATGACTTGCATAACTATTGAGTATCCTTAGTTGCATGCTTCTTATTATGAGTTGCCTGAGCATTTGATCATGTAGTGAGAATATATACATCATATGAAGAAAATAGGTTTGTGAAAATTTCTTTTATCGCACTCAGTTGTCAATAAGCTAAGCTTGGGGGGGGGGGGAGTTGATACGTCCAAAACGTATCTACTTTGCCGAACACTTCTGATGTTGTTCGCCCTCTATCTTGTGTGTTTTGAATACAACTAACGCGGACTAACGATGTTTTCAGCGGAATTGCTCTGGTGTCTCGTTTTTGTGCAGAAATTCAACTTTCAGGAAAGTTCCCGGAAAACATTGCAAAATCCATATTTCACCCGAAGACTCACAGAGCCAGAAGACGAGACAGTGGGGGCCACGAGGGGCCCACACCTACCCTAGGCGTGGGCTAGGCCTTGGCCGCACCTAGGGGTGGTCTGGCCGCCTCGGCCACCCCCTCGACCTCTCCTTTGCACTATAAGAAGCCCCTGACCTCAAAACTGAGGGGGGTTCGACATTTTTCCAGAAAGAATTCCGCTGCTCCACCGCCACCAGAAACCCCAATTCGGGGGCCAGAAACTCCGTTCTGGCACCCTGCCGGGACGGGGATTTGGAGGAGATCATCGCCATCACCGACGCCTCTCCATCCATCATCCATGATCCCCCCATCCATGTGTGAGTAATTCCACGTTGTAGGTTGTAGGGGATGGTAGGGATACGATGAGTTTGGTCATGTAATAGCTATAAGATTGTTATGGGCATAGTGCCTAGTATTCGTTGTTAGTATTTTTGACATTGTTGCAACTTGCTATGCATAATGCTTGTCACTTTGGGCCCGAGTGCCATGATCTCAGATCTGAACATGTTATAGATTCATGATGATAATTATTGTTTTTGATCATATCTGCAAGTTGTATACACATATTATTGTCTCGAACCCGAGGCCCCAAAGTGGCAGAAATTGGAATAACCGGAGGGGATGGCTATGATGTGAGGATCACGTGTGTTCACGGAGTGTTAACGCTTTGCTCCGATACTCTATTAAAAGGAGTACCTTAATTACCAGTAGTTTCCCTTGAGGTCCCGCTGCAACGGGCTGGTAGGACAAAAGATGTCATGCAAGTTTCTCATTGCGAGCATGCATGAGTAAATAAGAACTCACTCCTATGGTTATCTTATACTAGGATGCTTATATCATTATCACCTGCAATGCCTATGTCCTTCTATTATATGGACTCTCTCATTCATGCAATGCCCCGTTCATCCATCCATATATGCCTATAATATTTTAATCATGTTGTCTACTACAATCGTCGCTACTGCTGTTTTTATTTCGCTACTATTGTTACTTCAGTACTACCATTGCTATAAAACTGTTACTACTGATAAACTGTTGTGAGCAAGTCTATTTCCAGGTGCAGGTGAATTGAAAACTCATCTGTTAAAGCTTCTAAATATTCTTTGGCTCCCCTTTTGCCGAATCAATAAATTTGAGTTTTACTTCACTCGAAGACTGTTGCGATCCCCTATACTTGTGGGTCATCATATTCCTAGTGGGATAAGTTGCGAAACAATTCTACAAGTCTTTGGATGCATGCCAAACTCAAAACTCAAATATTCACCTCCATGATCAGATCGTAGAAATTTGATTTTGTTCTTACAATGATTTTCTACTTCACTATTAAATTCTTTGTACTTCTCAAAATGTTCATACATGTGTATCATTAAGTAAGCATACCCATATATACTTAAATTATAAGTGAAGGTTAAGAAGTAACGAACATCCACTGCTTGTCAAAGTGCTCATTGGACCTTGGTATGTACTACTTCCTCTGTTCCTGAATATAAGCCATATCGTTTTTCGAGAAAAATACCAGAATATAGTCTTTAGTACGACACACAACTTGTATGGAATTTTTTAGGGATTTGATTATATTTTCTTATCATATGCGAAGTCCTCTATTTCTCATATCAAAACCTGGTGTAATTTTCTCTCAATATGTGTTCTTTCATTTCCGTGCCAAAAACTACATGGCTTATATTTATGAACATTGAGGGAGTATTTCATTAAAAAAAATTACTTGCTCATTCCATAATCCGGGAAAACAGAGTTTTTTTCATCTTACTCGTAAGGCTTGGTTTACAAATGCCAAATATTTAAAATCAAGAGACTCCAAAAGTCCATCGGTATGGAGTTTCTTCATGTGCTTTACACCGATATGACCTAAACGGCAGTGTCACAAGTATGTGGCATTCTCATCATTCATTTTTGTATCTTTTGGCGTTTGTGTTATGGATGTGAGTACTACTATCGAGATTCAACAAGAATAAACCATTCACAACAGATGCATGGCCATAAAATATATTACTCCTATAAATAGAACAACAATTATTCTTGCATTTAAATTGAATAACCGTCTCACAATAAACAAGATCCAGATATAATGTTCTTGCTTAACTTATGCGCTAAATATCAGTTATTGAGGTTTAAAATTAATCTCAAAGGTAGATGTAGATTTAGTGCGCCAATGGCCAAAACTTCAAATTTCGAGTCTTTCTCCATGTGCATCGTGACCTCGTCACATGTTATACTTCCTTTATTATGTAGTTCCTGTTTTGAGTTACATATGTGAGCCACCGAACCAATATCATATACCCAACACTACTACGAGAACTAGTAAGGAATACAACTATAACATGTACATCAAATATACAGTTGTGGTCCTTGCCAGCATTTTCATTCCCTAGGTAATTGGGGCAATTGTGTTACCCGTGCAGTTGAAGCACACGGTAGCGGTCTTAGGTCCATACTTGGGCTGTTTTGGTGGGGAGTCAGCTGGCTTGCCTCCTTTCTTGAGGTTTCCCCTCTTGTCCATATTCATAAAATTGGTGCTCTTATTGACCATCAAGACTTGATACTCCTTAATTTCCACTTCCGCATATTTCAGCATTGCAAACAATTCAGGAAGTGATGTTTGCATCCCTTGCATGTTATAGTTCAGACAAAGCCTTTGTAGCTAGCTAGGTGGGACTGATTGCAACACTCAGTCAACTCCCAGCTGATGCATGTAAAATGCATAAATGAACTCCATAGTTTATTGATACATACTCCCACATATTTGCCTCTTATATAATGTTATAATCATATTTTATATTGATTTATGGCGATTTCCAATGATCCCCTTTATTTTGTCCATAACTCTGCAAAATAGGAAAATTCTACTTTGAGGGACGTAAATGAAGTTAAATTGATCGGGTATTTTTGGGGACGTCATTTTTTCATCAAGAGATGCACCTGGAGCACCTAGATCTCACAAGAGGGGCCAGGAGGCCCAAAAGAGACCAAGTGGCGCGCCCAACAAGGAGGGCGCGCCACCCAGTGTCTTTTCGGCATCGATCGTCTAAATCACTTGATTCTATCGCGAAGCGACTTCTTTTCCCCAAAAAACCTATATATATATATGTGTGTGTGTATATGTATATATGAGCCCCCAAGGTTTCCGCCAAAGAGCGTCTCAGAACCATAGAAACACGAAAACAGAGGCTGCATCAGCGAAGATTGGAGGGATCTCCACCTTCTCCAACGTCTTCCTCATCAACACCATGCTCAAGGGGGAGTAGTCCACCTATGGACTATGGGTTTGTGGCAGTATATTTATCTATTTCTCTCTTGTGCATCATAGATCTTAGTACCATATGAGTTGCCCAACATGATTATGGTCATATATGTAATTCATATGCGGTGGATCTTTATTCTATGATATTTTGATATGAGACTTGAATCTATTATGTGTAGATGTATTGATAAATGCATATTATGTACCTTGTTCTTAAGTATTGGTTCTGATCCAACTTGTATGCAAGAACATGTGTGGGAGATGTGTGTGTTAGACGGAGTAGAATGGTTTTAGTGATTGGATAGTGACAAAAAATTCATGATCTATTATGGTTTTTCCTTTTCTTTTGCCACCTCACTAGGGATAAAGTTAATGCATGTGCTATGTTCATCACGTAACAAAACCGATGATCTTGTTTATTCCAGGTAGCATATTTGATATTCAAACATCATGTCAAAGTACTTATGGCTATGCTCTATTTATTTTTAATACAAGATTGCATGGAGTATTACCTTTCTTGTGGAGTGTATTAGAGATGTGTTGCATCATCTCAATGTTAGGACGTGATGCCCATATGAATGCTTATCAAACACATACTGAAGTTCCACCAATATTATCGTATTGATGAATTGTTATTATCCACTACAATTTTAAAGAGAGAGTAGATAAGTGAATCCATGAAACCCGGTCCAATTTTAAGCATAAGAAACACCTTTCCATTGAATTTATCTTACTTTATATTGCAGCAATATTTTAATCCGAAAATATGAAAAATACTTAGTTCACTTAATTACACACAAAACCCAAAAACTACTAGCTCTCTATTGCATGTACTTAGTTTACTTTATTTATTTAGTTTACTTTACTTGTGTTACCTATTTTATTTACTATTACTAATACGGACCTTGTGCTTGACAACCACACGGTGCAGTTGGGGACACAAGGCATTATCTTACTTTGCAGGATTGTTATAAGAAGAGGAAAGGAGAAAAGAAGTGAGCCTAGCTCACTTGGTTAGGGAAGTGGATGTACAACCCAGCCACCCAGGTTCAAGTCCCCATGGACGCAGATTTGGGTTCTTATTATTTCACAAAAAAACAACTGTAGGGGCTTCCCCTACCGTATTCCTTTCAAAAAAAGAGGAAAGGAGACGACTCTTTCATAATTCCCCGAGAGTTCCTTTTGATTGCCTAGTTATAGATTGTCTTACTTTATTTCACTTTCAAGTTATTTCAGTTTTACTAATATGAAACCTTGTGCTTGAAAACCACACGATGGAGTTGGGGACAAAATGCAGTTACTTTATTTTGTAGGTTGCTGGAAGATAAGAATCAAAATACAGATCCGAGTCAATTCCGTGTGAGTTCGATATAAACCCTCGAGCCACCCTTGTGGGGAAAAGACACTTGCTACAACACTCTGCACTTAGAACCCAAATGATTTTTTAAAGAATGAGTTGTTGCCATTACCAGCTCATCTGAGGTCGGGTATCCTAGCTGAACAAGGAATTGCGCATAAAAAGCATACATGAACTTTGTACTTTATCGTACTAAAATCTTTATTATCTTGCAACTTTATTAATTTATTAGGACTAACATAACGAGAGTGGATTTTATACACCCACGTATGGGTGTGGGTGTTTCCTTCACCGTCGATAGTGAAGAGAAAAAAGAAAGGAATCTTTCCATCTACCATGGTGGCAAAAATATCGAGGAATAAATAGACGGTGCCAAAAACACCCACACCTATGCATGAATGTACAAAAGTATTTCCGCTAATATATTAATAGTTGAAAAAGTGCACAAGTTCTTGTTTTACTCTTTATTGTGTAGCAAAAACATGAATGTGGAAAGAAATCCCTCATTATGGCGAAATTTGGAGTTTTCTAAAATTTATATATGCAGAATACTTTTTGAAGATCTCCCAGAAAATACCCAAATATGGCTTCAAACGTAAAAATGAAAGAAAGGAAAGTTCCGGAGAATTTTCATACCTAAATAACACCTCCAACGGAGTTAGTATGCGAAATCTGGACCCGTTTTACTGAAGGGTACAGATGCAGTTTCGGGAACCCGAAAATTTGTAACGTGATTGATTCAAACTCTTTCCATATGTGAGGGATTCAGACAAGAGATGAATTTATGGGCTAATAAAGGAAATAGGGGGATCGTACGATGGTTTTAGAGGTTCGCAAGATCCATTAGATCAAAGGGGCATCCATCTATCGTGACAAAAATCCCCCTCCTTGGCAGCCTCCAAGGAGGGGAGAAACTCCTGCACACCAGCACTAAGTCCAAGGAAGAAGAAGGGGCAAGGGGCTGCTGCTCCCTAAGGCCACCGCCCCTCCATGAGCCGCCGCCGGCGGCTGCCGTGCACCGGGCCGCCGCCGCGTCCCATGGCCACGACCACGGGAATCTTCATTGTCATCTTCACCTTGGGGATGCACCTCTTCATCAACATCTATATCACCTCTTCATCATCTCCCTACTGTAGTATCTTGGCAAACATGATGTGTGATGCAATCTATTGTTTTCTCGTAATCTATTGTGTCTCTATGTTTTTATTTGAGTAGTGACTTGTATATGATAATTGTGATATAGTTTCTTGTTGTTTGCATACAAGTATATGTTATCTTCTATGATTATCTTGTTGTACTAACATATGAGTGCAAACATATATTGAGGCATGCACAAGGTTCTCACCGTTGCATGTTGATAGGATGAGGGATAGATGGAGTTTGACGAAAACCGAATCCTAAGTCTTAGAGATACATGTTGTATTAATTCATGGTGAATCAAGGAGGTATTATCATGGGGACCTTAGATCTAAATGCGGTGGTTGGACTTTATGCCTAAATAGTTCCCGTGTTTGCTCTTAATTGGCCTTGGGATCAATCGCTAGTGGTGTATTTGCTCATGTATATGGCTACACCTATCTATGGCTCCTCTCTAGAAGAAACACTAAAAAGACTATACTTAGCTTCACTAATTGTGACAACTGCACAAATGAAATAGCAATATGCCTGAATACTTACTCCCTTCGGTTACTTCACTTTACTCCGCTTCACCTCACAACCTTTACTTTACTTGCACTATTTTTACTTCCTACAATTATATTTTAGTACTTCACACACTTTAGTTTCTAGTAGAAACCACTTCACACACACACTTTAGTTCCTAGCTTTATATAGAAGACCATATAAGTGGGTTATAGGGCCTTAGAGATAGATAGTTTACTTTCAGCTTCTTGTGAGTTTAACACTCAAATACTTATCGAATTGTATTACGGTGATCCCAGCAGTTGGGAGTTATCACATGCTGGCTCATATCGCTACGCTCTTCCATCTTATAGTTAAAGAACACCTTAGAGGTCTCATATCTCTCTGCACGGGCTTGAATCTGGAGTTATCGCATGCCCGAAACGTATTTTGGAGCTCCGGTTCCATGGAGTAAAGCATGACACTATGAACCATGATGTGGTCCTTAGAATTCCACTATCAAATTTTATCTTCATCCAGACATGTCACAGGTGCGTGGGTTGGACCAAGCGATTCAAGGACATACAACTTGCATGCAGTAGTGAGGACAATCCTCAAGTTACGTACGGTAACTTGTCATGTAGTTTGATCCAGATGTTTTTAGTTTCTCTTTCTTAAGGAACTTATTTAAGTTGAACAAAGCTACATCTGCGCCTTTGATCTACAACAATATCTGCAAAGACAAATTTTAGACTAAGTTCATGATATGTAATTTAAGTTAAAATTAATTCATTATAGACTCCCACTAAATTCAACACCCCTTGTAGTTTTTTGGTGCATGTTACACGATCCAAATTCACTACACCAAATCTGATCGTCACTTGAGATGATGTAGTTTGAATCATGAACATTAGCATGTTGATCATATCATTCTTATGACTAATGTTTGTACTTTTGGTCCGCGTGTTCCAAGGCCATATCTATACGTGCCAGGCTCATCAATTTAAACTTAAGTGTTTCTGCATGTGTATAACTTTCTCACACACGTTGTATGTAAACATAGAGCCTATCACACCCGATCATCACATGATGCTTCAGGACAACGATCTTTCGTAATTTTGCACACTTAGGGAAAACACTTCTATTTTTATATTAAGTGTGAGGAGTCATCTTATAATCGTACCATCGTGACTGATGCATGTAAAATGCATACATGAACTTTGTCATTTATAATATTTAATTTCCACATATTTGCAACATATATGATGCTAGTAACATGTTTTACATTGATTTATGAGGATTTACCAATGATTCCCTTTATTTGGAATTTTTTGAGCATCACTTTTTCATCGGGAGAAGCACCCTGGAACTTTGGAGGAGGCCTGGATGGGCCCGAGGCCCAAAAGAGGGCAGGTAGTGCACCCAGACATGTTGGGCGCGCCATCCAAACTCTTTCAGCCGTCGATCGTCCAATTGGTCTGATTCTTTCGTCCACCGATGTATTTTGACCTAAAAATCACTATATATGGCCCGAAGATTTCTCGGGAGGAGAGCGCCGCAGAAGACATAAACACGAAAACAGAGGCCTGCAGCAGCGAAGATTGGAGGGGGATCTCTGCCGGGATTACCGCTAGAGGGATCTCCACCTTCTCCAAAGTCTTCATCATCATCGCCATGATGAAGGGGGAGTAGTTCACTGATGTCTACGCACGCTTATATTCTTGTAGACAGTGTTGGGCCTCCAGGTGCATAGGTTTGTAGAACAGCATCAAGTTTCCCTTAAGTGGATCACCCAAGGTTTATCGAACTCAGGGAGGTAGAGGTCAAAGATATCCCTCTCAAGCAACCCAGCAATTACAATACAAAAAGTCTCTTGTGTCCCCAACACATCCAATACACTTGTCAGATGTATAGGTCCACTAGTTCAGCGACGAATAGTAAAATGCAAGTGATATGGATGAATATGAGTGGTAATAACAATCTGAAATAAATATGGCAGCAAGTAAATATGCAGTAAAACAGTAAATAAACGGTGATTCAATGTTTGGAAACAAGGCCTAGGGATCATACTTTCACTAGTGGTCACTCTCAACAATGATATCATAAAGGAATATAAATATAAGCACTTCACTATGCTGCTCTGAACTACTCTCCGGTTGGATAACGAACACTAATTCACCGCGTAGGGCTGCAAAAACAATCCTTAAAGAAGTATTCCCAAGTAGTAATGAACACCCCACGCTGTCACTTTGAGCATTCATAGGAGGTACTAACACACCACAATTTTATAGAGACATCCAACTACGATACAAGAAGTCTCTTGTGTCCCCAACACACCGAATGCACTTGTCAGGTGTATAGGTGCACTAGTTCGGCAAAGAGATAGTGAAATACAAGTAATATGGATGATTGTAAGTAGTAATTGCAATCTGAAAAAATGGCAGCAGGCAAGCATGTAGCAGAACTGATTGTAAACGGTGTTTTAATGCTTGAAAACAAGGCCTAGGGATCATACTTTCACTAGTGGACTCTCAACAATGATACCATAATTGAATACATATATATTATCACTTCGCTATGCTACTCTGAACCACTCTCCTATTTGATAATAAACACAAATTCATTGCGTAGGTCTGCATAAGCATTCCTTGAAGTTCGCATTCCCAATCTATGGACTCCCCACGCTGTCACTTTGAGCATACAAAGATGGTACTCAATAGTCACCACAATTAATAAGTACTAGTCATCAACCCGTGCATAGGCACGGGCTGACATTCTAAATGCTAGTTTATTTATATTGATGTTTGATAAAATAATGTAAAATTAGAAAATGGATAATCCATTGTAATGCATTTTTTCCATAGAGTATTCTAAAAAACATTTACAATATATAATATTCTCTGCACTAAGAATTATCCAAATGTCGTAACGACTATCGCCAACATGCTAATTGATCGATGTACCAAACTCTAGTACTATCTAAAAAAACCATTTAAAAAGGCTTTATACCCGTGCCAATCTAGCTTGCTTGTGGTGACGTTGTGCATGTAATATAATACAATCTACTCCATCCGTCTCATGAAAGATATTAATTTTTGATTTATCTAGACACTAAACATTTGCGTAGATACATCTAAATTTAGAAAAAATTAAGACACGTTTCATGGAATAGAGGAAGTATTAAGAAAACCTACAGTTCAAAATACAAATAGGTTATAATTAACTACAAAATGACGAATGAAATATATAAAAACTTAATAAAGCTTTTTCTCGGCTTCTTATAGGATTACGTACCTTCCTAGTCTTGCTTTAAATTGTAAAAATCTGCAACGACTATCTTAAGTATGTTAATCACTCAGTATACATAGGACTGTAAGAATATTAGTCCCTCAATAATGGAAACCCTTTCAAGAGGTACATTACACAATCTGGTCAGCTAAATGTGCACGTGTTTTGTAGCAGTTTTGTGACTTGTTTCAATCTGAAATAAAGCGAAGCGCAATGTCAGTGTTCAAAGATACATCTTAAACTATTGACATGAACATGTCGTCGTAATTACAGAAGGGTGTGGATATTTTTGTACTCTCTGTCTTAAATTAGTTGACACAGATTTATCTAAATTTGTATGTATCTAGAGTTTTATATCAATTTTTGATTTATCTAGACATTAAACATTGCGTAGATACATCTAAATTTAGAAAAAATTAAGACATCTTTCATGGAATAGAGGAAGTATTAAGAAAACCTACAGTTCAAAATACAAATAGGTTATAATTAACTACAAAATGACGAATGAAATATATATAAACTTAATAAAGCCTTTTCTCAGCTTATTATAGGATTACGTACCTTTCCAGTCTTGCTTTAAATTGTAGAAAGCTGCAACGACTATCTTAAGTATGTTAATCACCCAGTATACATAGGAATGTAGGAAGATTAGTCGCTCAATAATGAAAACCCTTCCAAGAGGTACATTACACAATCTGATCAGCTTAAATGTGCACGTGTTTTGTAGCAGTTTTGTGATTTGTTTCAATCTGAAAGAAAGAATGGAGCGCAATGTCAGTGTTCACAGATACATCATAAACTATTGACATGAACACGTCGTCGTAATTACAGAAGGATGTGGATATTTTTGAACTCTCTGTTTTAAATTAGTTGACACAGATTTATCTAAATTTGTATATATCTAGAGTTTTTTTTATGTGTAGATACATGTAAATCTAGAATAATCTGCAACAACTAATTTAGGACGGAGAGAGTACTAATCACTTACGATATATAGTTACATGCAGCCCATGTTGATGTAGGCAAAGGCATGCAGATGGAGGTACTCGACAGTAGTAATTACTCTGTTCAACAACAAAAAATAGACCTCTCAAAAAAAACAAAAAAAATAGTAGTAATTACATAGATTTTGAATAATACTGCTGCTTTGAATCTTCCATCTATGATTTAACCATTCAAAATCTGACATATTATTTCTAGGCTAATATTGTTAGATATAAATGATTTTAAGCAGTCGGTGAAGCAAATAATCAGTACATGTCCATCAGCTCAAGACTCCGATTGGGAAGAAAAAATATATTTATTTCTTACCTAGTGTCTATCTTGAGTTGGCTGCTGCTTACAGAGGAATATGAACCGCATGATGTGCAGCGGGTCGATGACGCCTCACCTGATTGCAGATGAGGTGCATTAGAGATGGCCAATATATCTATAAATTTCTTAGACTACTATTAATACCTATGGTATGAACTAATATTTCCTCCCAAAGCATAAGTAATGGAAAAAAGAGCAATCAGGCCAACACGCATAAGCAGAGTTCACCCATCTTAATTAGGAAGTGAAAAACCAGCAGCAATAGCTTCGTGACTTACAGTGTGCAGTTTGAAGATCCATGGCGGAGGGAGAGAAGATGTTTTATGATCCAGCACGTGCATACCTTGCGCTGATGTCTAACACAATCTAACGTGGGAGCAGGATTGATCAATCTACACCTGCGAGAGTGCTAGTCCTCGGTAGCAGGTGGGGAAATTCAGCGGCCGGCGGCGCCGGCAATAATAGTACGCCGCATGCTTGATCGGTTTTCCAGTTTCGAGAGCCCTACACCCGAGTTTTTTTTTCTTTGCCTTGAGCGCTAGGGAGCTAATGTGACTTGATCCAACGGATGTTAACGGGCCATAGGAATATCAGATCGACAGATCACTTTTATGAGGATTAACGTGGTAACTCCTAGGGAGTCTTCAATGAGTAAATATAAGATTTCTATAAATTAAGCTGAAGAAACAAACACGGTGTGCACACTGTCACCTACACACCATTGGACATGGTGTCCCCGTAGATCACATAATAAAACCACTTGAGTAGCACAATAGTTGAAACATAACATGTACTTATTCAACTAGATTACAAAGCTCATGATCACATAAAGATCATACATGGAGAGATAGATAGACCACATAGCTACCGGTAAAGCCCTCAGCCTCTGGGAGAACTACTCACTCCTCATCATGGGAGACAGCAATGGCGATGGAGATGGCGGTGGAGTCGATGGAGATGGCTCCGGGGGCAATTCCCCGTCCAGGCAGGGTGCCAGAACAGAGACTTCTATCCCCCCAATCTTGTCTTCGGCGGCGGTGGAGCTACGGAACTTTTCGTGGGCGGAGGCTGGTTGATTTAGGGTTCACGCGTCGGGAGGCTTCTTATAGGCAGAAGGGCAAGGTCGGTGGAGGCTAGGGGGCCCACACCACCCCCAGGTGCGGCCAAGGTCTGGGCCGCACCTAGGCATGGTCTGGCCACCCTGTGGCCCTCCTTCATCTGCCCTCTGGACTCCGTCTTTGTTTCAACAAAATAGGAACTTCGGCTTTTGTTTCGTCCAATTCCGAGAATATTTCCTGTACAACTTTTCTAAAATACAAAACAACAGAAAACATGGAATTGGCACTGTGGCATCTTGTCAATATGTTAGTTCCGGAAAATGCATAAAAGTACCACGAAGTGTAAACAAAACATATAGCAATTGGTGTAAAACAAGCATGGAGCATCAAATATTATAGATACGTTTGCAACGTATCAGCATCCCCAAGCTTAACTCCTGCTCGAGTAGGTAAGTGATAACAAAAAAAATTTGAGGTGACATGGAGCCAACACAATTTTTATAAAGTTATTCTAAAGCATTGTAAGCTGGGATCAAAGTACTCTAAACATAGGCATGATAGATATAACTCTAACAATAGAACTTAGCAACTATGTTATAACATGAAAAGTAACTCAAACAAAAGATCATGAATAATTATGCACTGAAAGCAACTATTTTTTTATGAGCATAGAGAAAACATAGCAAAGTGGTACTCAGCATGTCCTTTATGAAGTAGCAAAACATAAATGCTAGGATAGTTTTAAAGTTCAAAGGGTGACTAGATATACAAGTAATTTGAGAACAAGCAATAGCATAATCATGAATCAATCAATAATAATTTTGGGACTATACACATTATACTAAAAATAACAACTATGCTCTCTTAATTTGTGCATAAGGAAGAAGATGAAGTTTCAACATAAAAGCAAAAGAAAGACTCTTTGCAGAGTAAGCAAGATTAACAAGTTTCATAAACCTTCCAAAAAGTATGGTACTCATTAGCTTTGAGCTCTCATTGCCCCTATCATAAGCATCTTGAATGGTTAAAGTTAATGTGAGTGCAAATATGAGCTATATGCTTGACAAATCACAAGTTGAAAATCTCATGCCCCTTGAATACGAGTACCTAAACCTCATGTTACTCAACTTAGGTCCCAAATAAGTTCTTGTCATTATAAGTATACATGTATCATCGAGAACCTCCAACGGGGTACCTCATGCCCCATGATATAGGAGCATTCCCATACCAAAATTACAAGACAAACAGCTCAACAATATTTTATTTACTATGGGTATAGCTTTTTATTGAAAATGCTTCATAGAATGATCACTATGGTTCGCTGTAAATTTCCACCATGAATGATGCATGGCTTAAATTAGCCGCCCAGGTGTTTCTCTAACATATATACAAACTCCATGGACTTACAAGTTTCCATTTTAGTTCGCACCGCTAGGCATCCATAAACAAAAGAACATGACATAAACTAAATAGGAATAAGTGCCATGTAGAAAGCGTTCCCAATGAAAGCATGGTTGTGCTAACTCCCAACTAGCAATTTGCAAACATATAAATTTCATAAGATAGTCACAATGGCTCAAGTTTATTAAGTGCAAGAAATTAAATGCGCCATCAAGTTCGTGAGAGCTTTACTAACTAATTTTATCATGCCAAAATTTAATTTGGAAGATAAATAAAAAACATGATGAATATACTTGGAATAGCAATAATGATAATAGGTAGATATGGTGGAAACAATTGATAAACTTTGGCTGGATGCACGAGTAGAGTTCATACTCAGTACATGCGAAGGCTAGCAAAAGACTGGGAGCGACCAACTAAGAGAGCAATAATGGCCATAATCATGCATAGCGACAAAAAATTATTAATCAAAGCATAAAGTGATATCACAAGTGAAAAACTAAATGATCATAGAGGCTTTAGTTGACTGGTTATAGTCATAACATGGTATAAGCATGTGCCAAGTCAACCCAGTAAAGCATCAAAGGAGAATACCACAATATTATGCTTTGTATGATGGAAACAACACATGATTCTTTCAATTAATAGCACATTATGCACTCTCAGCTATTTGAGACAAGTCATGCTACAACAATAAATACTAAGCATATGACAAGAATAACATCCAACATGACATGCCAAAGTCTATGCTACAGTCTAGATAAGCTTCCTTTTGCATCACTATAGGCATGAAACATTTTACTCGTCTCCAACATCAATCAACTTATTTGAAATAACTCTCAGAGATGAAAATCAATATGGACCAGATAGATAATCATACATAAATAAATAATACTAATGAGCTCTGAACATAATTCGAGTGAAAGAACATGAGCTAAACGTAGTACTAGAAAACTAGAACACTCGCAGAACAATAAGAGTGAAAACTAGAGCGTTCTATGCAATTAAAATGGAGCGTATCTTTATCCAAAACAAATATGCCGAGATCCAACCATATGCTACATCAAACAACAAAAAACTAAAATAAACACAAAAATAAAGACGCTCCAAGAACAACACATAACGTATGAAGCAATAAAAATACAGCGCATAGAAAGATGACCTAATGCTTTGTTGATGAAGAGGGGATGCCTTGGGCATCCCCAAACTTTGACGCTTGTATCTCTTGGATATTTCTTGGGATGAAATGTGAATCCCCAAGCTTGAGATTTTATCCATACTTCATCTCATTACATCATTCTTCTCTCCCTACACTTGAAAACTTCCTTCATACAAAACTTCGCACAATTCTTATTAGCAGCATTAGTGCAATCAAAATAACAAGTCCACTTGGGTTAAGTTATAACATATATCAAACATATATTAAAGCATTAGCTACTGTAGCAACTTCTTCAAAAAGCTCTTTATCAAAAGAACTCAAAAAGAAAGAGATTAAGAGGCAAATCCAAATAGTGGTAGAAATCTATCAAAACAGAACAGCATGTAAAGATAGATTTTTTCAAAAATCTTATGTTGCTCAAATCGAAATGTGGTCAACTAACACAAGTTAGATAATAACCTGAAGCATATGCTCAAAAATTTGCCGCTCAAAATCACGTTATTTCTGGGAAAACGAAGTTTTATGGTGACAACACAGAATCTGTTTCCGGACAGCAACTTCCCCAAATCTTACTTTCTTCCTATTATAGGCTATTTTTGGCACAAAAAAGAAATAAAAAGGATAAGGAGAGGTTATTACAGAGGTAACAACTTCCAAGACTCAACAAAATAAAAATTACAAAAATAAAATATGGGTTATCTCCCAAGAGTGCTTTTCTTTAACGCCTTTCAGTTAGGCGCAGTAGTTTGAGAAGATGCTCACATAAAAAAATATGAATTGAAGTAAAAGAGAGAATCAAGGAGAAAATATGAAACACATTTAAGTCTAACCCACTTCCTATGCATAGGAATCTTGTACACAAATAAATCCACAAATAAGAAAGTGAAAAGCATAGGAAGATAAAACAAGAGTAACTTCAAAACTTCCAACATATAGAGAGGTGTTTTAGTAACATGAAAACTTCTACAACCATATTTCTCTCTCTCATAATAACTTTCAGTAGTATCATTAATAAACTCAACTATATAACCATCACATAAATCATTCTTATCGTGAGTCACATGCATAAAATTATTATTACTCCCCACATAAGCATAGTCATTCTTATTAATTGTAGTGGGAGAAAATTCAACAAAATAGCTATCATTATTATTCTCATCACCATAATCATCAAATATAGGAGGCATATTGTAAATATAATTAATTTATCCTCAATAGTAGGTGGACTGAAAATAACATAATCATCATTGTAATCATCATATATTGGAGTCATAGTATCATCATAGCAAATTTCCTCCTCTAAAGTTGGGGAACTAAAAAGATCATTTTCATAAAACTAGTTTCCCAAGCTAAGACTTTTTCATAGCATTAGCAATAATGGTGTTCAAAGAATTCATATTAATAACATTGCTACCAGGATGCAAGTAAAGTTTCATAGGTTTTTCAATTTTCTCTTCAAACAACTCATGTCCCAACTCAAGATAAATACTATAAAGCTCTCTAATTTTGTTGTTGTTTTCAATTAAGCCTAACTAGTGAAAATAAAAACAAGAAACAAAAAAGATATAATTGCAGAATCTAAAGGAAATAACTTCGAGCACTCACCAGCAACTAAAAGAATTAGTAGCCAGAGGATGTGAGCTCCCCGGCAACGGCGCTAGAAAAGAGCTTGATGTCTACGCACGCTTCTATTCTTGTAGATAATATTGGACCTCCAAGCGCAGAGGTTTGTAGAACAGCGGCAAGTTTCCCTTAAGTGGATCACCCAAGGTTTATCAGACTCGGGGAGGTAGAGGTTAAAGATATCCCTCTCAAGAAACCCTGCAATTACGATACAAGAAATCTCGTGTGTCCCCAACACACCCAATACACTTGTCAGGTGTATAGGTGCACTAGTTCGGCGAAGAGATGGTGAAATACAAGTAATATGGATGATTGTAAGTAGTAATTGCAATCTGAAATAAAAATGACAGCAGGCAAACATGTAGCGGAACTGGTTGTAAACGGTGTTTTAATGCTTGGAAACAATGCCTAGGGATCATACTTTCACTAGTGGACACTCTCAACAATGATACCATAATTAAATACATAGATATTATCACTTCACTATGCTACTCTAAACCACTCTCTGGTTTGATAATAAACACAAATTCATTGCGTAGGTCTGCATAAGCATTCCTTAAAGTTTGCATTCCCAATCTATGGACACCCCACGCTATCACTTTGATCATTACTTAAGTATTTCTATAAATTAAGCATAAGAAACAAACATGTTGTGCACACTGTCACCTTCACACCATTGGACACGGGGTTCCCGGAGATCACATAATAAAACTACTTGACTAGCACAATAGTTGAAACATAACATCTACTTATTCAACTATATTACAAAGCTCATGATCACATAAAGATCATACATGGAGAGATAGATAGACCACATAGCTACCGGTAAAGCCCTCGTCCTTGGGGGAGAACTACTCACTCCTCATCATGGGAGTCAGCAATGGCGATGGAGATGGCGGTGGAGTCGATGTAGATGGCCCCGGGGGCAATTCCCCGTCCCGACAGGGTGCCGAAACAGAGACTTCTGTCCGCCGAATCTTGTCTTTGGCGGCGGTGGAGCTACAGAACTTTTCGTGGGCGGAGGATGGTTGATTTAGGGTTCACGCGTCGGGAGACTTCTTATAGGCGGAAGGGCGAGGTCGGTGGAGGCCAGGGGCCCCATACCACCCCTAGGCGCGGCCAAGGCCTGGGCCGCCTAGGCATGGCCTGGCCACTTTGTGGCCCTCCTTCGTCTACCCTCTGGACTCCGTCTTCGTTTCAACAAAATAGGAACTTCGGCTTTTGTTTCGTCCAATTCCGATAATATTTCCTGTACAACTTTTCTGAAATATAGAACAACAGAAAACATGGAACTATCACTGTGGCATCTCGTCAATAGGTTAGTTCCGGAAAATGCATAAAAGTGCCACGAAGTGTAAGCAAAACATATAGCAATTGGTGTAAAACAAGCATGGGGCATCAAAAAATATAGATACGTTTGGAACGTATCATCCACCTCTGGACTACGGGTTTGTGGCAGTAGCTTGGTCTATTTCTCTCATGTTCTTCATAGTTCTTAGTGCCATATGAGCTACCCTACATAATTATATATGGACATATTTGTAATACCTATGTGATGGATCCTTATTCTATGATATTGTGCTATGAGATTTGACCATATTATGTGCAAGATGTATTGATAGATGCATATTATGTACCTCATTCTTAAGTATTTGTTCTGATCCAATATCTATGCAAGAGCATGTGTGGGGGGATGTGTATATTATATGGAGTAGCATGGTTTTAGTGATTTAATAGTGACAACAAATTCATGATCTATTATGGTTTTTTCCTTTTCTTTTACTACCCTCACTAGGGTTAAAGTGAATGGTGTGCTATGTTCGTCACGTGACAAAATTGATGATCTTGCTTGTTCAAGGTAGCATATTTGATATTCAAACATCATGTCAAAGTACTTATGGCTATGCTCTATTAATTCTTAATACAATATTGCATGGAGTTTTCCCTTTCTTGTGGAGTATAAGAGAGATGTGTTGCATTATCTCTATGTTAGGACGTGATGCCCATATGAATGCATATCTTTCACGTGTTATTATTTTGCATCCTCATATCTCATTGATGAATTGCTATTTTTTCTCTACAACTTAAAAGAGATAATATTCAAGTGAACCCATGAACCCCGGTTCACTTTTTATCATAAGAAACACCGTTATCTTGCTTTTATCTTTTTTTCTATTTACTGCACTATTTTAATCCGAAAATTCAAAAATATTTACTTTTATTATTTGCATCCAAAAAACCAAAAACAATTAACCACTTTACTGTTTTTACTTAGTTGCTTTATTTAATATAATTTTACTCAGTTTATTATTACTTGTTTTTATTTACTTACACAAAACCTTGTGCTTGACAACTACACAGTGGAGTTGGGAACACAAGGCTTTATTTTACTTTGCAGGATTGCTAGAAGAAGAGAGAAGAGAACACTCTTTGACCAGTTCCCCGAGAGTTCGATATAAACCCTCGAGTCACCCTTGTGGGGAAAATTACTTCCTAGACTACTGATGAGCGCAGATTGCACACCGTTGGGGAAACCCGAGAGGAAGGTATGATGAGAACAGTAGCAAGTTTTCCCTCAGCAAGAAACCAAGGTTTAATCGACCAGTAGGAGAAAGGCGTGACTTCTGAAGGTGTTGCTAGCTGATTTGTGACAGGACGCACTATCGGCTGCAGCAACAATGTGGAACTTGCCCACAACACAACCAAAGTACTTTGCCCCAACTTACAGTGAGGTTGTCAATCTCACCGGTTTTGCTGAAAACAAAGTATTAACTGTATAGTGTGTAAAGAGATGTTTGTTTACAGTGGAATTAAAGAGAACAGTGCTTGCAGTAAGTAAATAGATAAGGATGATTTTATCAGTGTAAAAGAAAGGAGCGGGGTCCATATTTCACTAGGGCTGTCTCTCCATAAAGATAAATAACATGCTGGGTGAACAAATTACAGCTGGGCAATTGACAGAATAAAGACCATACATGACAAGATGATTACTATGAGATTCGTTTGGGCATTACAACATAATACATAGACCGTAATCCAACCACGTCTATGACTAATAACCCACCTTCCAGTTATCATTCGAACCCCTTCTAGTATTAAGTTGCAAGCAACAGATTATCGCATTACGCAATGTGTGTAAAGTAAACAATAGAATTATCCTTAGATAAAACATTGTTGTTTTCTCCGTAGTAGCAACAACACATCTAAAATTTTAGAAGTTATTGTCACTCTTCCAGATTACTAGAGGCATGAATCCACTATCGAGCTTAAATACTCCCTCTTGGAGTTACAATCATTTACTTGGCCAAAGCATCTACTAGCAACGGAGAGCATGCAAGATCACAAATAACATATGACAAGTATATAATTGATCTCAACCATAGTAATCAATATTCATCGGATCCCAGCAAACACAACATGTAGCATTACATAAAGATGATCTTGATCATGATAGGCAGCTCACAAGATCTAAACATAAAACATACATTGGAGAAGACAACCATCTAGCTACTGCTATGGACCCGTAGTCCAGAGATGAACTACTCACACATCACTTCGGAGGCGGGCATGGCGATGTAGAGGCCTTCGGTGATGATCTCCCTCTCCGGCATGGTACCGGGAAGAGATTCAGAACCCTCCTGAGCTAGGGTCGGCGATGGCTGCCGCGACGGATCTTTTCGGGGATGGAGGCTCGGGTATTTAGGTTTTTCTCGAGATCGTGAATAAATTGGCGTAAGGGCAAGGTGGTGGGTGCCTGGGGCCCCACACCACCCCATGGCGCGGCCAGGGCCCGGGCCACGCCATGGCCTGGTGTGGCCGTCCCGTGGCGCTTCTCCGTCTCTACTCTGGACTCCGTCTTCATTACAGTAAAATAGGAACTTCGGCTTTTGTTTCGTCCAATTCCAAAAATATTTCCTGTACAACTTTTCTGAAATACAAAAGAAAAGAAAACAAGGAACTGGCATCTTGTCAATAGGTTAGTTCCAGAAAATGTATTAAAGTGCAACGAAGTGTAAATAAAACATAAAGAAATTGGTGTAAAACAAGCATGGAGCATAAAAAATTATAGATACGTTTGCAACATATAAACTACATACTCTGCACTTGAAGTCCCAACGTTTCAAGAAGAGTTTTGCTGGTGTTGTTTTGCTCCATCAAGGTATATTTTCTGACGCTGTTGCCGGGGAATTGAAAAGAGTTACATCATAGTGGTTGCTGCGTAAGAGGTATTTTTTAGCGTTTCCATGAAGAATCTTCTTACAACTACGTCTCACCTAAGCTTGGGGAGGTAACACCACTGTGAGCTTTCTTATCTCTTTTAGATTTTGCATCGCATTTTATTTGCCTTGTTATTAGTGTTTACTTTCTACTTCTTTTTCATAAAACACAAAAACCCATAAAAATGAAAAATATCAAAAATACTCATGGCATTGCTACTAGTCAAGATAAAATGCCACGTTAAAAGAGGAGTATAAAAATGCTACGATGTTTGTGAAATATAGATAATCATGTGAAGGGAAACACTAAAAAGTTTCTTAAGCCTTCCAAATAAAGCTTCTACTGAGTTGCTTGCATATTATGAAAGGCCTTGTAACTTTTGTTGTGGTGAACCCTTTGATTTACAATGTATATCTCATGAACAATATACAATTGCCTCCTATCTTACGTATAATCATGTTCATGGGATGGAAAAAGTCGAACAATTTTTGAGATTTGTGGAAGCCTTTGAATTAAATATTTTCCTTGATGATATCCATGAAGCAACTGGTGAGACTTGTGACTATAATTTTGTTGTCTCCATTATCCTAAATCATTGCATAGATGACTTTTCTAATAATATCTATGTTCTTGACTATAATGAAAAGAACCGCATAGTCCGGGAAAACACTTGCTCATTACATAAAGAAGAAAATGAAGAAGCCATAGTTCCATCTAAACTTGGGAAAGAGTGGGATTTTCCACCTTCACCACCAACATGTGATGATAACTTTAAAACTAAATATTCTCTAGATGATGACCTATTTTTACTTGAGAATCCTCCATGCTTAGAAGATACTATGTTATGTGAGGATAAAAATGATAAACTTTTTGTTTATGATAATGCTCTAATTCATGAGAATTCCATGCTATTATTAAAATTCCCTATTTACACAATAGAGGAGAAATATGGTCATGTTGAGAAATACTTGTATGGTTTTCAACTATCTTATGCCTATGGAAAATCTTCTTGCAGCAATGATGTCATGATTAAAAGTGGTACTAATGATTCCTCCCTACGTTTCTTTCTATAGTGCATATTGTTTTTTCGTTTTTGTTTCAAAATATAAGAGTAAAGCTTTGTTTTTTTGCAAAGAAGCCCTTCCACCGTTCTGTTCTCGTCCACGAAATATGCAAACGAATATGTTTCCGTCCATAACATAAGGTCGCACGTCTCCTCTCTATTACTCCCTCCGCACGCCCCCTCAGTATTCGCACGATCTGAACGAATCTGGCCGATCTCACATACTCCTCCGCTGGCAGATCTCACGTACTCCTCCGCTGGAGTATTCACGGGCGCCACAGAAAGAATAGCGAGCGCCAGAGAAAGGAGTCCTTCACGCGATCGGTTCGATCGGGAGAGGATTTCACCAGCGAGAATAATGGGAGAGAGGATCCTTCACGCGAACGGTTATGGCAACCTCAGATCTGATTTCTTTTCCTTTTTTCTCTCTCAGATCGGTAGGGGGTTTTGTGTTAAAACAATTGCTTGCGCTAATTTTCGTGCCAAAAAACAATAGGCACTATAGAAAGGAATGGAGGGAGTATTTTAAAAGAGGAAAGCATCATTATTAATTCCCTTATAAATTTAATTATCCTCTTTATATGCCATAATTCTCTAAGATTCATGATTCAAATAAATACACTATGATTTTTTCTTAAAGTAAGTGCAATTATTATGAAAGAGGAGGATATAAGCACCCTCTTTATGCTAATGATAATTATAAGTTTAATTTACCTACAATAGATATGCATTGGTATACTCCTATTGGCTGTGATTCATTCATATATAAAATCCCAATGCATAGGAAGAAAGTTAGACTTCGTTACTACTTGTTGCATATTTCATGTTGTGTGCTAATGTGCTTTAAAGTGTTAAATATATTTATTGGTATAATCACACCATGGGACCCTGGTATCTTGTTTTCATTTATTATTTCTAATAATGAGAAGGAGATAATCATGAAGCATCACTCCTACAAGATCATTTCTCCTACAATCAAGTAAGTAAGCCTAGTTATATGGATATAAAGAAAACGTTTTACGGGAGGCAACCCGAGATGTTTTTATATTTGGTTTTTATTTTACATGCTTACTGTAGCATGTTACTTTTATTTTAATTTACTCTCTTGTTTTTAAATAAAGTATCAAGTTTTTATCCATGTGTATGTTTAAAGTTGCAATCATAAAATGGAGTTGTTGTTTTCTGCGCTGCACTTTTTAGTGCATGATTCTCTGATTTTTTTGTTAACTGCTAAAATCTTGCTAGATTCAAAGTAGTTGTAACGTTTCATCCTCTATATGCACATAAATTGTCTAAAATTACTGATGTGTCTAAGTCGTGCTTAAAATTTAGTTTTGATGCAGCAAAAATTCTGAACAGATTCTGCCTTTCAATGTTAGATCCATTCTTTTGAGTATCAAAATGATTTTTGCTTGGAACTTTTGATATGCTAGAGTTATTATAACATTATTTGCTCTATAATTCACGAATATAAATTTTATTTATGATTAAAACAGCAGCAAAAATGATTTCTTTTGTACCTCTAATGTCACCCCATAGAAAAAATTGGGAAGACAAGTTTGTGCTGATGTTTTTTCATAGGGAATGGAGGAATATCACACTAAGATCATTCAAGTATTGTTAATATCATAATATTGGGGATGCCCATGACACCCCGTTGGACTCATCTAAAACTCCTGGTTTGAGCACCTCTAAACTCTGTTTTTTGAGCAACATAGAATTTTCGAAAAAACTTGAAACGTCTTTGTTTTATTTGTGTCCAATTTTTTTTAATAAAAGGACCGTCATATTGAGTGTTCATAATTCATATGAATGAGATACTGGACCAATTTCTCTATCTCTGAATGTTTAAATTAAATTAAGTTGCATGATTATAAAAGAAAAGGAGGAATGCCTAAAGCTGAAATTTATTTTGTGTATAGTATTTCTATTTCACATGCTTTATTGAGTGATGATTTACTATGTGCCTTATTCAGTGATACTTCTTGCTAGTATACATAGATGTTTAATTTTAAGTATCATTGTTTGATGATAAATGAATAGCTCTATGGATACTATTGCATGCTTTTAGACCTCTTTCTAGCCAAAAATAATCGAATACTTACACACGCATAGACTTGTTTCCAAGATCAAGTCAAATCCAAGTATAATGTGTGTGTTATGCCTCCAAACTTTTAAAAATATTATTTTTGTGTAATTTAAAGCTCATAAGAAAGTAAGGTTTGGAAGGAAAATACTGCTATGTATGTTGTGGATTTGACTGATTATGAGTAATGAGCTAGATCATAACCACGCTTACTGGGGACATCTTTCAACATTACACCATCGGGGTGTTGCACCCTGCGTTGATCATCATTTCTTTTGTTATGTTGATGGCTATCTCTTGCGGAATAAGTGGAGGTTATCAAGAGTAAGTATGCATGCATTGTTAGAGAAGAGCAATGAGTCGCTAACCGAAGCCATGCTTAATCATGGTGAAAGTTTCAGCAACGAGCATCCTCAATAGGAAGAGAGAAAAAATAAAAGAAAAAAGAGTTAGTGAAAAGAGAGAGAGAGAGAGAGAGAGAGAGAGAGAGAGAGAGAGAGAGAGAGAGAGAGAGAGAGGAAAGAAAAGAGAAAAAGAAAGAAATAAAAAAGAGATAGAGAAAAAAGTGAGAGAGAGTTAGAGAGGATGCTCAATGTCTCTTGTTCATGTTGTCCCGGTATGGATGGCCTATAGTTGAGATACCCATCTCCTTTTTTCCTTTGTAAGGTACTCCATTGTGATACTTGGTTGAAACATGTGTATTTAAAAATATTGATAACCCGGAGCTGAGTAACAAGAGGTGTATCCTTAGCATTCATGAAAATGATGCAACATTTACTCATAAGAGGTAAAACTCATGACACAAAGATATCTTCATACAAGAGATTCATGGTACCCAATCCTTATTATTATTGTTGACATGAATTTCATATCTCAAAACCTTGTTTTATTCTCTATATTTTTTTATTTTGTTGGAGGTTTAGCACATACATTCCCTGCTTACTTTCTTATGTTCAAGAGTCAAAAGAAATATTCAAGAAAAGAGAGGACAAAGAGTCTTCCAAAAAATTCTATAGGATTCTCCTAAGCATGTTTTATGATTCATACTACTCCCTCCGATCCGAAAAAAGTGTCAGACGGTTAGTACAATTGCATTTTTCTAATTAAACCCTTCTAAAAACTGGTTAGTCTAATTGTCTTATTGCTGTCCGGGCAAAGAGGCATGGGCTTGAGATCAGGAGGCTTACCACGGAGGAGACCAGGTAGATCTCCGCCGCCGGCCAGGCGGCAAATCTGCCCTGCGATGGTGAGCAACTGGGCTGCAACCGGCGGCAGGTCGAGGGACTACGTTTCCTTCTGCGTGTGGGTGTGTGGCCGCCGCATCGAGGTTCTCCCGGCCGTGCGCGCGACGTGGCAGGCGAACTCGATGGAGCGGCACACGGGGATGCACGCACGTGCCAGCGAGCAAGCCCAACACGATGGCCTGGTTCGTGGGTAGTGCCGCCACCATGGCTGTGGTTTTATTTTTTGAGATGGTCTCTGTTCGTGGGTGGGGAAGAAAGAGATTGAGTGGTCCTGGTTAATTGCTCTGCGTGAGTTTCGGCTGCGTTCAGTTCGGCTGAGTGCGGGTTGAATAGAATAAAAACACGAGGTTTTTTCTGTAAAAGAGTCCATCCGACACTTTTTCCGGACCGGAGGGAGTACTTATAATTCATGTTTCTTACAATGCTATTTACTATTATGCTTGCTTTGTAGAATGTAAGAGTTATCACTTAATGAGTTCATATTCTTATTGTCATTCTTTATTGACTGAACCTTGTGATACTTTGCATGCTTATTTAGAAGCTATATATAATAAACTCCAAATATCATGTTAGTTTTATCACCTTTATGCTCAAGACGAACATAGGTGAAGCTTGGGGATGTTGATGCATGTAAAATGCATACATGAATTTTGTCCTTTATCATATTGAATTCCCACATATATATTTGTAACATATATGATGACAATAATATGTTTTACATTGATTTATGGGGATTTATCAATGATCCCCTTTATTTGGTTTATAACTCAACAGAACAGGAAAACCCTATTTCACGTATTTTTCACTTACAAAGATCTATACAGAGTCAAATGTTTCTGAGATTCAATTTTTCATCGGGAGAAGCACCCTGGAGCTTTGGAGGAGGCCTGGATGGGCCTAAGGCCCAAAAAAGGGCAGGTGGTTGGGACTCCAAGTGCAAAGTGTTGCGTCAGTGAAGTATTTTCCCCACAAGGGTGACTCGAGGGTTTATATCGAACTCTCGGGGAACTGGATGAAAGAGTATCCTCTTCTCTCTTCTTCTAACAATCCTACATGTAAAATAAATGTCTTGTGTACCCAACTCCACCGTGTGGTTGTCAAGCACAAGGTTTCCTGTAAGTAAATAACACAAGTATAAATGAAAACAAGTAAAAACTAAACTAGATAAAATAACTAAGTAAAAATTGTAAAGAGGTTGATTATTTTTGGTGTTTTGGATTCAAATAAGAAAAGTAAATGTTGTTGTATTTTCGGATTAAAATAGTGTTGTAAATAGAAAACAATGTAAAAGCAATATAAAGGTGTTTCTTATGATAAAAAGTGGACCGCGGTTCATGGGTTCACTTGACTATTCTTGCTTAAAGTTGTGGTGGATAAAAAGCAATTCATCAATGAGATATGAAGGTGCAGATAATATTATATGTAGGATCAGAATTAATATGAGCATCACGTCCTATCATAGAGATGATACAACACACCTCTCTTATACTCCACAAGAAAGAAACTTCATCAATCTTGTATTAAGAATTAACAGAGCATAGCAATAAGTACTTTGCCATCAAGTTTGAATATCAAATATGATACCTTGAACAAACAAGATCATCATTACTGTCACATGATGAACATAGCACATGCATTCACTTTATCCCTAGTGAGGTAGCAAAAGAAAGTAAAAGCCATAATAGATCTTGAACATACTATCACTATCCAATCACTAAAACTATGCTACTCCCTCTAACACACACATCATCTCATACACGCTCTTGCATAGATGTTGGATCAGAACATAAACTTAAAAACGGGGTAAATAATATGAATCTATCAATACATCTCACAATATAATAAGAACAGATATTATAAAACAATATCATAGAATAAGGATCCACCACATAGGTATGGAAAATATGACCATAATCATGATATGCAGCTCATATGGCACTAAGAACTATGAAGAATATGAGAGAAATAGATCAAGATACTGCCACAAACCCGTAGTCCAGAGGTGGAATACTCCCTCTTGGTCATGGTGGTGATGATGAATACGTTGGAGAAGGTGGAGATCCCTCCGGCGGTGATTCCGACGGAGTTTCCGCCTCCAATCTTCCTTGTAGCAGCCTCTGTTTTCGTGTTACTGTGTTTGTGCGTCCCTCTCCTCTAGAGAACTCTTCGTGGTCATATATATAGTCGTTTTTAGGGCAAAATACGTCGGTTCGCGAAAGAATCAGGGAAAACGGGTGATCAACAACTGAAAGAGGGGGGTGGCGCGACCTGACTTCCTGGTCGTGCCACCTGGCCTCTTTTGGCCCCCAGGCCTCTCCAGGTGAGCTTCCAGGGCCCATGCTGCTTCTCCCGATGAAAAAGTGGCGTTCCAAAAATCCTAGGTCAATTTGACACCTCATAGATCTCTGAAAGTGAAAAATACACAAAACAGAGTTTTCCTGTTCTGCAGCGTTATAACCCAATGATAACGCATGAAGCACACGTCCGTTGGGAACCCCAAGAGGAAGGTGTGATGCGTACAGCAGGAAGTTTTCCCTCAGTAAGAAACCAAGGTTATCGAACCAGTAGGAGATGAAGGTCACGTGAAGGTTGTTGGTGGAGGAGTGTAATGCGACGCAACACCAGGGATTCCGGCGCCAAC
The DNA here is from genome assembly GCF_019359855.2 of Lolium perenne. Classification (NCBI taxonomy): domain Eukaryota; kingdom Viridiplantae; phylum Streptophyta; class Magnoliopsida; order Poales; family Poaceae; genus Lolium; species Lolium perenne. The sequence goes on from NC_067244.2 coordinate 136,908,066, forward strand.
GTGGAACCTGCACAACACAATCAAAATACTTTGCCCCAACTTAACAGTGAGGTTGTCAATCTCACCGGCTTGCTGTAAACAAAGGATTAAACGTATGGTGTGGAAAATGATGTTTGTTTTCAAAGAACAGCAGAGAACAATGATTGCAGTAGATTGTATTCAGATGTAAAAGAATGGACCGGGGTCCACAGTTCACTAGTGGTGTCTCTCCAATAAGAAATAGCATGTTGGGTGAACAAATTACAGTTGGGAAATTGACAAATAGAGAGGGCATAACAATGCACATACATATCATGATGACTAATATGAGATTTACTTAGGGCATTACGACAAATTACATAGACCGCTATCCAGCATGCATCTATGCCTAAAAAGTCCACCTTCGGGTTAGCATCCACACCCTTTCCAGTATTAAGTTGCAAACAACAGACAATTGCATTAAGTATGGTGCGTAATGTAATCAACACAAATATCCTTAGACAAAGCATTGATGTTTTATCCCTAGTGGCAACAGCACATCCACAACCTTAGAAATTTCTGTCACTGTCCCAGATTCAATGGAGGCATGAACCCACTATCGAGCATAAATACTCCCTCTTGGAGTTACAAGTATCAACTTGGCCAGAGCCTCTACTAGGAACGGAGAGCATGCAAGATCATAAACAACACTTATATGATAGATTGATAATCAACTTGACATAGTATTCCATATTCATCGGATCCCAACAAACACAACATGTAGCATTACAAATAGACGATCTTGATCATGATAGGCAGCTCACAAGATCTAACATGATAGCACAAGAGGAGAAGACAACCATCTAGCTACTGCTATGGACCCATAGTCCAAGGATGAACTACTCACACATCAGTCCGGAGGCGATCATGATGATGTAGAGTCCTCCGGATGATGTTTCCCCTCTCCGGCAGGGTGCCGGAGGCGATCTCCTGAATCCCCCGAGATGGGATTGGCGGCGGCGGCGTCTCAGTATGTTTTCTCGTATCATGGCTCTCGGTGATAGGTTTTCGCGACAGAGAGTATAAGTAGGCGGAAGGGCAGAGTCGGGGGAGGCACGAGGGCCCCACCCCATAGGCCGGCGCGGCCAGGGGCCCCACCGCGCCGCCCTATGGTGTCGGCGCCTCGTGGCCTCACTTCGTATCTCCTTCGGTCTTCTGGAAGCTCCGTGGAAAAATAAGACCCTGGGCTTTCGTTTCGTCCAATTTCGAGAATATTTCCTGTGTAGGATTTCTGAAACCAAAAACAGCAGAAAACAGGAACTGGCGCTTCGGCATCTCGTTAATAGGTTAGTGCCGGAAAATGCATAATAATGACATAAAGTGTATATAAAACATGTGAGTATTGTCATAAAACTAGTATGGAACATAAGAAATTATAGATACTTTTGAGACGTATCAAGCATGCCCAAGCTTAGTTCCTACTGGCCCTCGAGTCGGTAAACGATAACAAGGATAATTTCTGAAGTGACATGCTATCATAATCTTGATCAATACTATTGTAAAGCATATGAGATGAATGAAGTGATTCGAAGCAATAGTAAAGAAAATGACTAAACAACTGAATCATATAGCAAAGACTTTTCATGAATAGTACTTTCAAGACAAGCATCAATAAGATTTGCATAGGAGTTAACTCATAAAGTAATAAATTCTTAGTAGAAAGTTTTGAAGCAACACAAAGGAAGATATAAGTTTCAGCAGTTGCTTTCAACTTCAACATGTATATCTCATGGATAATTGTCAACACAAAGTAATATGATGAGTGCAAATAAGCAAGTATGTAGGAATCAATGCACACAGTTGACACAAGTGTTTGCTTCTAAGATAGAAAGAGGTAGGTAAACTGACTCAACATAAAGTAAAAGAAAGGCCCTTCGCAGAGGGAAGCATGGATTACTATTTTTGTGCTAGAGCTTTTATTTTGAAAACATAGAAACAATTTTGTCAACGGTAGTAATAATTCATATGTGTTATGCATAAGACATCCTATAAGTTGCAAGCTTCATGCATAGAATACCAATAGTTCTCGCACCTTGTCCTAATTAGCTTGGATTTTCATGGATTATCATTGCATTACATATGTTTCAACCAAGTGTCACAAAGGGGTACCTCTATGCCGCCTGTACAAAGGTCCAAGGAGATAGATCGCATTTGATTTCTCGTTTTTGATAGATCTCAACTAAGGACATCCATACCGGGACAACATAGAAAACAGATAATGGACTCCTCTTTAATGCATAAGCATTCAACAACAGATAATATTCTCATAAGAGATTGAGGATTAATGTCCAAACTGAAACTTTCACCATGATACATGGCTTTAGTTAGCGGCCCAATGTTCTTCTCTAACAATATGCATACTCAAACCATTTGATCATGACAAATCACCCTTACTTCAGACAAGACGAACATGCATAGCAACTCATATGATATTCAACAAAGGTGTAATAGTTGATGGCGTCCCCAGAAACATGGTTACCGCTCAACAAGCAACTTATAAGAAATAAGATACATAAGCTACATATTCTTTACCACAATAGTTTTAAAGGCTATTTTCCCATGAGCTGTATATTGCAAAGACAAAGAATGAAATTTTAAAGGTAGCACTCAAGTAATTTACTTTGAAATGGCAGAGAAATACCACATAGTAGGTAGGTATGGTGGACACGAATGGCATAGGTTTTGGCTCAAGGTTTTGGATGCACGAGAAGAAATCCCTCTCAGTACAAGGCTTTGGCTAGCAAGGTTGTTTGAAGCAAACACAAGTATGAACCGGTACAGCAAAACTTACATAATAACATATTGCAAGCATTATAAGACTCTACACTGTCTTCATTGTTGTTCAAACACTTCACCAGAAAATATCTAGACTTTAGAGAGACCAATCATGCAAACCAAATTTTAACAAGCTTTATGGTAGTTCTTCACTAATAGGTGCAAAGTGCATGATGCAAGAGCTTAAACATGATCTATTTGAGCAAAACAATTGCCAAGTATCAGATTATTCAAGATCATATACCAATAACCACATGAAGCATTTTCTGTTTCCAACCAAATAACAATGAACGAAGCAGTTTCAACCTTCGTCATGAACATTAAAAGTAAAGCTAAGAACACCAGTGTTCATATGAACGAGCGGAGCGTGTCTCTCTCCCACACAAAGAATGCTAGGATCCGATTTTATTCAAACACAAACAAAAAAAAAACATACAGATGCTCCTAGTAAAACACATAAGATGTGACGGAATAAAAATATAGTTTCACTAGAGGTGACCTGATAAGTTGTCGATGAAGAAGGGGATACCTTGGGCATCCCCAAGCTTAGATGCTTGAGTCTTCTTGAAATATGCAGGGATGAACCATGGGGGCATCCCCAAGCTTAGACTTTTCACTCTTCTTGATCATATTGTATCATCCTCCTCTCTTGACCCTTGAAAACTTCCTCCACACCAAACTCAAAACAAACTCATTAGAGGGTTAGTGCATAATCAAAAATTCACATATTCAGAGGTGAAACAATCATTCTTAACACTTCTGGACATTGCTCAAAACTACTGAAAGTTAATGAAACAAAGAAATCCATTCAACATAGCAAAAGAGGCAATGTGAAATAAAAGGCAGAATCTGTCAAAACAGAACAGTCCATAAAGACGAATTTTTTAGAGGCACTTAACTTGCTCAGATGAAGAAGCTCAAATTGAATGAAAGTTGCGTACATATCTGAGGATCACTCATGAATTTTCGCCGATTTTTCTGAGTTACCTACAGAGAGAACTACTCAAATTCGTGACAAAAAGAAATCTGTTTCTGCGCAGTAATCCAAATCTAGTATCAACCTTACTATCAAAGACTTTACTTGGCACAACAATGCAATAAAATAAAGATAAGGAGAGGTTGCTACAGTAGTAACAACTTCCAAGACACAAATATAAAACAAAAGTGCAGAAGTAAAATAATGGGTTGTCTCCCATAAGCGCTTTTCTTTAACGCCTTTCAGCTAGGCGCAGAAAGTGTGAATCAATTATTATCAAGAGATGAAGCATTAACATCATGATTTTCCTTAAAAACACAACTTGTCACAATAGGTATCTTCGATGCTCCATTATCTAAATTTCCCATGGTGGTACTAAGGGCTTTATCAATTTTAGGCTTATAATAGTTCTTTGGCTTAGGCACCTTAGAGACATATATGAACTTTTACTCCTTACCCACATAAGCTTTCTCCTTAAACTTAAGAGAAGAAAAAGTTGAACCCAAGGTTCCCATAGCTTCTTCAAGTTCACTAATCCTATGGGTTTGATTATCATGAGTAGCACAAGTTTCTAAGACGGCAATTCTCTCATTAATTCCACTTAGAAATTTATCAAGTTTATCAGTGTTATCAAGTAATATTCCCAATTTAGTCTCAAAACTTGGAAGATTTTTCTCTATGGCCTCCAACTTTTTCATGACATCTTCAAGAGAAATTTCAATTTTAGCTTCATTAACAGGTGGTATTCCAACTAGACTCTCAATAATGCAACTAGCTTCTAAAGAAGGAGTGCCTAGGAAATTACCTCCCGCAAGGGTATCAAGAACATACCTATTCCAGCTACAGATACCAACATAAAAGTTCCTAAGTAGGATAATAGTGGAGTGTTTTTTAGTGCACCTACGATGAGCGTCACTAATTCTATACCAAGCATCTTTAAAACATTCTCCCCCTTGTTGCTTAAATGAACGAACTTCAACTTCAGGATTACTCATTTTAGCAGTAGTAAAGCAAACTAAATAAAGTAAAATAAATGCAAGTAACTAATTTTTTTTTTGTGTTTTTAATATAGAGAACGCAAACAAGACAGTAAATAAAGTAAAGCAAGTAACTAATTTTTTTGTATTTTTAATATGGAGAAAGCAAACAAAGCAGAAAATAAAGTAAAGTAAAGCAAGAAAATAACAAAGTAAAGAGATTGGATGTGAGAGACTCCCTTTGCAGCGTGTCTTGATCTCCCCGGCAACGGCGCCAGAAAAAGAGCTTGATAACGCGTGAAGCACACGTCCGTTGGGAACCCCAAGAGGAAGGTGTGATGCGTACAGTAGCAAGTTTTCCCTCAGTAAGAAACCAAGGTTATCGAACCAGTAGGAGATGAAGGCCACATGAAGGTTGTTGGTGGAGGAGTGTAGTGCGGCGCAACACCAGGGATTCCGGTGCCAACGTGGAACCTGCACAACACAATCAAAATACTTTGCCCCAACTTAACAATGAGACTGTCAATCTCACCGGCTTGCTGTAAACACAGGATTAAACGTATGGTGTGGAAAATGATGTTTGTTTGCAAACAACAGCAGAGAACAATGATTGCAGTAGATTGTATTCAGATGTAAAATAATGGACCGGGGTCCACAGTTCACTAGTGGTGTCTCTCCAATAAGAAATAGCATGTTGGGTGAACAAATTACAGTTGGGCAATTGACAAATAGAGAGGGCATAACAATGCACATA